>NW_012115099.1:220811-223209 GCF_000951035.1 Colobus angolensis palliatus
CTCTTTGTCACGTAAATTCCACTCACACAGTTAACCTTCTTGTTACATGAGCTGCATCATAACAATGTTTTGGTTTAGCTTTCAAAGGGATATTTGGGAGGGCTTTGAGGCTTACAGTGAGAAAGGAAATGTCTTCATATAGAAACTGGAAAGAAGCTTGCTGAGGAGCTACTTTGTGACATGTGCATTCCACACACAGATATATACCTGTCTTCTTCTAGGGGTTTCCGGAATCCATTTTTCAGAAAAAGCTACCAAGGGATATTCGGGAGTATAGCGACGACTATTGTGAAAAAGGAAATATCCTCAGACAAAAACTGGAAAGATGAATTCTGTGAAACTGCTTTGTGTTAGATATATTTATTCGTCTCGCATAGTTAAAAGTTTAATTATATTATACGGTCTGGAAACTCTGTCATGCATAGATCCGCAAAGGAACATTCTGCAGCACATGCAGGCCTACAGTGAAAGAAGAGAAATCTTCAGATAAAAACTGGATAGAAGCTTTCTGAGAAAGTACTTCGTGATGTATGCATTCCACTAAGGCAGATATACCTCTTTTCTCACAAGACAGTGTTTGAACACTGTTCCTGTGAAAACTAAAAAGTGATATTTTGGAATGCATTGAAGACTATGGCAATGAGTGAAATAAACTGAAATAAAATCGAGGAAGAAGCATACCAAGAATCTGCTCTGTGATATGTGCATTCACTTCACAGAGTTACTGCTTACCCTATGTTGCCCAGTTTCAAAACTCTGTCTTGAAAGAATCTCTGAGGGTATATTTGGTGACGCCCGGAGGCTTGTGGTGAGCGATGAAACGTCTTTTGATGTAACCTGCAGAGAAACGTTCTGAGCAACTGCTTTGTGATGTGTGTATTTGTCTCCTAGAGTTAAACCATTCTTTGGATTGAGCAGCTTTAAATCACTGTTTTTGTGGAATCTGAGGAAGGATATTTGGAAACGATTCTTAGAATATGGAGAAAGAAATATCCTCAGGTAAAATCCAGAAGGAAGCTTTCTGTGAAACTGCTGTGTGTAGTCTTAATTCCTTTCACTCAGATAAGCCTCTCTTTTCCTTGAGCAGTTTTCTAGCCCTGTGCATATTTAGTGTTCGATGTGATATTCGCGAGCACTGTGAGGCTAAAGGTGATAAAGGAATTATGCTCAAACCAAAACTGTAGAGAAGCTTTCCAAGGAACTGATTTTTGACGTGTGCATTCCAGTCACAGTGTTATACCTCTCTTCTCATACAGCGTCAGGGAAACCCTTTTGGATAAACAGGTACCAAGTGATATTTGGGAGCATGTAGATGTCGATGGTGAAAAAGGAAATAGCCTCAGATAAAAACTGGAAAGAAGCTTTCTAGGAAACTACTCTGTGATATGTGCAATCATCTCACGTAGATAAAGCATTCTTTATATTATGCAGCTTGGAAACTCTCATGGACGGATCCACGAAGGGACCTTGGGGAGCACATTCATGGCAATCGTGAAAAAGGAAATATCTTCTGTTAAAAACTGGAAAGAAGCTTTCTGTGAATCTGCTTTTTGCCATGTTTATTCGTCTCACATAGATGAAGCTTTCTTTACATTACACAGCTTGGTAACTCCCTCATGCATGAATCAGCGAAATGATATTTGGGATCACATTCTGGTCTTTGATGAAAGAGGAAATATAGTCACATAAAAACTGGAGAGAAGCTTTCTGTAAAACTGCTTGGTGATGTGGGCATTGCAATCAGGCAGTTTTAACTTTCTTCTCATAAGGCACATTTTGAACATGGTTCTTGTAAAACCAAAATATTGATATTCAGAGCACATTGGAGAGTATGGCAAAAGTGAAATGTCATCTAATATAAAACAGAAAGAAGGACTCGAACAAACTCCTCTCTGTTATATCCATTCTTTTCACAAGGTTAAAACTTATTGTACATTTCCCAGTTTGAAAGTCGATCTTTGAGGGTTCTGCGAAAGGATAGTAAGTTGTAACGAGAGGCATTTGTCGAGCAAGGAAATGTCTTCCATCGAAAATTGGCTAGAACCTTTTTGTACAACTATTCTGTGATGTTTGCATTCATCTCAGAGAGTTAAATCATTCTTTGGATTGAGCAGATTCAAATCAATGTTTCTGTGACATCTGAGAAAGGACATTTGGAAACGCTCTTTCGAATATCCTGGAAAAGAAATAACCTCAGAGAGAAACCAGAAGGAAGCTTTCTATGAAACTGCTCTGTGGCACGTGAACTCTGCTCACACAGTTAAGCTTCTCTTTTCATTGAGCAGTATCATAACACTTTTTGTTTAGTCTGAGAAGGGATATTCAGGAGCACGTTGAGACGCATGGTGTGAAAGGAAACGTCTTCAGATAGAAACCGGAAAAAATTTTTCTGAGGACT
>NW_012115099.1:223349-226550 GCF_000951035.1 Colobus angolensis palliatus
TGGTGAAGAAGGAAGTATCCTCAGACAAAAAGTGGAAATAATATTTCTGTGAAACTGCTTTGTGTTATATACATTTATTAATCTCGCAGAGTTAGAAAGTTTCTTTTATTGTGCTGTTTGGAAACACCTCAATGCACGGATCCGTGAAGGGACATTCGAGAGCACATTCAGGCCTATGGTGAAAGACCAGATATCTTCAGATAAAAACTGGATAGAAGCTTTCTGAGCAACTACTTTGTGATGTATGCATTCCACTCAGGGAGTTATACCAGTTTTATCACAAGGGAGTTTTGAACACTGTTCTTGTGAAAGCGAAATTGTGATATTTCGGAGTGCATTGAGGACTATGGCGAGTAGTGAAATATGCTGAAATAAAATCGAGGAAGAAGCATTCCTAGAATCTGCTCTCTGATATGTGCGTTTACTTCACAGAGTTAATGCTTACTATATGTTGGTCAGTTATGAAACTCTGTATTTGAAGTA
Organism: Colobus angolensis palliatus; assembly: GCF_000951035.1. NCBI lineage: Eukaryota > Metazoa > Chordata > Mammalia > Primates > Cercopithecidae > Colobus > Colobus angolensis. Next base: position 223,833 of record NW_012115099.1, read on the forward strand.
TCTGTCAAGGGATATTTAGTGATGCCCGGAGGCTTATGTTGAGCAAGTAAATATCTTCCGATGAAACATTCAGAGGAACATTCTGAGCAACTTCCTTGCGATGTGTGTATTTGTCTCATAGAGTTAAATCATTCCTTGGATTGAGCTGGTTGAAATCACTGTTTTGCAGCATCTGAGGAAGGACATTTGGGAATGATCCTTAGAATATGGAGAAAGAAATATCCTCAGGTAAAATCCAGAATGAAGCTTTCTGTGAAACTACACTGTGTCATTTTAAATTTTCTCACTAAGTTAAGCCTCTCTTTTCATTGAGGAGTTTTCTTACCCTGTGTATGTTTAGCAAGTGATGTGATATTCGGCATTACTTTGAGGCTTATGGTGAAAAAGAAAATATCTTCAGACAGAAACCGGAGAGAAGCTTTCCGAGGAACGGCTTTGTGACGTGTGCATTCCACTCACAGTGTCATACCTCTCTTCTCATACAGCATTGGGGAAACCCTTTTGGAGAAACAGGTACTAAGTGATATTCAGGAGCATAATGATGCCGATGGCGAAAAGGGAAATAGTCTCAGACAAAAACCCGAAAGAGGCTTTCTAGGAAATTCCTCTGTGATATGTGTAATCATCTCACTTAGATAAAACTTTCATTGCATTACGCAGCTTGGAACTTGTCATGGACAGATCCACGATGGGATATTCGGGAGCACATTCAGGACTAAGGTGAAAAAGGAAATATCTTCAGATAAAAAGTGGAAAGAAACTTTCTATGAATGCGCTTTTTGCTATGTTTTTTCATCTCACATAGATGAAGCGTTCTTTACATTACCCAGCTTGGAAATTGCCTCGTGGATGGATTCACGAACAAATGTTTGGGATCACCTTTGGGCCTATGTTGAAATAGGAAATATAGTCAGATAAAAACTGAAGAGAAACTTTCTGACAAACTACTTAGGGATGTGTGCATTCCACACAGGGAGTTATAACTTTCTTCTAATAAGGCACCGTTTGAACACTTTCGGTATACCACCAGAAGACTGATATTCGGAGCACTTTGAAGACTATGGCAAATAGTGAAATGTCATCCAATAAAAAACAGAAAGAGGCAGTCAAAGAAACTGCTCTCTGACGTGTCCATTCTTTTTACTGGGTTAAAACTTACTCTATATTTTCCAGTTTGAAAGGTGGTCTTTGAGGGTTGTGCGAAAGGATAGTAAGGGGCAACCGGAGGCCTGTGTCTAGCAAGGAAATGTCATCCATCGAAAATTGGAGAGAAGCTTTCTGCACACTCTTTTGTGATGTTTGTGTTCATCTCATAGAGTTAAATCACTCTTTGGATTGAGAAGTTTGAAATCACTGTTTCTGTGGAATCTGAGAAAGTACATTTGAAAATGCTCTTTAGAATAGCCTGAAAAAGAAATAACCTCAGAGAGAAACCGGAAGGAAGCTTTCTGTGAAACTGCTCTGTGTCACGTAAATTCTGCTCACACAGCTACACTTCTCTTTTCATTGAGCTGTATCATAACACTGTTTTTGTTTAGTCTGTGCAAGGATATTCTGGAGTGCTTTGAGGCTTATGGTAAGAAAGAAAACGTCTTCAGATAGAAACTGGACAGAAGCTTTCTGAGGAGCTGCTTTGTGACGTGTGCATTACACTCAGAGAAATATACCTTTCTTCTCCTAGAGGATTCTGGAATCCCTTTTGCAGAAAAAGCTACCAAAAGACATTCAGGAGTATAGCAACGACTATGGTGAAAAAGGAAATATCCTCAGACAAATATTGGAAAGAAGATTTCAGTGAAACTTCTTTGTGTTAGATATACTTATTCATCTTGCATAGTTAAAACTTTAATTATATTACGCAGTTTAAAAAGACCATAATGCACAGACCCACGAAGGGACATTCGGGAGCACATTCAGGCCTATGGTGAAAGAGGAGATATCATCAGATAAAAACTGGATAGAAGCTGTCTGAGAAACTACATTGTGATGTATGCATTCCAATCAGGGAATTCTACCTCTTTTCTCACAAGGCAGTGTTTGAACATTGTTCCTGTGAAACCGAAAAAGTGACATTTTGGAACGCATTGAGGACTATGGCGAATAGTGAAATGTACTGAATTAAAATCGAGGAAGAAGCATTTCAAGAATCTATTCCCTGATATGTGCATTCACGTCACAGAGTTAATGCTTACTATATGTTGCTCAGATTCGAAATTCTGTCTTTGAAGATTCTGTGAAGGAATATTTGGTGACGACCAGAGGCTTGTGGTGAGCGAGGAAACATCTTCCGATGAAACCTGCCAAGAAACGTTCTGAGCAACTGTTTAGCGATGTGTGTATTCGTCTCATAGAGTTAAACCATTCTTTCGATTGAGCAGCTTGAAATCACTGTTTTTGTGGAATCTGAGGAAGGACATTTGGGAACGATCCTCAGAATATGGAGAAAGAATTATCCTCAGGTACAATCCAGAAGGAAGCTTGCTCTGAAACTGCTCTGTGTTGTCTTAATTCCTCTCCGATAAGCCTCTCTTTTCATTGAGCAGTTTTGTAGCCCTGTGAATGTGTAGTGTGTGATGAGATATTCAGGAGCACTTTGAGGCTAATGGTGAAAAAGGAAAATATGTTCAGACCGAAACTGGATAGAAGCTTTCCGAGAAACTGCTTTGTGACGTGTGCATTCCAGTCACAGTGATACTCCTCTCTTCTCATACAGCATCG
>NW_012115099.1:227090-227543 GCF_000951035.1 Colobus angolensis palliatus
CTTTTCATTGAGCAGTATCATAACACTGTTTTTGTTCAGTCAGAGAAGGGATATTCAGGAGCACTATGAGATGCATGATGTGAAAGGAAACGTCTTCAGATGAAAACTGGAATAATGCTTTCTGGGGAGCTGTTTTGTGACGTGTTCATTCCACTCACAGAAATATACCGTTCTTCTCCTATAGGATTCTGGAATCCCTTTTGCAGAAAAAGCTGCCAAGAGATATTCTGGAGTATAGCGACGACTATGGTGAAGAAGGAAATATCCTCAGAAAAAACTGGAAAGAAGATTTCTGTAAAACTGCTTTCTGTTAGATATATTTATTCGTATCACATGGTTAAAATTTTAATTCTATTACGCAGTTTGGAAACTCCATCTTCCACTGATCCGCTAAGGGACTTTCGGGAGCACATTCAGGCCTATGGTGAAAGACGAGATACCTTTAGATCAAAA
>NW_012115099.1:227925-230036 GCF_000951035.1 Colobus angolensis palliatus
TGCATTCACTTCACAGAGTTAATGCTTACTCTATGTTGCTCAGTTTTGAAGCTCCATCTTTGAAGGATCGGTGTAGCAATATTTAGTGACGCCCGGAGGCCTGTGGTGAGCGAGGAAACGTCTTCCGATGAAACCTGCAGAGAAACCTTCTGAGCAAATGCTTTGTGATGTGTATATTAATCTCATAGAGTTAAACCATTCTTTGGATTGAGCAGCTTCAAATCACTGTTTTTGTGGAGTTTGAGGAAGGACATTTGGAATGATCCTTAAAATATGGAGAAAGAAATATCCTCTGGAAAAATCCAGTAGGAAGGTTTCTGTGAAACTGCTCTGTGTCATCTGAATTACTCTTGCTCAGTTAAGCCTCCCTTTTCTTTGAGCTGTTTTCTAGCAATGTGTATGTTTAGCATGTGATGGGATATTCAGGAGCACTTTGAGGCTTACAGTGAAAAAGGAAATATGATGAAACTGAAACTGGAGAGAAGCATTCCGAGGAACTGCTTTGTGACGTGTGCATTCCAGGCACAGTGTAGTACCTCTCTACTCAAACAGCATCCAGGAAAGCCTTTTGGAGAAACAGGTACCAAGTGATATTCGGAAGCATGTTGATGCCCATGGTGAAAAGTGAAATAGCCTCAGACAGAAACTGGAAAGAAGCTTTCTCGGAAACTACTCTCTGATATTTGTAATCATCTCACATAGATAAAGCTTTCTTTACATTAAGCGGCTTGGAAACTCTCATGGACGGATCCACAAAGGGGCCTTCAGGAGCACATTCTGGACTGTGCTGAAAAAGGAAATATCTTCAGATAAAAAGTGGAAAGAAGCTTTCTGTGACTCTGCTTTTTGCTATGTTTATTCATCTCACATAGATGAAGATTTCTTTACCTTACACAGATTGGAAACTCCCTCATTGATGGATCTGCAAAGTGATATTTGGGATCTCATCAGGCCTATGGTGAAGTAGGAAATATAGTCAAATAAAAACTGGAGAGAATCTTTCTGAGAAACTGCTTGGTGTTGTGTGCGTTCTACTCAGGGAGTTATAACTTTCCTCTCATAAGGCACAGTTTGTGAACACTGTTCCTGTAAAACCAAATGAGTGATATTCTGTGCACTTTGAAGACAATGGCAAAAACTAAAATGTCATCCATTAAAGGACAGAAAGAGGTACTCAAAGAAACTGCTCCCTGACATGTCCATTCTTTTCACTGGGTTGAAGCTTACTATACATTTCCCAGTTTGAAATTCTGCCTTTGAGAGTTCTGCGAAGGGATTGTAAGTGGTAACCGGAGTACTGAGTGAGGCTAGGAAATATTTTCCATCAAAAATTGGAGAGAAGCTTTCTGGGCAACTCTTTTGGGATGTTTGCTTTCATCTCAGAGAGTTAAATCATTCTTTGAATTGAGTAGTTTGAAATCACTGCTTCTGTGGAATCTGAGAAAGAACATTTGGAAATGATATTTAGAATTCCCTGAAAAAGAAATAATATCAAAGAGAATCCAGAAGGAAGCTTTCTGTGAAACTGCTCTGTGTCAAGTGAATTCCACTGACATTGTTAAGCTTCTCTTTTCATTGAGCTGTATCATAACCCTGTTTTTCTTTAGTCTCCAAAGGGATATTCTGGAGGACTTTGAGGCTTCCAGTGAGAAAGGAAACGTCTTCAGGTACAAACTGGAGAGAAGCTTTCAAAGGAGCTGTTTTGTGACGTTTGCATTTCACTCACATAAATATACTTTTCTTCTCCTAGAGGATACTGGAATCCCTGTTGGGGAAAAAGTTACCAAAAGATATTCAGGAGTATAGGGAGGACTGTGGTGAAAAAGGAAATCTCCCCAGACAAAAACTGGAAAGAAGATTTCTGTGAAACTGATTGTGTTAGATACATTTATTCATCTCGCATAGATAAAACTTTAATTATATTACACAGCTTGGAAACTCCGTCATGCACATTACCTTGAAGGGACATTCCGGAGGACATTCAGACCTATGGTGAAAGAGGAGATATCTTCAGAGAGAAACTGGATCGAAGCTTTCTGAGAAACTACTCTGTGATGTATGCATTCCACTCAGGATGTTATACCTCTTTTCTCCCAAGGCAGTCTTTGAAC
>NW_012115099.1:230086-231758 GCF_000951035.1 Colobus angolensis palliatus
CTTTGAACACTGTTCCTGTGAAACTGAAAAAGTGATATTTCGGAACGCATTGAGGACTATGGTGAATAGTGAAATATACTGAAATAAAGTTGCGGATAAAGCGTTCCAAGAATCTGCTCTCTGATATGTGCATTCAATTCACTGAGTTAATGCTTACGGTTTGTTGCTCTGTTTTGAAACTATGTCTTTGAAGAATCTGTGAAGAGATATTTAGCGATGCCCGGAGGCTTGTGGTGAGCGAGGAAACGTCTTCCGATGAACCCGGCAGGGAAACGTTCTGAGCAACTGCTTTGCGATGTGGGTATTTGTCTCCTCGATTGAAACCGTTCTTTGGATTGAGCAGCTTGAAATCACCGTTTTTGTGGAATCTGAGGAAGGACATTTGAGAACGATCCTTAGAATACGGAGAAAGAAATACCCTCACGTAAAATCCAGAAGGAAGGTTTCTGTGAAACTGCTCTGTGCCATCTTTATGTCTCTCACTCAGATAAGCCTCTCTTTTCGTTGAGCAGTTTTCTAGTCCTGTGTATGTCAGGGAAACCCTTTTGGAGAAACAGGTAGCAAGTGAAATTCGGGAGCATGCTGATGCCAATAGTGAAAAGGGAAATAGCCACAAATACTGGAAAGAAGCTTTCTAGGAAACTACTCTGTGATATGTGTAATCATCTGAAACATATATAGTTTTCTTTATATTATGCAGCTTGAAAACTGTCATGGATGGCTCCACGAAGGGACCATAGGGAGCAAATTCTGGACTATGGTGAAAAACGAAATATCTTCAAATAAAAAATAGAAGAAAGCTTTCTGTGAATCTGTTTTTTCCTTGTTTATTCATCTCACATAGATGAAGCTTTCTTTACATTACGTAGCTTGGAAGCTCCCTCATGTATGGATCCACGAAGGGATATTTGACATTACATTTGAGCCTATGGTGAAAGAGGAAATATAGTCAGATAAAAACTGGAGAGAAGCTTTCTGAGAAACCTTGGTGATGTGAGCATTCCACTCAAGGAGTAAAAACCTCATAAAGCACAGTTTGAACACTGTTCCTATAATCCTAAAGGGTGATATTCAGAGCACATTCAATACTTTGGCAAAAAGTGAAATGACGTCCAATAAAAAACAGAAAGAAGCACTCAAAGAAACTGCTCTCTGACATGTCCATTTTTTTCACAGGGTTAAATGTTACTCTACATTTCCCAGTGTGAAAGCTGGTCTTTGAGGGTTCTGCGAAGGGATAGTAAGTGGTGACCGGAGACCTGTATGAGGCAAGGAAATGTATTCCATCGAAAATTGGAGACAAGCTTTCTGTGCAACACTTTTGTGATGTTGGTATTCATCTCATAGCGTTAAATCTTTCTCTGGATTGAGCAGTTTGAAATCACTGTTTCTGTGAAATCTGAGAAAGGACATTTGGAAACACTCTTTAGAATATCCTGAAAATAAAAATAACCTCAGAGAGAAAGCAGAAGGAAGCGTTCTGTGAAACTGATCTGTGTCACATAAATTCCACTCACACAGTTAAGCATCTCTTTTCGTTGAGCTGTATCATAACACTGTTTTTGTTTAGTCTCTGAAGGTATATTCTGGAGGGCTTTGAGACTTACGGAAAGAAAGGAAACGTCTTCAGATAGAAACTGGAGAGAAGCCTTCTGAGGATCTGCTTTGTGAT
>NW_012115099.1:231808-233966 GCF_000951035.1 Colobus angolensis palliatus
AAACTGGAGAGAAGCCTTCTGAGGATCTGCTTTGTGATGGGTGCTTTCCACTCATAGAAATAGACCTTTCTTCTCTTAGAGGATTCCGGAATCCGTTATGGAGAAAAAATCTGCCAAGAGATATTTGGGAGTATAGCGACGACTATGGAGAAAAAGAAAATATCCTCAGACAAACACTGGAAAGAAGATTTCTGTGAAACTGCTTTGTGTTAGATATATTTATTCATTTCACATAGTTAAAACAAGAATTATATTATGCAGTTTGGAAACCCCGTCATGCACACATCCGTGAAGGGACATTCGGGAGCACATTCAGGCCTACGGTGAAAGAGGAGATATCTTCAGATAAAAACTGGAGAGAAGCTTTCTGAGAAACTATTTTGCAATGTATGCATTCCACTCAGGGAGTTATACCTCTTTATCACAAGGCAGTGTTTGAACACTGTTCCTGAGAAACAGAAAAAGTGATATTTCAGAAGCATTGAGGACTGTGGCGAATAGTCAAATATACTGAAATAAAGTCGAGGAAGAAGTGTTCCAAGAATCTGATCTCTGATATGTGCATTCAATTCACAGAGTTTATGCTTACTCTATGTGGTCCAGTTTTGACACTCTGTCTTTGAAGAAGCTGTGAAGGGATATTGCGTGACGCCCGGAGGCTTGTGGTGAGCGAGGAAACATCTTCCGATAAAACCTGCAGATAAATGTTCTGAGCAACTGCTTTACAATGTGTGTTTTCGTCTCCTAGAGTTAAACCATTCTTTGGATTCAGCAGCTGGAAATCACTGTTTTTGTGGAATCTGAGGAAGGACATTTAGGAACGATCCTTAGAATATGGAGAAAGAAATATCCTCAGATAAAAGCCAGAAGAAAGCATTTTGTGAAGCTGCTCTGTGTCATCTTAATTCCTCTCACTCAGATAAGCCTCTCCTTTCATTGAGCAGTTTTCTAGCCCTGTGTATCTTTATCATGTGATGAGATATTCGGGAGCACTTTGAGGCTAATGGTGAAAAAGGAAATAAATTCAGACCGATATGGAAGAGAAGCTTTCCGAGGAACTGCCTTGTGATGTGTGCATTGCAGTCACAGTGTTATACCTCTCTTCTCATACAGCGTCGGGGAAACCATTTTGGAGAAACAGGTACCAAGTGATATTCGGGAGCATGTTGAATCCGATGGTGAAAATGGAAATAGCCTCAGACAAAAACTGGAAAGAAGCTCTCTAGGAAACTGCTCTGTGTTATGTGTAATCATCTCACATAAATTAAGCTTTCTTTGCATTACGCAGCTTGGAAAATGTGATGGACAGATCCAGGAAGGGACCTTTGGGAGCACATTCTGGACTATAGTTAAAAATGAAAATATATTCAGATAAAAACTGAAAAGAAGTTTTCTGTGAATCTGCTTTTTGCTATGTTTATTCATCTCCCATAGATGAATCTTTCTTGACATTACACGGCTTGGAAAATCCCTCGTGGATGGATCTGTGAAGGGATATTTGGGATCACATTCATGCCTATAGTGAAATACGACATATTATCAGATAAATACTAGAGAAAAGCTTTCTGAGAAACTGCTTGGTGATGTGTACATTCCAGTAAGGAAGTTATAACTTTCTTCTCATAAGACGCAGTTTGAACACTGTTCCTGTAAAACCAAAAGAGTGATATTTTGAGCACTTTGAAAACCATGCAAAACGTGAAATGGCGTGCAATAAAAAACAGAAAGAAGCACTCGAAGAAAGTGGTCACTGACATGTCCATTCTTTTCACAGGGTTAAAGCTTACCCTACATTTTCCAGTTTGAAAGTCGGTCTTTGAGGATTCTGTGAAGGGATAATAAGTGGCGACCGGAAACCAGTGTGAGGCAAGGAAATATCTTCGACCAAAAATCGGAGAGAAACTTTGTGTGCAACACTTTTGTGATGTTTGTATTCATCTCATAGCGTTCAATCTTTTTTGGAATTGAGCACTTTGATATCACTGTTTCTGTGGAATCTGAGAAAGAACACTTGGAAACGCTCTTAGGATATCCTGAAAAGGAAATACCTCACAGAGAACCAGAAGGAAGCCTTCTGTGAAACTGATCTGTGTCACGTGAATTCTGCTCACACAGTTAAGCTTCTCTTTTCATTGAGCTGTATCATAACTCTGTCTTT
>NW_012115099.1:234016-234468 GCF_000951035.1 Colobus angolensis palliatus
CCTTCTGTGAAACTGATCTGTGTCACGTGAATTCTGCTCACACAGTTAAGCTTCTCTTTTCATTGAGCTGTATCATAACTCTGTCTTTGTTTAGTTTGTGAAGGGATATTCTGGAGGGTTTTGAGGCTTACGGTGCAAAAGAAAACATCTTCAAATAGAAACTGGAGAGAAGCTTTTGGAGGAGCTACTTTGTGACATGTGCATTCCATTCACAGAAAAGTATCTTTCTTCTCCTAGAGGAATACCCCAAATCCCTTAAGGAGAAAATGCTGCCAAGAGATATTCAGGAGTATAGGGACGGCTATAGTGAAAAAGGAAATATCCTCAGAGAAACACTGGAAAGAAGATTTCTGTGAAACTGCTTTGTGTTAGATATATTTATTTGTCTCTCATAGATAAAACTTTAATTATATTTTGCAGTTTGGACACTCCGTCATGCACAGTTCCATGAA
>NW_012115099.1:234518-235162 GCF_000951035.1 Colobus angolensis palliatus
ACTGCTTTGTGTTAGATATATTTATTTGTCTCTCATAGATAAAACTTTAATTATATTTTGCAGTTTGGACACTCCGTCATGCACAGTTCCATGAAGGGACATTTGGGAGCACATTCAGCCCTATGGTGAAAGAAGAGATATCTTCAGATAAAAATGGGATAGAAGCTTTCTGAGAAACTACTTTGTGGTGTATGAATTCCACTCAGAGTGTTTTACCTTTTTTCTCACAATGTAGTGTTTGAACACTGTTCCTCTGAAACCAAAAATGTGATATTTCGGAACGCATTGAGGACTATGGCGAATAGTGAAATATACTGAAATAAAATCGAGGAAGAAGCATTAAAAGAAACTTCTCTTTGATATGTGAATTCGCTTCACAGGGTTAATACTTACTCTATGTCGTCCAGTTTTGAAACGCTGTCTTTGAAATATCTGTGAAGGGATATTTATTAACGCCCATAGACTTATGGTGAGCGAGGAAACATCTTCTGATGAAACCTGCAGAGAAATGTTCTGAGCAACTGCTTTGTGATGTGTGTATTTGTCTCATAGAGTTAAACCATTCTTTGGATTCAGCAGCTGGAAATCACTGTTTTTGTGGAATCTGAGGAAGGACATTTAGGAACGATCCTTAGAATATGGAG
>NW_012115099.1:235212-237082 GCF_000951035.1 Colobus angolensis palliatus
TCAGCAGCTGGAAATCACTGTTTTTGTGGAATCTGAGGAAGGACATTTAGGAACGATCCTTAGAATATGGAGAAAGAAATATCCTCAGATAAAAGACAGAAGAAAGCTTCTTGTGAAATTGCTCTGTGTCGTCTTAATTTCTCTCACTCAGATAAGCCTCTCTTTTCATTGGGCAGTTTTCTAGCCCTGTGTATCTTTAGCGTGTGATGGGATATTCGGGAGCACTTTGAGGTCAACAGTGAAAAAGGAAATAAATTCAGACTGATACTAAAGAGAAGCTTTCCAAGGAAGTGCTTTGTGATGTGTGCATTGCAGTCACAGTGTTATACCTCTCTTCTCATGCAGCATCAGGGAAAGGCTTTTGGAGAAACAGGTACCAAGTGATATTCGGGAGCATGTTGAATCCGATGGTGAAAAGGGAAATAGCCTCAGATAAAAACTGGAAAGAAGCTTTCTAGGAAACTGCTCTGTGTTATGTGTAATCATCTCACATAAATTAAGCTTTCTTTGCATTACGCAGCTTGGAAAATATCATGGACGGATCCAGGAAGGGACCTTTGGGAGCACATTCTGGACTATAGTTAAAAATGGAAATATATTCAGATAATAACTGGAAAGAAGTTTTCTGTGAATCTGCTTTTTGCTATGTTTATTCATCTCACATAGATGAAGCTTTCTTGACATTACACGGCTTGGAAAATCCCTTGTGAATGGATCCGTGAAGGGATGTTTGGGTTCACATTCATGCCTATAGTGAAATACGACATATAATCAGATAAAGACTAAAGAAAAGCTTTCTGATTAACTGCTTGGTGATGTATGCATTCCACCAAGGGAGTTATAACTTTCTTCTCATAAAACACATTTTGAACACTGTTCTTGTAAAATCAAAAGAGTGATATTGGGAGCACATTGAAAATCATGCAAAACGTGAAATGGCGTCCAATGAAAAACAGAAAGAAGCACTCGAAGAAAGTGGTCTCTGACATGTCCATTCTTTTCATGGGGTTAAAGCTTACTCTACATTTCCCAGTTTGAAAGTTGGTCTTTGGGGGTTCTGTGAAGGGATAATAAGTGGCGACCGGAGGCCAGTGTGAGGCAAGGAAATGTCTTCGACCAAAAATCGGAGAGAAACTTTGTGTGCAACACTTTTGTGATGTTTATATTCATCTCATAGCGTTCAATCTTTTTAGAATTGAGCAGTTTGATATCACTGTTTCTGTGGAATCTGTGAAAGAACATTTGGAAACGCTCTTAGGATATCCTGAAAAGGAAATAACCTCACAGAGAACCAAAAGGAAGCCTTCTGTGAAACTGATCTGTGTCACGTGAATTCTGCTCACACAGTTAAGCTTCTCTTTTCATTGAGCTGTATCATAACTCTGTCTTTGTTTAGTCTGCAAAGGGATATTCTGGAGGGTTTTGAGGCTTACGGTGCGAAAGAAAACGTCTTCAGATAGAAACTGGAGGGAACTTTCGGAGGAGCTACTTTGTGACGTGTGCATTCCACTCACAGAAATTTATCTTTCTTCTCCTAGAGGAAACCCCGAATCCGTTAAGGAGAAAAAGCTGCCAAGAGATATTCGGGAGTATAGGGACGGCTATATTGAAAAAGGAAATATCCTCAGAGAAAAACTGGAAAGAAGACTTCTTTGAAACTGCTTTGTGTTAGATATATTTATTCGCCTCTCATAGTTAAAACTTTAACTCTGTCATGCACAGATTGTGAAGGGACTTTCGGGAGGGCATTCAGACCTACGATGAAAGAGGACATATCTTCAGATAAAAACTGGATAAAATCTTTCTGAGAAAATACTTTGTGATGTATCCATTCCATTCAGGGAGATATACCTCTTTTCTCACAAGGCAG
>NW_012115099.1:237132-237617 GCF_000951035.1 Colobus angolensis palliatus
TCTTTTCTCACAAGGCAGTGTTTGCACACTGTTCCTGTGGAACCGAAAATATGATATTTCGGAACGCATTGAGGACTACAGCGAATAGCGAAATATATTGAAATAAACTCGAGGAAGAAGCATTAAAAGAATCTTCTTTCTGATAAGTGCATTCATTTCTCAGGGTTAATGCTTACTCTATGTGGCCCAGTTTCAACACTCTGATTTTAAAGGATCTGTGAAGGGATATTTAGTGACGCCTGGAGGCTTGTGGTGAGCAAGGAAATGCCTTCCGATGACACCTGCAGAGAAACGTTCTGAGCAACTGGTTTGCGATGTGTGCATTCGTCTCATAGAGGTAAACTGTTCTTTGGATTGAGCAGCTTGAAATCACTGTTTCTGTGGAATCTTAGGAAGGACATTTAGGAACGATCCTGAGAATATGCAGAAAGAAATATCCTCAGGTAAAATCCAGAAGGAAGCTTTCTGTGAGCTGCTCTGTGTCG
>NW_012115099.1:242847-243585 GCF_000951035.1 Colobus angolensis palliatus
CAGTTGAAAATGCAGAAATCACCAGTCTTCTGTGTCCTTCGCGCTGGGAGTTGGAGACTGGAGCTGTTCCTATTCGGCCATCTTGCTCTGCCCCCGAGTTTTACTTTTTTGAATAGGTAAAACTTTAATTATATTACACAGTTTGGAAACTGTCATTCACAGTTCCATGAAGGGAGATTAGGGAGCACATTAACCCCTACAGTGAAAGAAGAGATATCTCAGATAAAAACTGGATAGAAGCTTTCTAACAAACTACTTTGTGATGTTGGCATTCCACTCAGGGATTTGTACATCTTTTCTCACAAGGCAGTGTTTGAACACTGTTCCTGTGAAACTGAAAAAGTGATACTTCGAAACGCATTGAGGACGATGGCGAATAGTGATATATACTGAAACAAAATCGTAGAAGAAGCATTCCAAAAATCTGATCTCTGATATGTGCATTCACTTCACAGAGTTAAGGATTTCTGTATGTTGCTCAGTTTCGAAACTCTGTCTTTGAAGAATTTATGAAGGGATATTTAGTGACTGCCGGAGGCCTGTGGTGAGTGAGGAAACATCTTCCGATGGATCCTGCAGAGAAACGTTTTGATCAACTGTTTTGTGATGTGTGTATTCGTCTCCTAGTGTTAAACCATTCTTTGGATTTAGCAGCCTGAAATCACTGTTTTTGTAAAATCTGAGGAACGACATTTGGGAACGATCCTTAGAATATGGAGAAAGAAATATCCTCAAGTA
>NW_012115099.1:243635-245542 GCF_000951035.1 Colobus angolensis palliatus
ATCTGAGGAACGACATTTGGGAACGATCCTTAGAATATGGAGAAAGAAATATCCTCAAGTAAAATCCAGAAGGAAGCTTTCTGTGAAGCGGCTCTATGTCATCTTAATTCTTCTCAGATAAACCTCCCTTTTCATTGAGCAGTTTTTTCGCCCTATTTCTGTTTAGCGTGTGATGAGATATTCTGGAGGACTTTGAGGCTAACTGTGAAAAAGGAAATATGTTCAGATCGAAACTGGAGAGAAGTTTTCCGAGAAACCACTTTTTGATGTGTGCATTCCTGTCACAGTGTTATACATCTCTTCTCATACAGCGTCAGTTAAACCCTTTTGGAGAAACAGGTACCAAGTGATATTCAGGAGCATGTTGATGCCAATGGTTAAAAGAGAAGTAGCCTCAGGCAAAAACTGGAAAGAAGCATTCTAGGAAACTTCTCTGTGATAAGTGTAATCATCTCACATAGTTAAAGCTTTCTTTATATTATGCAGCTTGGAAAATGTCATGGACGTATCCATGAAGGGACCTTTGGGAGCACGTTCTGGACTGTGCTGTAAAAGGAAATATCTCCAGATGAAAAGTGGAAAGAAGCTTTCTGTGAATCTGCTTCTTCCTATGTTTATTCATCTCACATAGATGGAGCTTTCTTTACATTACACATCTTGGAAACTCCCTCGTGGAGGGATCCACGAAGGGATATTTGGGATCACATTTGGGTCTAAGGTGAAGTACGAAATATAATCAGATAAAAACTGGAGAGAAGCTCTCTGAGAATTTGCATGGTGTCGAGTGCATTCCACTCAGGGAGTTATAACTTTCTTCTCATAAGGCACAGTTTGAACACTGTTCCTGTAAAATCAAAAGTGGGTATTCGGAGCACTTTGAAGACTATGGTAAAAAGTGAAATGTCATCCAAGAAAAAACAGAAAGAAGCACTCGAAGAAACTGCTCTCTGACATGTCCATTCTTTTCACTGGGTTAAAGCTTACTCCACATTATCCAGTTTGAAAGTCTGTCTTTGAGGGTTCTGAGAATGGATTGTGGGTGGTAACCGGAGGACTGAGTGATGCAAGGAAATATCTTCCATCGAAAATTGCAGAGAAGCTTTCTGGGCAACTCTTTTGGGATGTTTGCATTCATCTCAGAGAGTTAAATCACTCTTTGGATTGAGCAGTTTGAAATCACTACTTCTGTGGAATCTGAGAAGGAACATTTGGAAACACTCTTTAGAATACCCTGAAAAAGTAATAATATCAGAGAGAATCAAGAAGGAAGCTTTCTGTGAAACTACTGTGTGTCACTTGACTTCAGCTCACACAGTTAAGCTTCTCTTTTCATTGATCTGTATCATAACGCTGTTTTTGTTCAGTCAGTGAAGGGATTCTCTTTAAGGCTTTCAGGCTTACCGTGAGAAAGGAAACGTCTTCAGAGAGAAACTGGAGATAAACTTTCTGAGAAGTTGTTTTCTGATGTGTGCATTCCACTCGCAGAAATATACCTTTCTTCTCCAAGAGGATTCCGGAATCCCTTTTGGAGAAAAAGCTACCAAAAGATATTTGGGATTATAGGGAGGGCTATGGTGAAAAAGGAAATATCCTCAAACAAAACCTGAAAGGAAGATTTCTGTGAAACTGCTTTGTGTTAGATATATTTATTCGTCTCGCATAGTTAAAACTTTAATAATATTACACAGTTTGGAAATTCCGTCATGTACATTTCCTTGAAGGGACATTCGGGAGCACATTCAGCCCTATGGTGAAAGAGGCAATATCTTTCGATAAAAACTGGATAGAAGCTTTCAGAGAAACTATATTGAGATGTATGAATTCCACTCAGGGAGTTGTACCTCTTTTCTCACAAGGCAGTGTTTGAACACTGTTCCTGTGAAACTGAAAAGGTGATATTTCGGAAT
>NW_012115099.1:245592-246336 GCF_000951035.1 Colobus angolensis palliatus
CTGTGAAACTGAAAAGGTGATATTTCGGAATGCATTAAGGACTATGGCGAATAGTGAAATATACTGAAATAAAATCGAGCAAAAAGCGTTCCAAGAATCTACTCTCTGATATGAGCTTTCACTTCACAGAGTTAATGCTTACTTTGTTGGTCAGTTTTGAAACTCTGTCTTTGAAGGATCTGTGAAGGGATATTCAGTGATGCCTGGAGGACTGTGCTGAGTGAGGAAACATCTTCCAATTAAACCTGCAGAGAAACGCTCTGAGCAACTGCTTTGCAATGGGTATATTCGTATCTTAGAGTTAAGCCTTTCTTTGGATTTTTCAGCGTGAAATCACTATTTTTGTGGAATCTGAGGAAGGACATTTGGGAACAGTCCTTAGAATATGGAGAAAGAAATATCCTCTGGAAAAATCCAGTAGGAAGGTTTCTGTGAAACTGCTATGTGTTGTCTTAATTCCTCTCACACAGATAAGGCTCTCTTTTCATAGAGCAGTTTTCTAGGCCTGTGTATGTTTAGCATGTGATCGGATATTCGGGAGCACTTTGAGGCTTAAGGTGAAAAAGGAAATATGTTCAGACCGAAACTGGAGAGAAGCTTTCTGAGGAACTGCTTTCTGATGTGTGCATTCCACTCACAGTGTTATACCTCCCTTCTCATATAGCATCGGGGAAACCCTTTTGGAGAAACAGGTAAGAAGTGATATTCGGGAGCATGTTGATGCCAATGGTGAAAAGGGAAATA
>NW_012115099.1:247141-249254 GCF_000951035.1 Colobus angolensis palliatus
TGGTGAAAAGGGAAATAACCTCAGACAAAAACTGGAAAGAACCTTTCTAGGAAACTACTCTGTGATATATGTAATCCTCTCACATAGATAAAGCTTTGTTTGTATTACACGGCTTGAAAACTGTCATGGACGGATCCACGAAGGGACCTTCAGGAGCACATTCAAGACTATGGTGAAAAAGGAAATATCTTCAGATAAAAACTGGAAAGAAGCTCTCTGGGAATCTGATTTTTGCTATGTTTATTCATCTCACATAGATGAAGCTATCTTTACATTACGCAGCTTGGAAACTCCATCGTGGATGGATCAGCAAAACGATATTTGGGATGACTTTCTGGCCTATGGTGAAATAGGAAACATAGTCAGATAAAAACTGGAGAGAAGCTTTCTGAGAAACTGCTTGGGGATGTGTGCATTCCACTCAGGTAGTTGTAACTTTCTTCACATAAGGCACTGTTTGAACACTGTTCCTGTGAAACCAAAAGAGTCACATCCGGAGCACTTTGAAGACTATGGCAAAAAGTGAAATGGCATCCAATAAAAAAACAGAAAGAAACACTCGATTAAATTGCTCTCAAATGTCCATCCTTTTCACAGGGTTGAAGCTTACTCTACATGTCCCAGTTTGAAAGGCGGTCTTTGAGGGTTCTGTGAAGGGATAGTAAGTGGCTACCAGAGGCCTGTGTCGAACAAGGAAATATCCTCCTTCGAAAATTGAAGAGAAGCTTTCTACGAAACTCTTTTATGATGTTTGTACTCATCTCATAGCATTAAATGATTCTTTGGAATGAGCAGTTTGAAATCACTGTTTCTGCATAATCTGAGAAAGGACATTTGGAAACGCTCTTTAGAATATCCTGAAAAACGAATAACCTCAGAGAGAAACCAGAAGGAAGCTTTCTGTGAAAATGCTCTATGTCACTAGAATTCCGCTCACACAGTTAAGCTTCTCTTTACATTGAGCTGTATGATAACACTGTTTTTGTTTAGTCTAACTGGAGAGAAGCATTCAGAGGAGCTGCTTTGTGAGGTGGGCATTCCACTGACAGAAATATACTTTTTTTCTCCTAGAGGATTCTGAAATCCCTTTTGTAGAAAAAGCAAACAAGAGATATTCGGGAGTTTAGGGAGGACTATGGTGAAAAGGGAATACTCCTCAGACAAAACCTGGAAAGAATACTTCCGTGAAACTGCTTTGTGTTAGATATATTACTTAATCTCACATAGTTAAAAGTTTAATTATATTATGCTGTTTGGAAACTCCGTCATGCACAGATCCACGAAGGGACATTCGGCACCACATGCAGGACTACGGTGAAAGAGGAGATATCTTCAGATAAAAACTGGATATAAGCTTTCCTAGAAACTACATTGTGACGTATGCATTTCACTCAGGCATTTATGCCTCTTTTCTGACAACACAGTGTGTGAACACTGTTCATGTGAAACCAAAACGTGATATTTTGGAATGCATTTTGGACTATCGCAAAGAGTGAAATAAACTGAAAAAAAATCGAGGAAGAAGGGTTCCAAGAATCTGCTCTCTGATACGTGCATTCACTTCAGAGAGTTAATGCTTACCCTTTGTTGTCTAGTTTCAAAACTCTGTCTTTGAAGAATCTGTGTAGGGACATATAGTGACACCCGGAGGCTTGTGGTGAGTGAGGAAACGGCTTCTGATGAAACCTGCAGAGAAACGTATCGAGCAACTGCTCTGCAATGTGTGTATTCGTCTCCTAGAGTTAAACTGTTCTTTGGATGGAGCTGCTTGAAATCACTGTTTTTGTGGAATCTGAGGAAGGATATTTGGAAATGAGCCTTAGAATATGGAGAAAGAAATCCAGAAGAAAGCTTTCTGCGAAACTGCTCTGTGTTGTCTTAATTCCTCTCACACAGATAAGCCTCTCTTTTCATTGAGCATTTTTCTTTTCATTGTTGAGCAGTTTTCTAGCGCTGTGTAGGTTTAGCATGTGATGGGATATTCGGGAGCACTTTAAGGGTAATGGTGAAAAAGGAAATATATTCAGACTGAAACTCGAGAGAAGCTTTCAGAGGACCTGCTTTGTGATGTGTGCATTCCAGTCACTGTGTAATACCTCTCTTCTCATACAGC
>NW_012115099.1:250126-251959 GCF_000951035.1 Colobus angolensis palliatus
CTTCTACTGGGGAAATAGCCTCAGACAAAAAGTGGAAATAAGTTTTCTAGGAAACTACTCTGTGATATGTGTAATTATTTCACAAAGATAAAGCTTTCTTTACATTACACTGCTTGGAAAATATCATGGACAAATCCACGAAGGGACCTTTGGGAGCACATTGTGGACTGTGGTGAAAAAGGAAATGTCTTCCGATAAAACCTGGAAAGAAGTTTTCTGTGAATCAGCTTTTTGCTATGTTTATTCATCTCACAGGGACAAAACTTTCTTTACATTACGCAGCTCAGAAACAACCCTGTGGATGTATCCACGAAGGGATATTTGGGATCACATTCGGCCTATGGTGAAATAGGAAATATAGTCAGATAAAAACTGGAGAGAAGATTTCTGAGAAGCTGCTTGGTGATATGTGCATTCCACTCAGGGTGTTGTAACTTTCTTCTCATAAGGCACAGTTTGAACACTGTTACTGTAAAACCAAAAGAGTGATATTCAGAGCACATTGACGACTATGGCAAAAAGTGAAATGTCGCCCAATAAAAAACAGAACGAAGCAGTCGAAGAAACTGCTCTCTGACGTGTGCATTGATTTCACAGCGTTAAAGCTTACTCTACATTTCCCTGTTTGAATGTCGGTCTTTGACAGTTCTGCGAAGGGATAGTAAGTGACAACGGGAGGCCTGTGTCTAGCAAGAAAATGTCCTCCATCGAAAATTGGAGAGCAGCTTTCTGTGCAACACATTTTGATTTTTCTATTGATCTCATAGCGTTAAATGGTTCTTTGGAATGAGCAGTTTGAAATCACAGTTTCTGTTTAATTTGAAAAAGGACATTTGGAAACGATCTTTAGAATATCCTGAAAAAGAAATAACCAAAGAGTGAAACCAGAAGGAAGCTTTCTGTGAAACTGCTCTGTGTCACGTGAATTCTGCTCACACAGTTAAGCTTCTCTTTTCATTGAGCTGTATAATAACACTGTTTTTGTTTAATCTGCAAAGGGATATTCTGGAGGGCTTTGAGTCTTATGGTGAGAAAGTAAACATCCTCAGATAGAAACTGGAGAGAAGCTTTCTGAAGAGCTGCTTTGTGACGTGTGCATTCCATTCACAGAAATATACCTTTCTTCTCCTAGAGGATTCCGGAATCCCTTTTGGAGAAAAAGCTACTAAGAGATATTCTGGAGTATAGCGATGACTATCGTGAAGAAGGAAAAATCCTCAGACAAAAACTGGAAAGAAAATTTCTGTGAAATTGCTTCATGTTAGATATATTTACTCGTCTTGCATAGTTAAAACTTTAATTTTGTTATGCCGTTTGGAAACTCCGTCATGCACAGATCTGTGAATGGACATTCGGCACCACATGCAGGCCTACGTTGAAAGAGGACGTATCTTCAGATAAAAACTGGATAGAAGCTTTCTGAGAAACTACATTGTGATGTATCCATTCCACTCAAGGAGATATTCCTCTTTTCTCACAAGGCAGTGTTTTCACACTGTTCCTGTGAAACCGAAAAAGTGATATTTCGGAAGGCATGAGGACTACGGTGAATAGTGAAATATACTGAAATAACATCAAGGAAGAAGCGTTCCAAGAATCTGCTCTCTGATATGTGCATTCACTACTCAGTGTTAATGCTTACTCTATGTTGCCCAGTTTCAAAACTCTGTCTTTTAACAAACTGTGAAGGAATATTTAGTGACGCCAGGAGGTTTGTCGTGAGCAAGGAAACGTCTTCCGATGAAACCTGCAGAGAAACGTTCTGAGCAACTGCTTTGTGATGTGTATTCGTCTCCTAGAGTTAAACCATTCTTTGGATTGAGCAGCTTGAAA
>NW_012115099.1:252009-253602 GCF_000951035.1 Colobus angolensis palliatus
AAACCTGCAGAGAAACGTTCTGAGCAACTGCTTTGTGATGTGTATTCGTCTCCTAGAGTTAAACCATTCTTTGGATTGAGCAGCTTGAAATCACTGTATTTGTGGAATCTGATGAAGGACATTTGGGAACAATCCTTAGAATATGGAGAAAGAAATACCCTCAGATAAAATCCAGAAGAAAGCTTTCTGTAAAATTGCTCAGTGTTATCTTAGTTTCTCTCACTCAGATTAGCCTCTACTTCACTGAGCAATTTTCTAGCCCTGTGTATGTTTAGTGTGTGATGATATATTTGGGAGCACTTTGAGGCTTATGGGGAAAGAGGATATATGTTCAGACCGAAACTGGAGAGAAGCTTTGCTAGGAACTGCTTTGTGATGTGTTAATTCCACTGACAGTGTTATATCTCTCTTCTCATACAGCGTAGGGAAACCATTTTGGAGAAACCGGTACCAAGTGATATTCAGGATTCTGTTTATTCCGATGGTGAAAAGGGAAATAGCCTCAGACAAAAACTGGAAAGAAGTTTTTAGGAAACTACTCTGTGTTATGTGTAATCATCTCACATAGATAAAGCTTTCTTTATATTACGCAGCTTGGAAACTGTCATGGACAGATCCACGAGGGGACCTTTGGGAGCTCAATCTGGACTATGATGAAAAACGAAATATTTTCAGATAAAAGCTGGAAAGAAGCTTTCTGAAAATCTGCTTTTTGCTATATTTATTCATCTCACATAGATGAAGCTTTCTTTACATTACACAGCTTGGAAACTCCCTTGTGGATGGATTCATGAAGGGATATTTGGAATCACATTCAGGCCTATGGTGAACGAGGAATCATAGTCAGATAAAAACTGGAGAGAAGCTTTCTGAGAAATTGCTTGGTGATGTGAGCATTCCACTCATGCAGTAACAACTTTCTTCTCATAAGGCACAGTTTGAACACTGTTCCTGTAATCCAAAAGGGTGATAATCACAGCACGTTGAAAACACTGGCAAAAAGTGAAATGACGTCCAATAAAACAGAAAGAAGCACTCGAAGAAACTGCTCACTAACATGTCCATTCTTTTCACAGGGTTAAATCTTACTCTACATTTTCCAGGTTGAAAGTCGGTATCTGAGGGTTCTGTGAAGGGATCGTAAGTGGCAACCGATTACCTTTGTGAAGGAAGGTAACGTCTTCCATCGAGAATCGGAGAGAAGCTTTCTGCGCAATGATTTTGTGATGTTTGTATTCATCACATATAGTGAAATCATTCCTTGCATTGAGCAGTTTGAAATCACTGTTTCTGTGGAATCTAAGAAAGGACTTTTGGAAACGCTCTTTAGATAATCCAGTAAAAGAAATAACCTCAGAAAAACCAGAAGAAAGCTTTCTGTGAAACTGCTCTGTGTCACGTGAATTCCACTCACACAGTTAAGCTTCCCTATTCATTGAGCTGTATTATAACACTGTTTTTGCTTAGTCTGCGAAGGGATATTTTGGAGGGCTTTGAAGCTTGCGGTGAGAAAGAAAACGTCTACAGATAGAAACTGGAGAGAAACTTTCTGAGGAGCTGCTTTGTGACATGTGCATTCCAGTCACAGAAATA
>NW_012115099.1:254256-254615 GCF_000951035.1 Colobus angolensis palliatus
CAGTCACAGAAATATACCTTTCTTCTCCTAGAGGATTCCGGAATCCCTTTTGGAGAAAAAGTTACCTAGAGATATTAGGGAGTATAGCGATAACTGATGAAAAAGGAAATATCCTCAGTCAAATACTGGAAAGAAGATTTCTGTGATACTGCCTTCTGTTAGATATATTTATTCATCTCACATACTTAAAACTTTAATTATATTGCGTACTTTATGAACTCCGTCATGCACAGATCATTAGGGAGCCCATGCAGGCTCCCTAATGAGGAGATAAATTCAGATAAAAACTGGATAGAAGCTTTTTGAGAAACTACTTTCTGATGTATGCATTCCATTCAGGGAGTTCTACCTCTTTTCTC
>NW_012115099.1:254665-259558 GCF_000951035.1 Colobus angolensis palliatus
TCCATTCAGGGAGTTCTACCTCTTTTCTCAGAAGGCAGTGTTTGAACACTTTTCCTGTGAAACCGAAAAAGTGATATTTTGGAACGCATTGATGACTACGTTGAATAGTGAAATATACTGAAATAAAATCAAGGAAGAAGCATTCCAAGAATCTGCTCTCTGATATGTGCATTCACTTCACAGAGTTAATGCTTACACTATGTTGCCCAGGTTCGAAATTCTGTCTTTGTAGAATCTATGCAGGGATATTTGTGACACCCAGAGGCTTGTGATGAGTGAGGAAACGTCTTCTGATGAAACCTACAGAGAAACGTTCTGAGCAACTGCTTTGTGATGTGTGTATTCGTCTCCTAGAGTTAAACCATTCTTTGGATTGAGCAGCTTGAAAGCGCTGTTTTTGTGAAATCCGAGGTAGGACATTTGGGAACGATCCTTAGAATATGGAGAAAGAAATACTCTCAGTTAAAATCCAGAAGGAAGTTTTCTGTGAAACTGCTCTGTGTCGTCTTAATTCCTCGGAAATTATTCGGGAGTATTGGGAGGACTATGGTGAAAAACGAAATATCCTCAGGCAAAACCTGGAAAGAAGATTTCTGTGAAACTCCCTTGTGTTAGATATATTTATTCATCTCGCATAATTAAAACTTTAATTATATTACGCAGTTGGGAAACTCCATCATGCACAGATCTGAGAAGGGAGATTTGGGAGAGCATTCGAGAACATTCATGCCTACAATGAAAGAAAAGATATATTCAGATAAAAACTGGATAGAAGCATTCTGAGAAACTACTTTGTGATGTATGCATTCCACTCAGGGATTTACACCTCTTTTCTCACGAGGTTGTGTTTGAACACTGTTCCTGTGAATCCAAAAAAGTGATATTTCAGAGCGCATTTAGGACTATGGCGAGTAGTGAAAGATACTGAAACAAAATCGAGGAAGAAGCGTTCCCAGAATCTGCTCTCTGATATGTGCATTCACTTCACAGAGCTAATGCTTACTCTATGTTGCCCAGTTTTGAAACTCTGTCTTTGGAAAATGTGTGAAGGGATACTTAGTGACACCCAGAACCCTGTGGTGAACAAGGAAACGTCTTCCAGTGAAACGTGCAGAGAAATGTTCTGAGCAATTGCTTTGCAATGTGTGTAT
Organism: Colobus angolensis palliatus; assembly: GCF_000951035.1. Taxonomy (NCBI): domain Eukaryota; kingdom Metazoa; phylum Chordata; class Mammalia; order Primates; family Cercopithecidae; genus Colobus; species Colobus angolensis. Next base: position 255,817 of record NW_012115099.1, read on the forward strand.
TCGTCTCCTGGAGTTAAACCGTTCCTTGGATTGAGCAGCTTGAAATCATTGTTTTTGGGGAATATGAGGAAGGACATTTGGGAACGATCCTTAAAATATGGAGAAAGAAAAATCCACACGAGAAATCCAGTAGGAAGGTTTCTGTGAAACTGCTCTGTGGCGTCTTAATTACTCTCACTCCGTTCAGCCTCTGTTTTCATTGAGCAGTTTTCTAGACCGGTGTATGCTTAGTGTGTGATGGGATATTCAGGAGGACTTTGCGGCCAATGGTGAAAAAGGAAATATGTTCACACCGAAAGGGGAGAGAAGTTTTCCGAGGAACTGCTTTGTGACGTGTGCATTTCAGTCACAGTGTGATACCTCTATTCTCATACAGCATTGGAAAAACCCTTTTGAAGAAACAGGTACCAAGTGACATTCAGGAGCATGTTGATGCCGATGGTGAAAAGGGAAATAGCCTCAGACAAAAACTGAAAAGAAGCTTTCTAGGAAACTACTCTGTGATATGTGTAATCATCTGACATAGATAAAGCTTTCTTTACATTACGCAGCTTGGAAACTGTCATGGACGGACCCACGAAGGGACTTTCGGGAGCACATTCTGTACTATGGTGACAAAGGAAATATCTTCAGATAAAAACTGGAAAGAAGCTTTCTGTTAACCTACTTTTTGCTGTTTATTCATCTCACATAGATGACGCTTTCTTTACAATACGCAGCTTGGAAACTCCCTCGGGGATGGATGCGGGAAGCGAAATTTGGGATCAAATTCAGGCCTATAGTGAAATAGGAAATATACTGAGATAAAAATTGGAGAGAAACATTCTGAGAAACTGCTTGATGATGTGTGCATTCCACTCAGCGAGTAATAACTTTCTTCTCATAAGGCACAGTTTGAGCACTGTTCCTGCAAAACCAAAAGAGTGATATTCGGAGCACATTGAAGACTATGGCAAAAAGTGAAATATCGTTCAATGACAAACAGAAAGGGGCACTCGAAGAAACTGCTCTCTGACATGTCCATTCTTTTCACAAGGTTAAAGCTTACTCTACATTTCCCAAATTGAAAGTCGGTCTTTGAGGGTTGTGTGAAGGGATCGTAAGTGGCAACTGGAGGCCTGTGTGAGGGAAGGAAATGTCTTTCATCGAAAATCGGAGAGAAGCATTCTGTGCAACTCTTTTGAGATGTTTGTATTCATCTTATAGAGTTAAATCATTCTTTGGATTGAAGAGTTGGAAATCACTGTTTCTGCTGAATCTGAGAAAGGACATTTGGAAATGCTCTTCAGAATATCCGGAAAGAGAAATAACCTCAGAGTGAAACCAGAAGGAAGCTTTCTGTGAAACTGCTCTGTGTCACGTGAATTCCACTCACACAGTTCATCTTCTCTTTTCATTGTGCTGTATCATAATACTGTTTTTGTTTAGTCTGTGAAGGGATATTCAGGAGCACTTTGAGGCTTATGGTCAGATAGGAAACGAATTCAGATAGAAACTGGAAAGAAGCTTTCTGAGGAGCTGCTTTTTGACTATGCATTACAGTCACAGTGTTATACCTCTCTTCTCATACAGCGTTGGGTAAACCCTTTTGGAGAAACAGGTACCAAGTGATATTATGTTGTTGCCGATGGTGAAAAGAGAAATAGCCTCAGACAAAATGGAAAGCAGCTTTCTAGGAAACTACTCTGTGATATGTGTAATCATCTCATCTAGATAAAGCTTTCTTTACATTACACAGCTTGGAAAATGTCATGGACGGATCGAGGAAGGGACTTTCGGGAGAACATTCCGGACTATGCTGAAAAAGCAAATATCTTACGATAAAAACTGGAAAGAAGCTTTCTGTGAATCTGCTTTTTGCCATGTTTATTCATCTCACATAGATGAAGCATTGTTTACGTTAAACAGCTTGAAAACTCCCTCGTGGATGGATCCGCGAAGGGATATTTGGGATCACATTCGGGCCTATGGTGAAATAGGAAATATAGTCAGATGAAAACTGGAGAGAAGCTTTCTGAGAAACAGCTTGGCGATGTGAGCATTCCACTCACGGAGAAACAACACTCTTCTCATAAGGAACAGTTTGAACACTGTTCCTGTAATCCAAAAGGGTGATATTCAGAGCATATTGAAGACTATGTAAAAAAGTGAAATACCGTCCAATAAAAAACAGAAGGAAGCACTCGAGGAAACTGCTCTCTGACATGTCCATTCTTTCACAGGGTTAAATCTTACTCTACATTTGCCAGTTTGAAAGTCGATCTTTGAGAGTTCTGTGAAGGGATAGTAAGTGGCAACCGGAGGCCTGTGTGAGGCAAAGAAATGTTTTCCATCGAAAATCAGAGAGGAGCTTTCCGCACAACTCTTTTGTGATGTTTGTATTCATCTCATAGAGTTAAATCATGGTTTGGATTATGCAGTTTGTAATCACTGTTTCTGTGGAATCTGAGAAAGTTCATTTGGAAACACTTTTTAGAATATTCTGAAAAAGAAAAATCCTCATAGAGAAACCAGAAGGAAGCCACCTGTGAAACTGCTCTGTGTCACATGAATTCCGCTCACAGAATTAAGCTTCTCTTTTCATTGAGCTGTATCATAACACTGTTTTTGCTTATGCTGCATTGGGATATTCTGGAGCACTTTGACATTGATGCTGAAAAAAACAATATTTTCAGACCGAAACTGGAGAGAAGCTTTCTGAGGAACTGCTTTGTGACGTGTGCATTCCACTGACAGTGTTATACCTCTCTTCTCATACGGCGTCAGGGAAACCTTTTGGAGAAACAAGTACCAAGTGATATTCGGGAGCATGTGCTGCCTGTGATGAAAAGGGAAATAGCCACTGACAAAAACTGGAAAGAAGCATTCAGAGAAACTGCATTGCAATGTGTGAATGCAACTCACACCGTTACCCTTTTCTCTTCAGGGATCAGTTTGCTAACACAGTTTTCATGAAATCTGCAATGGGATACTTCTTAGCGCTATGCAGCTTACAGTAAGAAAGGAAATATCTTCAGATAAAAAAGTGATAGAAGCTTTCTGAGAAATAGCTTCCTGATATGTGACTTCATCTCACAGAGTTACACCACTATTTCGTGCAGTCGTTTGCTAGCAGCTTTTTTGTGGATTCTGAGAAATGATATTTCGGATGGGTTTCAAGAGTAGAAGGACAAAAGAAATGTTCTCTGAGAAATACCAGAATGAAGCTTTATGAGAAACTGCTTTGTGATGTGTCAATTCACTTCAAAATGTTACAAGACTATTTAATGCACGAGATTGCTAGCAGTGATTTTTTGAAATTTCAGAAGAGATATCTTGGATATCGTTGAATCCCATGGTGAGTAACGAAATATCCTCAGACAAATCTGCAGAGAAGCCTTCTCAGAAACTTCTTGGTTGTGGGTGAGTTCAGCTCACAGAGTTACTTAATAGTTTTCATTTAGAAGTTTGCTAACAGTGTCTTCTCACAATCTGCAATAAGACACAAGGTGGAGCTCCGAGACCACAAATAACCTCAGCTCAAAAAAAGAAAGATGCTTTCTGAGAAACAGCTTTGTGCTGTGTGAATACAACTCACTGAGATACACTGGTAGCTCGTGGAGCCATTGGAAAGACCTGCTTTTGTGGAATATGAGAACTGATATTTCAGATCCCATTGAAGACTATAGGGCCAAAGGAAATATCCTCCCAAAAAACTGAGAAAGAAGCTTTCTGAGAAACTTCTTTGTGATCTGTGAATTCA
>NW_012115099.1:259608-260187 GCF_000951035.1 Colobus angolensis palliatus
GTGAATTCATCTGACAGAGTTACACCTTTCTCCTCAAGAAGCCATTCGCTAAGATTGTTCTCGTGGAGTTGGTAAAGTGATATTTGGCAGCCCATGGAGGGCTATGGTGAAAAAGGAAATATCCTCAGATAAAAACTGGAAAGAAGCGTTCTGAGAAAGTGTATTGTGACATGTGAATGCAACTCACAGAGCTACACTTTCCTTTCCATGGATCCATTTGCTACCAGTGTTTTCTTGAAATCTACATTGGGATATTTCTTAGCGTAATGAAGCTTATGGTGACAAAGGAAATCTCCCCAAAGAAAAACTAGAAAGCACCGTTCTGAGAAACCTATTTCTGATATGCGAATTCATCTCATAGAGTCACAACCTCGTCTTCATGAAGCAGTTTTCTAAAACTGTTGTCGTGGAAAATCAAAGTGATATTTGGGAGCACATTGAGGCCTATGGTGGAAAAGGAAATATCCTCAGATAATAACTAGAGAGAAGCTTTCTGAAAAATTACTTTCTGATGTGTGAATTCATCATGCAGAGCTTCACCTTTCCTTTCTAGTAGCAGTTTCCTAACACTGTTTTCAT
>NW_012115099.1:261861-263254 GCF_000951035.1 Colobus angolensis palliatus
TCCTGGTTGTGGGTGAGTTCAGCTCACAGAGTTACTTCATCGTTATCATTGAGAAATTTGCTAACAGTGTCTTCACAGAATCTGCAATAAGAAACTCTGTGGCGCTCCGAGACCACAAAAAACCACAGCTCAAAAAAGAAAGTCGCTTTCCGAGAATCTGCTTTGTGCTGTGTGAACTCAACTCACTGAGATACACCTGTAGTTCCTGGAGACGTTGGTTAGCCCTGCTTTTGTGGAATCTGAGAACTGATATTTCGGATCCCATTGAAAACCAAAGGGTCAAAGGAAATTTCCTCCAATAAAACTGAGAAAGATGCTTTCTGAGAAACTTCTTTGTGATCTGTGAATTCATCTCACAGAGTTACACTGGTAGCTCGTGGAGCCATTGGAAAGACCTGCTTTTGTGGAATATGAGAACTGATATTTCAGATCCCATTGAAGACTATAGGGCCAAAGGAAATATCCTCCCAAAAAACTGAGAAAGAAGCTTTCTGAGAAACTTCTTTGTGATCTGTGAATTCATCTGACAGAGTTACACCTTTCTCTTCATGAAGCCATTCGCTAAGATTGCTCTCGTGGAATTGGCAAAGTGATATTTGGGAGCCCATGGAGGGCTATGTTGAAAAAGGAAATATCCTCAGATAAAAATTGGAAAGAAGCGTTCTGAGAAACCGCATTGTGACATGTGAATGCAACTCTCAAAGTTACAGTCTCCTTTCCATGGATCCGTATGTTAACAGTGTTTTCTTGAAATCTACATTGGGATATTCCTTACCACAATGAAACTTACGGTGACAAAGGAAATATCCTCAAATAAAAATAAGAAAGAAGCTTATGAGAAACTTCTTTGTGATATGTGAATTCACCTCACAAACTTACAACCTAGTTTTCATGAGGCAGTTTGCTAACACTGTTGTGGTATCTGCAAAGTGATATTTGGGAGCACATTGAGGCCTATGGTGAAAAAGGAAATATCCTCAGATAATAACTAGAAAGAAACTTTATGAGAAATTGCTTTCTGATGTGAGAATTCACCACACAGAATTTCACCTTTCCCTTATAGTAGCAGTTTGCTAACACTGTTTTCCAGGATTCTGAAAAGTGATGTTTGGGAGCTCATTGCGGCCTATGGTGAGAAAGGAAATATCCCCTGATAAAAACTGGAAAGAAACTTTCAGAGAAACTGCATTGTGATGTGTGAATGCAACTCAAACTGTTACACTTTTCTCTGCAGGGATCAGTTTGCTAACAAGTTTTCTTGAAATCTGCAGTGGGACAGTTCTTAGCGCAATGAAGATGATGGTGACAAAGGAAACACCTTCAGATAAAAACTAGAAAGATGCTTTCTCAGAGAGTTCTTTGTGATGTGTGAATTCATCTCACAGAGTTACAC
>NW_012115099.1:268593-269019 GCF_000951035.1 Colobus angolensis palliatus
ATGTGAATGCAACTCACAGAGTTACACTCTCCTTTAAATGCATCCGTTTGCTAACAGTGTTTTCTTGAAATCTACATTGGGATATTTCTTAGCACAATGAAGCTTACCGTGACAAAGGAAATATCCTGAAATAAAAACTAGAAAGGAGCTTTGTGACCAACTTCTTTGAGATATGTGAATTCATCTCACAGAGTTACAACCTAGTCTTCATGAGGCAGTTTGCGAACACTGTTGTCGTGGAATCTGCGAACTGATATTTGGGAGCACACTGAGGCCTATGGTGAAAAAGGGAATGTCCTCAGATAATAACTAGAAAGAAGCTTTCTGAGAAATTGCTTTCTGATGTGTGAATTCATAACGCAGAGCTTCAATTTCCCTTCTAGTAGCACTTTGCTAACACTGTTTTCCTGGATTCTGCAAAGTGAT
>NW_012115099.1:269069-270270 GCF_000951035.1 Colobus angolensis palliatus
ATGTTTGGGAGCTCACTGAGGCCTATGGTGAAAACGGAAATATCCCCTGATAAAAACTGGAAAGAAGCTTTCAGAGAAACAGCATTGTGATGTGTCAACGCAACTCACACAGTAACACTTTCCTCTTCAGGGATAAGTTTGCTAACACAGTTTTCTTGAAATTTCCAGTGGGACAATTCGTAGCGCAATGAAGATGATGTTGACAAAGGAAACATTCTCAGATGAAAAATAGAAAGAAGCTTTCCCAGAAACTGCTTTGTGATGTGCGAACACAACTCACAGAGTTACACTTACTTTTCATGGAGCAGTCGAGTATGACTGCCTTTGAGGAACCTGAGAAGGGCTACATTGGATCGCATTGAGACCTACACTGATAGAGGAAATATCCTAAATGAAAACCTTGATAGAACCTTTGTGAGACATTTGTTTGTGATATGTGAATTCATCTTACACATTTACAACCTAGATCTCATGAAGCAGTTCGCTAGCACTGTTGTCGTGGAATCTAGAAAGTGACATTTGGGAGCACAATAAGACCTGTGTTGAAGAAGAAATATCCTCATATAAAAACTGGAAAGAAGCATTCTGAAATACTGCATTTTCACATGGGAATGCAATTCTCAGAGTTACACTCTCCTTTCCATGGATCCGTTTGCTAATAGTGTTTTCTAGCAATCTACATTGGGATACTTCTTAGTGCAATGAAGCTTATGGTGACAAAGGTAATATCCCCAAATAAAAACTACAAAGGAGCTTTCCGAGAAAATTCTTTGTGATATGTGAATACATCTCACAGAGTTACAGGGTGGTTTTCATGAGGCAGTTTGCTAACACTGTTGTCGTGGAATATGCAAAGTGAAATTTGGGATCGCATTGAGGCCTATGGTGAAAAGGGAAATATCCCCACATAATAAGTAGAAAGACGTCTTTGAGGAACATGAAAAGGGCTACTTTGGTTCACACTGAGGCCGACGCTGATAAAGGAAATATCATCACTTAAAAACGTGAAAGAAGCTTTCTGAGAAACTTCTTTGTGATCTGTGAATTCATCTCCCAGAGTTACAACTTAGTCCTCAGGAAACAGTTTGCTAACATTCTTTTTGGGTAATCTGCAAAATGATATTTGGGAGCCTATTGGGGCCCTTGATGAAAAAGGAAATATCCTCCGATAATAACTAGAGAGAGGCTTTCTGAGAGATTG
>NW_012115099.1:276710-280816 GCF_000951035.1 Colobus angolensis palliatus
AGAAAGACGTCTTTGAGGAACATGAAAAGGGCTATTTGGATCGCATTGAGGCCGACGCTGATAAAGGAAATATCATCAGTTAAAAAGGTGAAAGAAGCTTTCTGAGAAACTTCTTTGTGATCTGTGAATTCATCTCCCAGAGTTACAACTTAGTTCTCAGGAAACAGTTTACTAACATTCTTTTCGTGTAATCTGCAAAATGATATTTGGGAGCCTATTGGGGCCCTTGATGAAAAATGAAATATCCTCCGATAATAACTAGAGAGAGGCTTTCTGAGAGATTGCTTCCTGATGTGTGACTTCATCACACAGAGTTCCACCCTTCCCTTCTTGGAACAGTTTGCTAACACTGTTGGCATGGATACTGCAAAGTGATATTCGGGAGCTCATTGAGGCCTATGCTGAAAAATGAAATATCCTCAGATCAAAACTGGAAAGAAGCCTTCTGAAAAACTGCATTGTGATGTTTGAATGCAACTCACAGAGTTACACATTTCTTTTCAGTGATCAGTTTGCTAACACAGATTTCTTGAAATCTGCAATGGTATACTTCTTAGCTGAAGGAAACTTATGATGACAAAGGAAATATCCTCAGATGAAAACTAGAAAGAAGCATTCTGAGAAACTTCTTGGTGATGTATGAATTCATCTCACAGAGTTACACTTATGTTTGGTGGAGCCGTTCATTAACACTGTCATGGAGGAACCTGAGAAGGGCTTCTTTGGAACGCATTGAGGCCTACGCTGATAAAGGAAATATCATCAGTACAAAATGGGAAAGAAACTTTCTGAGAAAATTCTTTGTGGTCTGTGAATTCATTGCACATTGTGGTCTGTGAATTCATTGCACAGAGTTACAACTTAGTCCTCAGGAATCATTTTGCTAACCCTATTTTCGTGGAAACTGCAAAGTAATATTTGGAGCCCTTTGGAACCCATGGTGAAAAAGGAAATATCCTCAGATAATAACTAGAGAGAAGCTTTCTGTGAGATTGCTTTCTGATGTGTGTCTTCATCACACAGAATTCCACCTTTCCTTTCTTGGAACAGTTTGCTAACACTGTTGTCATGTATTCTCCAAAGTGATATTTGGGAGCTCATGGAGGGCTACGGTGAAAAAGGAAATAACCTCAGATCAAAACTGGAAAGAAGCTTTCATAGAAATTCTGGGTGATGTGTGAATTCATCTCACAGAGTTACACTTATGGTTCATGGAACAGTCCATTAACACTGTCTTGGAGGAACATTAAAAGGCCTACTTTATATCGTATTGAGGCCTACGCTGATAAAGGAAATATCATCAGTTCAAAACATGAAAGAAGCTTTCTGAGAAACTTCTTTGTGATCTGTGAATTCATCTCACAGAGGTACAACTTAGTAATCAGGAAGCAGTGAGTTTACACTCTTCATGGAATCTGCACAGTGGTACTTCGGAGCCCATTGGGGCCCAAGGTGAAAAAGGAAATATGCTAAGTTAACAACAAGAGAGAAGCTTTCTGAGAGATTGCTTTCTGATGTGTGACTTCATCATACAGAGTTTCACACTTCCCTTCCTGGAATAGTTTGCTAACAGTCTTGTCATGGATTCTACAAAGTGATATTTGGGAGCCCATCGGGGCCCATGATGAAAAAGGAAATATCCTCAGATAATAACTAGAGAGAAGCTTTCTGAGAGATTGCCTTCTTATGTGTGACTTCACCAAATAGAGTTCCACCCTTCCCTTCTTGGAACAGTTTGCTAACACTCTTGTCTTGGATACTGCAAAGTGATATTTGCAAGCTCATTGAGCGCTATGGTGAAAAAGGAAATATCCTCAGATCAAAAGTGGAAGAAAGCCTTCTGATAAGCTGGATTGTGATGTGTGAATTCAACTCACAGAGTTACACGTTTCTCTTCAGTGATCACTTTGTTAACACAGTTTTCTTGAAATCTGCATTGGGATACTTCTTAGCGCAAGGAAGCTTACAGTGACAAAGGAAATAACCTCATATGAAAACTAGAAAGAAGCTTTCTTAGAAACTTCTGGGTGATGTGTGAATTCATCTTACACAGTTACACTTATGTTTCGTGGAGGAGTCCATTAACACTGTAGTGGAGGAATCTGAGAAGGGCTAGTTTGGATCACATTGAGGCCTGCACTGATACAGGAAATATCATCAGTTGAAAACGGGAAAGAAGCTTCCTGAGAAACTTCTTTGTTATCTGTGAATTCATCTCACAGTGTTACAACTTAATCCTCAGGAAGCAGTTTGCTAACACTCTTTTCAGGGAATCTGCAAAGTGATATCTGGGAGCCCATTGCAGCCCATGATGAAAAAGGAAGTTTCCTCAGATAATAAGTAGAGAAAAACTTTCTACGAAATTGTTTGCTGATGTATGACTTCACCACACAGAGTTCCACCCTTCCCTTCTTCAAACAGATTGCTAACACTGTTGTCATGGATTCTGCAAGGTGATATTTGGGAGCTCTTTGAGGGCTATTCTGAAAAAGGAAATATCCTCAGATCAAAACTATAAAGAAGCCTTCTGTGAAACTGCATGGCGATGTGTGCATTCAACCCACAGAGTTACATGTTTCTTTTTAGTGATCAGTTTGCTAACATAGTTTTCTTGAAATCTGCAATGGGTTACTTCTTAGCGCAAGGAAGCTTACAGTGACAAAGGATTAAACTCACATGAAAAGTAGAAAAAAACTTTCTTAGAAACTTCTTGGTGATGGCTGAAGTCATCTAACAGAGTTACATTTATGTTCCATGGAGCAGTCCATTAACACTGTCTTGGAGGAACCTGAGAAGGGCTACTTTGGATCGCATTGAGGCCTACGCTGATAAAGGGAATATCATCAGTTCATAACTGGAAAGAAGCTGTCTGAGAAACTTCTTTGTGATATGTGAATTCATCTCACAGGGTTACAACTTAGTCCTCAGGAAACAGTGTGCTAACACTCTTTTCGTGGAATCTGGAAAGTGATGTTTGGGAGCCCACTTGGGCCCATGGTGAAAAAGGAAACATGATCAGATAATAACTAGAGAGAAGCTGTCTAAGAGATTGCTTTCTGTTTTGTGACTTCATCACACAGAAATTCACCTTTCCCTTCTTGGGACAGTTTGCTAACACTCTGGTCGTGGATTCTGCAAAGTGATATTTGGGAGCCCATTGGGGTAATGGTGAGAAAGGAAATATCCTCAGATAATAACTAGAGAGAAGCTTTCTGAGCAATTGCTTTCTGATGTGTGACTTCATCACACAGAGTTCCACCCTTCCCTTCTTGGAACAGTTTGCTAACACTGTTGCTGTGGATTCTGCAAAGTGATATTTGGGAGCTCATTGAGTGCTATGGTGAAAAGGGAAATATTCTCAGATCAAAATTGAAAGGAAGCCATCTCAGAAACTGCGTTGCGATGTTTGAATGCAACTCAGAGTTACACGTTTCTCTTCAATGATCAGTTTGCTAACACAGATTTCTTGAAATCTGCAATGGGATATTTCTTAGCTAATGGAAACTTACGGTGACAAAGGAAATATCCTCAGAGGAAAACTAGAAAGAAGCACTCTTAGAAACTTCTTGGTGATGTGTGAATTCATCTCACAGAGTTAAACTTATGTTTGGTGGACCAATCCATTAACACTCTCGTGCAGGAATCTGAGAAGGGCTATTTTGGATCGCATTGAGGTGTACGCTGATAAAGGAAATATCATCAGTTCAAAATGGGAAAGAAACTTTCTGAGAAACTTCTTTGTGATCTGTGAATTCATCACACAGAGTTACAACTTAGTCCTCAGGAAGCAGTTTGGTAACCCTCTTTTCGGGGAATCTGCATAGTGATACTTGGGAGCCCATTGGAATCCATGGTGAAAAAGGAAATATCCTCAGATAAGAACTAGAGAGAAGCTTTCTGAGAGATTGCTTTCTGATGTGCGACTTCATCACGCAGAGTTCCACCCTTCCCTTCTTGGGACAGTTTCCTAACACTGTTACCATGGATTCTGCAAAATGACATTTGGGAGCTCGTTGAGGGCTAGGGTGAGAAAGGAAATATCCTCATATCAAAACTGGAAAGAAGCCTTCTGAGAAACTGCATGGCGATGTGTGAATGCAACTCAC
>NW_012115099.1:282110-284985 GCF_000951035.1 Colobus angolensis palliatus
GTTTCTCTTCGGTGATCAGTTTGCTAACAAAGTTTTCTTGAAATCTGCAACGGGAGATTTCTTAGCGCAATGTAGCTTACAGTGAGAAAGGAAATATCCTCAGATAAAATCTAGAAAGAAGCATTCTTAGAAACTTCTTGGTGATGTGTGAATTCATCTCACAGAGTTACACTCATGTTTCATGGAGCAGTACATTAACACCGTCTTGGAGAAACCTGAGAAGGGCTACTTTGGATCACATTGAGGCCTACACTGATAAAGGAAATATCATCAGCTCAAAACGGGAAGGAACCTTTCTGAGAAACTTCTTTGTGATCTGTGAATTCATCTCACAGAGTTACAAATTAGTCCTCAGGAAGCAGTTTGCTAACACTCTTTTTGAAACTGCTTTGTGTCAGAAGGAAGCTTTATGTGAAACTGCTCTGTGTCACGTGAATTCTCCCCACATAGTTAAGCTTCTCTTTTCATTGAGCAGTATCATAACAGTGTTTTTGTTTAGTGTGAGAAGCGATACTCTGGAGCACATTGAGACGCACAATGTGAAAGGAAACGTCTTCAGAGGAAAACTGGAAAAAAGTTTTCTGAAGAGCTGCTTTCAGACGTGTGCATTCCACTCACAGAAATATACCTTTCTTCTCTAGAGGATTCTGGAATCCCTTTCAGAAAAAAAGCTACCAAGAGACACTCGGGAGTATAGGGACGGCTCAGGTGAAGAAGGAAATATCCTCAGAGAAAAAGTGGAAAGAAGATTTCTGTGAAACTGCTTTGTGTTGGATATATTAATTAATTTCACCGAGTTAGAAAGTTTCTTATATTGTGCTATTTCAAAACGCCTTCTTACACGGATCCGTGAAGGGACATTTGAGAGCACATTCAGGCCTACGGTGAAAGAGCGGATATCTTCAGATAAAAAATGGATAGAAGCATTCTGAGTCACTGTTTTGTGATATATGCATTCCACTCAGGGAGCTATACCTCTTTTTTCACAAGGCACTTTTTGAACACTGTTCTTGTGAGACCGAAAATGCGATATTTCAAAGCACATTGAGGACTATGTTGAATAGTGAAATATGCTGAAATAAAATTGAGGAAGAAGCATAATGGTGAAAAAGGAAATATGTTCAAACGGAAACCGAGAGAAGCTTTCCAAGGAACGGCTTTGTGACATGTGCATTCCACTCACAGTGTTATACCTCGGTTCTCACACAGCGTTGGGGAAACCCTTTTGAAGAAACAGGTACCAAGTGATATTCGGGAGCATGCTAATGCTGACGGTGAAAAGGGAAATAGCCTCAGACAAAAATCGGAAAGACGCTTCCTAGAAAATTACTCTGGGATATATGTAATCATCTCACACCGATAAAGCTTTCTTTACATTACGCAATTTGGAACCTCTCATGAACGGATCCACGAAGGGACCTTTGGGAGCACATTCAGGACTATGATGAAAAAGGAAATATCTTCAGATAAAATCTGGAAAGAAGAGTTTGTGAATCTGCTTTTTGCTATGTTTATTCATCTCATATAGATGAAGCTTTTTTACATTACGCAGCATGGAATTTCCATCGTGGATGTATCCTCAGACAAAAACTGGAAATAAGATTTCTGTGAAACCTCTTTGTGTTAGATATATTTATTCATCTCACATAGTTAAAAGTTTAATTATATTATGCAGTTTGGAAACCCCGTCATGTACAGATTCACGAAGGGACATTCGGCAGCACATGCAGTCCTACAGTGAGAGAGGAGATATCTTCAGATAAAAACTGGATAGATGATTTTTTAGAAACTACTTCGTGATGAATGCATTCCACTCAGGGAGATATACCACTTTTCTCACAAGACAGTGTTTGAACACTGTTCCTGTGAAAACTAAAAAGTGATATTTTGGAAAGCATTGAGGACTATGGCAAAAACTGAAATAAACTGAAATAAAATCGAGAAAGAAGCGTTCCAAGAATCTGCTCTCTGATATGTGCATTCACTACCCAGGGTTAATGCTTACTCTGTGTTGCCCAGTTTCAAAACTCTCTCTTTGCAGTATCTGTGAAGGGATATTTAGTGGCCCCCAGAGACTTGTGGTGAGTGAGGAAACGTCTTCCGATGAAACCAGCAGAGAAACGTTCTGAGCAACTTCTTTGTGATGTGTATATTCCTCTATTAGAGTTAAACCATTCTTTGGATTGAGAAGCTTGAAATCACTGTTTTTGTGGAATCGGAGGAAGGACATTTGGGAACGATCCTTAGAATATGGAGAAAGAAATATCTTCAGGTAAAATACAGAAGGAAGTTTTCCGTGAAACTTCTCTGTGTCGTGTTAATTCCCCTCTCTCAGATAAGTTTTTCTTTTCATTGAGCAGTTCTCTAGCCCTGTGTATGTTGAGCATGTGATGGTATATTCGTGAACACTTTGAGGCTAACTGTGAAACAGTAAATATGTTCAGACGAAAACTGGAGAGAAGCTTTCCGAGGAACTCCTTTGTGACATGCGCATTCCAGAGACCATGTTATACCTCTCTCCTCATATGGCGTCGGGGAAACCCTTTTGGAGAAACAGGCACCAAGTGATATTCGGGAACTTGTTAATGCCAATGGTGAAAAGGGAAATAGCCCCAGAGAAAAACTGGAAAGAAGATTTCTAGGAAACTACTCTGTGACATGTGTAATCATCTCACATAGATAAAGCTTTTTTACATTACACAGCTTGGAAACTGTCAAGGACGGATCCACGAATGGACCTTCGGGAGCATATTCTGGACTATGGTGAAAAAGAAAATATCTTCAGATAAAAACTGGAAAGAAGCTTTCTGTGAATCTGCTTTTTGCTATGTTGATTCATCTCACATAGATGAAACTTTCTTTACATTATGCAGCT
>NW_012115099.1:285050-287500 GCF_000951035.1 Colobus angolensis palliatus
CAGGGAGTTATAACTTTCTTCTCATAAGGCACAGTTTGAACACCGTTTCTATAAAACCAAAAGAGAGATAACCAGAGCACATTGAAGACTATGGCAGAAAGTGAAATGTCGTCCAATAAAAAACAGAAAGAAGCACTCGAAAAAACTGTTCTCTGACATGTCCAGTCTTTTCACAGGGTTAAAGCTTACTCTACATTTCCCAGTTTGAAAGTAGGTCTCTGAGGGTTCTGTGAAGGGATAAGAAGTGGTGACAGGAGGACTGTGTGATGCAAGGAAATGTCTTCCATCAAAAATTGGAAAGAAGCTTTCTGCGCAACAGTTTTCTGATATTTGTGTTGATCTCATAGAGTTAAGTCATTCTTTGGATTGAGCAGTTTGAAATCACTGTTTCTGTGGAATCTGAGAAAGGTCATTTGGAAATGCTCTTTAGAATATCCTGTAAAAGAAATAACCACAGATAGAAAACCGAAGGAAGCTTTTCGTGAAACTGCTCTCTGGCACGTGAATTCCATTCATAAAGTTAAGCTTCTCTTTTCATTCAGCTATATCAGAACACTGATTTTGTTTAGTCTGCGAAGGTATATAAGGTATATTCTGGAGGGCTCGAGGCTTATGGTGAGAAAGGAAACATCTTCAGATAGAAACTGGAGAGAAGTTTTCTGAGGAGCTGCTTTGAGACGTGTGCATTCCACTCACAGAAATATACCTTTCATCTCCTAGAGGATTCTGGAATCCATATTGGAGAAAAAACTACCAGGAGATATTCGGGAGTAGAGCAGCGACTATGGCGAAAAAGGATATCCTCACGCAAATACTGCAAAGAAGATTTCTGTGAAACTGCTTTGTGTTACATATATGTATTCTTCTCGCATACTTAAAACTTTAATTATATTATGAAGTTTGCAAACTCCATCATACACAGAACCGTGAAGAGATATTCGGGAGCACATTCAGGCCTACGGTGAAGGACGAGATGTCTTCAGATAAAAACGTGATAGAAGCTTTCTGAAAAACTGCTTTGTAATGTATGTATTCCACTCAGGGTGTTATACGTTTTTTCTGACAAGGCAGCATTTGAACACTGTTCCTGTTAAACCGAATAGGTGATATTTTGGAACACATTGAGGACTATGGCGTATAGTGAAATATACTGAAAAAAAATCGAGGAAGAAGCATTCCAAGAATCTGCTCTCGGAAATGTGCATTCACTACACAGAGTTAATGCTTACTCTTTGTTGACGAGTTTTGAAACTCTGTCTTTAAAGAATCTGTGAAGGGATATTTAGTGTCACCCAGAGGCTTGTGGTGAGCAAGGAAATGTTTTCCGATGAAACCTGCAGAGAAACGTGCTGAGCAACTGCTCTGCAATTTGTTTATTCGTCTCCTAGAGTCAAACCATTCTTTGGATAGAGCAGCTTGAATTCACTGATTTTGTGGAATCTGAGGAAGGAAATTTGAGAATGATACTTAGAATATGGAGAAAGAAATATCCTCATGTAAAATCCAGAAAAGCTTTCTGTTTAACTACTCTGTGTCATCTTAATTCCTCTCAGATTAGCCTCTCTTTTCATTGAGAAGTTGTCCAGCCCTGTGTGTGTTTAGCATGTGATGAGATGTTCGGGAGCACTTTGAGGCTAACGATGATAAAGGAAATATGTTCAGACCGAAAGTAGAGAGAACCTTTCCGAGAAACTACTTCATGATGTGTGCATTCCAGTCTGAGTGTTATACATCTCTTCTCATACAGCGTCGGGGAAACCCTTTTGGAGAAACAGGTACCAAGTGATATTCGGGAGCATGTTGATGCCAATGGTGAAAAGAGACATAGCCTCAGACAGAAACTGGAAAGAAGCTTTCTGTGAAACAACTCTGTGATATATATAATCATCACACATAGATAAAGCTTTCTTTATATTACGTCGCTTGGAAACTGTCATGGACGGTTCCATGAAGGGACTTTCAGAAGCACATTCTGGACTATGGTGAAAAAGGAAATATCTTCAGACAAAAAGTGGAAATAAACATTCTGTGAATCTGCTTTTTGCTGTGTTTATTCATCCCACATACATGAAGCTTTCTTTACATTACGCAGCTTGGAAAATCCCTCGTGGATGGATCCACGAAGGGATATTTGGGATCACATTTGGGCCTATGGTGAAATAGGAAATATACTCAGATAAATACTGGAGAGAAATTTTTTGAGAAACTGTTTGTGGATGTGTGCATTCCAATCAGAGAGTTTAACTTTATTCTCATAAGGCACTGTTTGTGCACTGTTCCTGTAAAACTAAAAGAGTGATATTCGGAGCACATTGAAGATTATGGTAAAAAATAAAATGTTGTCCAATAAAAACAGAAAGAAACACTCGAAGAAACTGTTCTCTAACATGTCCCTTCTTTTCACAGCGTTAAAGCTTACTCTATATTTCCCAGTTTGAAAGTCGGTCTTT
>NW_012115099.1:287602-287953 GCF_000951035.1 Colobus angolensis palliatus
GATGTTTGTATTGATCTCATAGAGTTAAATCTTTTTTTGATTGAGCAGTTTGAAATCAATGTTTCTGTGGAATCTGAGAAAGGACATTTTGAAACGCTCTTTAGAATATCCTGAAAAAGAAATAACCTCAGAGAGAAACCAGAAGGAAGTGTTCTGTGAAACTGCCCTGTTAAGCTGATCTTTTCATTGAGCCGTATCAAAACACTGTTTATGTTTAGTCTGCGAAAGGATATTCTGGAGCGCTTTGAGGCTTACAGTGAGAAAGGAAATTTCTTCAGATAGAAACTGGAGACAAGCTTATTGAGGAGCTGCTTTGTGACCTGTGCATTCCACTCACAGAAGTATAGCTTC
>NW_012115099.1:288272-288777 GCF_000951035.1 Colobus angolensis palliatus
TCGGAACGCATTGAGGACTATGGAGAATAGTGAAATATACTGAAATAAAATCGAGGAAGACACGTTCCAAGAATCTGCTCTCTGACATGTGCATTCTCTTCACAGGGTTAATGCTTACTCTACTTTGCCCAGATTCGAAACGCTGTCTTTGAAGAATCTGTGAAATGATATTTAGTGATGCCCGGAGGCTTTTAGTGAGCGAGGAAATGTCTGCCGATGAAACCAGCAGAGAAACATTCTGAGCAACGGGTTCGTGATGTGTTTATTTATCTCATAAAGATAAACCATTCTTTGGATAGAACAGCTTCAAATCACTGTTTTTGTGGAATCTGAGGTAGGACCTTTGGGAAAGAGTCTTAGAACATGGAGAAAGAAATAGCCACAGGTAAAATCCAG
This sequence comes from Colobus angolensis palliatus, assembly GCF_000951035.1. Taxonomy (NCBI): domain Eukaryota; kingdom Metazoa; phylum Chordata; class Mammalia; order Primates; family Cercopithecidae; genus Colobus; species Colobus angolensis. Next base: position 288,669 of record NW_012115099.1, read on the forward strand.
AAGGAAGCTTTCTGTGAAATTGCTCTGTGTTGTCTTAATTCCTCTCACTCAGATAAGCCTCTCTCTTCATTGAGCAGTTTTCTAGCCCTGTGTATGTTTAGCGTGTGAT
>NW_012115099.1:288827-289195 GCF_000951035.1 Colobus angolensis palliatus
CAGTTTTCTAGCCCTGTGTATGTTTAGCGTGTGATGGGATATTCGGGAGCACTTTGAGGCTAACGGTGAAAAAGGAAATATGTTCAGACCGAAACTGCGGAGAAGCTTTCTGAGGAACTGCTTTGTGACATACGCATTCCACTCCCAGTGTTATACCTCTATTTTCATACAGCGTCAGGGAAACCCTTTTGGAGAAACAGGTACCAAGTGATATTCGCGAGCATGTTGAAGCCGATGGTTAAAAGGGTAATAGCTGCAGATAAAAACTGGAAAGAAACCTTCTAGGAAACTACTCTGTGATATATGTAATCTTCTCACATAGATAAAGCTTTCTTTACATTACGCAGCATGGAAACTGTCATGGACAG
>NW_012115099.1:289245-289587 GCF_000951035.1 Colobus angolensis palliatus
AGGAAACTACTCTGTGATATATGTAATCTTCTCACATAGATAAAGCTTTCTTTACATTACGCAGCATGGAAACTGTCATGGACAGATCCACAAATCGACCTTCAGAAGCACATTCTGGACTATGGTGAAAAACGATGTATCTACTGATAAAAACTTGAAAGAAGCTTTCTGTGAATCTGCTTTTCGTTATGTTTGTTCATCTCACATAGATGAAGCTTTTTTTACATTACGCAGCTTGGAAACTCCCTCGTGGATGGATCCGCAAAGGGATATTTCAGATCACATTCGGGCCTATGGTGAAATAGGAAATATAGTCAAATAAAAACTGGAGAGAAACTTGCT
>NW_012115099.1:289637-290838 GCF_000951035.1 Colobus angolensis palliatus
CTGGAGAGAAACTTGCTGACAAACTGCTTGGAGTCGTGTGCATTCTGCTCAGGGAGTTATAACTTTCTTCTCATAAGGCAGAGTTTGAACACTGTCACTGCAAAACCAAAAGAGGGATATTTGGAGCACTTTGAAGAGTATGGCAAAAACTGAAATGTAATCCAATAAAACACAGAAATAGGCACTTGAAGAATCTGCTCTCTGACATGTCCATTCTTTTCACAGGGTTAAAGCTTACTTTTTCATTTCCCAGTTTGAAATTCTGTCTTTGAGCATTCTGTGAAGGGATTGTAAGTAGCAATCGGAGTACTGAGTAAGGCAAGGAAATATCTTCCATCGAAAATTGGAGAGAAGCTTTCTGGGCAACTTTTTGTGATGTTTGCATTCATCTCAGAGAGTTACATCATTCTTTGGATTGAGCAGGTTGAAATCACTGCTTCTGTGGAATCTCTGAAAGAACATTTAGAATACCTTGAAAAAGAAATAATATCAGAGAGAATACAGAATGAATCTTTCTGTTAAACTACACTGTGTCACGTGAATTCCACTCAAACAGTTAAGCTTCTCTTTTCATTGATCAGTATCATAACACTGTTTTTGTTTAGTTTGCAAAGGGATATTCTGGAGTGCTTCGAGGATGATGGAGAGAAAGGAACCATCTTTAGGCAGAAACTGGATAGAAGCTTTCTGTGGAGCTGCCTTGTGCCATGAGCATTCTACTAACAGACATATACCTTTGGTATCATAGAAGATTTCCGAATTTCTTTTGGAGAAAAAGCTACCAAGAGACATTCGGGAGTATAGGGACTGATATGGTGAAAAAGGAAATATTCTCAGACAAAAACTGGAAAGAAGATTTCTGTGAAACTGCTTTGTGTTAGATATACTTATTCATCTCGCATAGTTAAAACTTCCTTATATAACGCAGTTTAGAAACTCCATCATAAACAGCTCCACGAAGGAACATTCGGGAGCACATTCAGGCCTACGGTGAAAGAGGAGATATCCTCATATAAAAAGTGGATAGCAGCTTTCTGAGAAACTATTTTGTGGTGTATGCATTCCACTCAGGGACTTTTACTTCTTTTCTCACAAGGTAGTGTTAGAACACTGTTTCTGTGAAACCGAAAAAGTGATATTCAGGGCACATTGGGAACTATGGCGAATAGTGAAATATACTGAAATAAAATTGAGGAAGGAG
>NW_012115099.1:291709-292091 GCF_000951035.1 Colobus angolensis palliatus
CACATTGGGAACTATGGCGAATAGTGAAATATACTGAAATAAAATTGAGGAAGGAGTGTTCCAAGAATCTGCTCTCTAATATGTGCATATACTTCACAGAGTTAATGCTTACTCTATGTTGCCCATTTTCGAAACTCTGTCTTTGAAGAATCTGTGAAGGATATATAGTGAAGCCCGGAGGCTTGTGGTGAGCGAGGAAACGTCTTCCGATGAAACCTGCAGAGAAAAGTTCTGAGCAACTGCTTTGCGATGTGGGTATTCGTCTCCTAGAGTTAAACCATTCTTTGGATTGAGCCGCTTGAAATCACTGTTTTTGTGGAATCTGAGGAAGGACATTTGGGAACGATCCTTAGAATATGGAGAAAGAAATATCCTCAGGTAA
>NW_012115099.1:293765-294232 GCF_000951035.1 Colobus angolensis palliatus
TTTGGAGAAAAAGCAACCAAGGGATATTCGCTGGTATAGTAACGATTATGGTGAAAAAGGAAATGTCTTCAGACAAAAACTGGAAAGAAGATTTCTGTGAACATGCTTTTTGTTAGATATTCTCATTCAGCTCTCATAGGTAAAATTCTAATTATATTACGCAGTTTCAAGGCTGCGTCATGCAGAGATCCGCAAAGGGACATTGAGGAACACATTCAGGCATATGGTGAAAGAGGAGATATCTTCCGGTAAAAACTGGATGGAAACCTTCTGAGAAATCACTTTGTGATGTATGCATTCCATTCAGGATGTTATACCTCTTTTCTCACAAGGCAGTGTTTGAACACTCTTCCTGTGAAACCATAAAAGTGATATTTCGGAATGCATTGAGGACTATCGCGAATAGTGAACTATACCGAAATAAAATCGAGGAAGAAGCGTTCCAGGAATCTGCTCTCTGATATGTG
>NW_012115099.1:294282-296771 GCF_000951035.1 Colobus angolensis palliatus
TGAACTATACCGAAATAAAATCGAGGAAGAAGCGTTCCAGGAATCTGCTCTCTGATATGTGCATTGAATTCACAGTGTTAATGCTTACTCTATGTTGCCCAGTTTCGAAACACTGTCTTTGAAGGATCTGTGAAGGCATATTTAGTGACGCCCGGAGGCCTGTGGTGAGTGAAGTAACGTCTTCCGATGAAATCTGCAGAGAAACGTTCTGAACAACTACTTTGCGATGTGTGTATTCATCTCCTAGAGTTAAACCATTCTTTGGATTGAGCAGCTGGAAATCCCTGCTTTTGTGGAATCTGAGGAAGGACATTTGGGAACGATTCTTAGAATATGGAGAAAGAAATATCCTCAGGTAAATTCCAGAAGGAAGCTTTCTGTGAAACTGCTCTGTGTCGTCTTAATTCCCCTCACTCAGTTAAGCATCTTTTTTCATTGAGCAGTTTTCTTACCCTGTGTATGTTTAGCGTGTGATGGGATACTCAGGAGCACTTTGAAGTATACGGTGAAAAAGGAAATATGATCAGACCAAAACTGGAGAGAAACTTTCTGAGGAAATGTTTGTGATGTGTGCATTCCAGTCACGGTGTTATATCTCTCTTCTCATACAGCGTCACGGAAATCCTTTTGGAGAAACAGGCACCAAGTGATATTCGGGAGCATGTTGATGCCGATGATGGAAAGGGAAATAGCATCAGACAAAAACTGGAAAGAAGCCTTCTAGGACCCTACTCTGTGATACGTGTAATCATCTCACATAGATATAGCTGTCTTTACATTACTCAGTTGGAAAACTGTCATGGCCGGATCCATGAAGGGACCTTCGGAGGCACATTCTGGACTAAGGTGGAAAACGAAATATCTTCCAATAAACACTGGAAAGAAACTTTCTGTGAATCTGCTTTTTTCCATGTTTATTCATCTCACATAGTTGAAGCTTTCTTTACATTATGCAGCTTGGAATCACCCTTGTGTATGGATCCGTGAAGGGATATTTGGCATCACATTCGAGCCTATGGTGAAAGATGAATTATAATTCGGGAAAAACTGGAGGGAAGCATTCTCAGAAACTGCTTGGCAAAGTGAGCATTCCACTCATGGAGTAAAACCTTCTCATAAGGCACTGTGTGAACACTGTTCCTGTAATCCAAAAGGGTGATAATCAGAGCACATTGAGTTCTATGGCAAAAAGTGAAATGTCGTCTAATAAAAAACAGAAAGAAGCACTCGAAGAAACTGCTCTCTGACATGTCCGTTGTTTTCACAGGGTTAAATGTTACTCTACATTTCCCAGTGTGAAAGTCGGCCTTTGAGGGTTCTGCGAAGGGATAGTAAGTGACGACTGGAGGATTGTGTGAGGCAAAGAAATGTCTTCCATCGGAAATCGGACACAAGCTTTCTGTGCAATACTTTTGTGATGTTGGTATTCATCTCATTGTGTTAAATCTTTCTCTGGATTAAGCAGTCTGAAATCACGGTTTCTCTGGAATTTAAGAAAGGGCATTTGGAAACGCTCTTTAGAATATCCTGAAAATAAAAATAACGTCAGAGAGAAACCAGAAGGAAGCATTCTGTGAAACTGATCTGTGTCACATAAATTCCGCTCACACAGTTTAGCGTCTCTTTTCATTGAGCTGTATCATAACACTATTTTTGTTTAGTCTCGGAAGGTATATTCTGGAGGGCTCTGAGACTTACCGAGAGGAAGAAAACGTCTTCACAAAGAAATTGGAGAGAAATGTTCTGAGGATCTGCATTGTGTCGTGTGCTTTCCACTCACAGAAATATACCTTTCTTCTCCTAGAGGATTCCAGAATCCGTTTTGGAGAAAAAATCTGCCAAGGAATATTCGGGAGTATAGCGACAACTATGGAGAAAAAGAAAATATCCTCAGACAAACACTGGAAAGAAGATTTCTGTGAAACTCCTTTGTGTTAGACATATTTGTTCTTTTCGCATAGGTAAAATATCAATCATTTTACGCAGTTTGGAAACTCCATCATGCACAGATCCACGAAGGGATGTTCAGGAGCACATTCAGGCTTACTGTGAAAGAGGAGATATTTACAGATAAAAACTGGATGGAAGCTTTCTGAGAAACTACTTTGTGATGTATGCATTCCACTCAGGGAGTTATATCTCTTTTCTCATAAGGCTGTGTTGGAACACTGTTCCTGTGAAACCGAAAAGATGATATTTTGGAACACATGGAGGACTATGGCAAACAGTGAAATATACTGAAATAGAATTGAAGAAGAAGCGTTCCAAGAATCTGCTCTCTGATATGTGCATTCAATTCACAGAGTTAATGCTTACTCTAGGTTGCCCAGTTTCGAAACTCTGTCTTTGAAGAATCTGGGAAGGGATAGTTAGTGACGCCCAGAGGCTTGTGGTGAGCGAGGAAACGTCTTCCGATGAAACCTGCAAAGAAACGTTCTGAGCAACTGCTTTGTGATGTGTGTATTTGCATCCTAGAGTTAAACCATTCT
>NW_012115099.1:297541-297948 GCF_000951035.1 Colobus angolensis palliatus
GCAAAGAAACGTTCTGAGCAACTGCTTTGTGATGTGTGTATTTGCATCCTAGAGTTAAACCATTCTTTGGATTGAGCAGCTTGAAAACACTGTATCGGTGGAGTCTGAGGAAGGACATTTGGGAACAATTCTTAGAATTTAGAGAAAAAAAAATCCTCAGATAAAATCCAGAAGGAACCTCGCTGTGAAACTGTTATGCGTCATCTTAATTCCTCTCACTCAGTTAAGTCTCCCTTTTCATTGAGGAGTTTTCTAGCAGTGTGTATGTTTAGCGTGTGATAGGAAATTCAGGAGCATTTTTCTGTGGAAGACGTTTCTTCCAAAGGGATTGCAGGTTCCTCTAGGAGAAGAAATGTATATTTCTGTGAGTGGAATGCACACGTCACAAAGCAGCTCCTCAGAAAGCT
>NW_012115099.1:302668-305345 GCF_000951035.1 Colobus angolensis palliatus
AAAGTCGGTCTTTGAGGGTTGTGCGAAGGGATAGTATGTGGCGACCGGAAGTCTGTGTGAGGCAAGGAAATGTCTTCCATTGAAAAATGGGAGAAGCTTTCTGCGCATCTCTTTTGTGATGTTTGTTTTCATCTCATAGAGTTAAATCATTCTTTCAATTAAGCAGTTTGAAATCACTGCTTCTGTGCAATCTGAGAAAGGACATTTGGAAACACTCTTTACAATATCCTGAAAAAGAAATAACCTCAGAGAGAAACCAGAAGGAAGCTTTCTGTGAAACTGCTCTGCGTCACGTGAATTCCACCCACACATTTAAGCTTCTCTTTCCATTGAGCTGTATCATAACACTGTTTATTTTAGTCTGCTAAGGAGTATTCTCGAGGGCGCTGAGGCTTACTGTGATAAAGAAAACGTTTTCAGATAGAGACTGGAGAGTAGTTTCCTGAGGAGCTGATTTGTGTCGTGTGCATTCCACTCACAGACATATACCTTTCTTCTCCTAGAGGATTCCGGCATCCCTTTAGGAGAAAAAGGAACCAAGAGATATTCGCCATTATAGTAACGACTATGGTGAAAAAGGAAATATCCTCAGACAAATACTGGAAAGAAGATTTCGTGAACATGCTGTGTGTTACATATATTCATTCGTCTCTCATAGTTAAAATCCTAATTATATTACGCAGTTTGGAAGCTGCATCATGCACAGATCCGCGAAGGGACATTCGGGAACACATTCAGGCATATGGTGAAATAGGAGATATCTTCCGGTAAAAACTGGTTAGAAATTTTTGGAGAAACCACTTTGTGATGGATGCATTCCATTCAGGGTGTTATATGTCTTTTCTCACAAGGCAGTGTTTGAACACTCTTCCTGTGAAACGAAAAAAGTGATATTTCAGAATGCATTGTGGACTATGGAGAATAGTGAACTATACCGAAATAAAATCGAGGAAGAAGCGTTCCAAGAATCTGCTCTCTGATGTGTGCATTCAATTCACAGAGTTAATGCTTACTCTATGTTGCCCAGTTTCGAAACTCTGTCTTTGAAGAATCTGGGAAGGGATAGTTAGTGACGCCCGGAGGCGTGTGGTGAGCGAGGAAACGTCTTCTGATGAAACCTGCAAAGAAACGTTCTGAGCAACTGCTTTGTGATGTGTGTATTTGCATCCTAGAGTTAAACCATTCTTTGGATTGAGCAGCTTGAAAACACTGTATTTGTGGAATCTGAGGAAGGACATTTGGGAACAATTCTTAGAATTTGGAGAAAGAAATATCCTAGATAAAATCCAGAAGGAACCTCGCTGTGAAACTGTTATGTGTCGTCTTAATTCCTCTCGTTCAGTTAAGCCTCCCTTTTCAGTGAGCAGTTTTCTAGCAATGTGTATGTTTAGCGTGTGATAGGATATTCAGGAACATTTTTCTGTGGAAGATGTTTCTTCCAAAGGGATTGCAGGTTCCTCTAGGAGAAGAAATGTATATTTCTGTGAGTGGAATGCACACGTCACAAAGCAGCTCCTCAGAAAGCTTCTCTCCAGTTTCTGTCTGAAGACATTTCTTTTCTCACCATAAGCCTCAAAGCCATCCAGAATATCCCTTCCCAGACTAAACAAAAACAGTGTTATGGTACAGCTCAATGAAAAGTGAAGCCTAGCTGTGTGAGCAGAATTCACCTGAGACAGAGCAGTTTCACAGAAAGCTTCCTTCTGGTTTCTCTCTGAGGTTATTTCTTTTTCAGGATATTCTAAAGAGCGTCTTCTGATGAAACCTGCAGAGAAACGTTCTGAGCAACTGCTTTGCATTATTTGTATTCGACTCCTAGAGTTAAACCATTCTTTGAATTGAGCAGCTTGAAATCACTGCTTTTGTGGGATCTGAGAAAGGCCATTTGGGAACGATCCTTAGAATATGAAGAAAGAAATATCCTCAGGTAAAATCCGGAAGGAAGCTTTCTGTGAAACTGCTCTGTGTCATCTTAATTCCTCTCACTCAGTTAAGCGTCTCCTTTCATCGAGCAGTTTTATAACCCTGTGTATGTTTAGCGTGTGATGAGATACGTGGGAGACTTTGAGGCTAATGGTGAGAAAGAAAATATGTTCAGACCGAAACTGGAGAGAAGCTTAACAGGAACTGCTTTGTGACGTTTGCATTCTAGTCACAGTGTTATACCTCTCTTCTCATACAGCGTCAGGGAAACCCTTTTGGAGAAACAGTTACCAAGTGATAATCGGGGGAATGTTTATACCGATGGTGAAAAGGGAAGTAGCCTCAGACAAAAACTGGAAAGAAGCTTTCTAGGAAACTTCTCTGTGATATGTGTAATCATCTCACATAGATAAAGCTTTCTTTACATTACACAGCTTGGAATCTGTCATGGGAGGATCCACAAAGGGACCTTCAGGAGCACATTCTGGACGACGCTGTGAAAGGAAATATCTTCAGATAAAAACTGGAAGGCAGCTTTCTCTGAATCTGCTTATTGGTATGTTTACTCATCTCACATAAATGAAACTTTCTTTACATTACACAGCGTGGAAATTCCCTCATGGATGGATCCGTGAAGGGATATTTAGGATCACATTTGGGCCTATGGTGAAAGAGGAAACATAGTCAGATGAAAACTGGAAAGAAGCTTTCTGAGTAACTGCTTGGTGATGTGTGCATTCCACTCAGGGTGTTA
>NW_012115099.1:305710-306983 GCF_000951035.1 Colobus angolensis palliatus
AATGTCGTCCAAGAAAAAACAGAAGGAAGCACTCCAAGAAATTGCTCTCTGATATGTCCATTCTTTTAACAGGGTTAAAGCTTACATTACTTTTCCCAGTTAGAAAGTCGGTCTTTGAGGGTTGTGCGAAGGGATAGTATGTGGCGACCGGAAGTCTGTGTGAGGCAAGGAAATGTCTTCCATTGAAAAATGGGAGAAGCTTTCTGCGCATCTCTTTTGTGATGTTTGTTTTCATCTCATAGAGTTAAATCATTCTTTCAATTAAGCAGTTTGAAATCACTGCTTCTGTGCAATCTGAGAAAGGACATTTGGAAACGCTCTTTAGAATATCCTGAAAAAGAAATAACCTCAGAGAGAAACCAGAAGGAAGCTTTCTGTGAAACTTCTCTGTGTCACGTGAATTCTACTCACACATTTAAGCTTCTCTTTCCATTGAGCTGTATCATAACACTGTTTTTTTTTTAGTCTGCTAAGGAGTATTCTCGAGGGCGCTGAGGCTTACTGTGATAAAGAAAACATTTTCAGATAGAGACTGGAGAGTAGTTTTCTGAGGAGCTGATTTGTATCGTGTGCATTCCACTCACAGAAATATACCTTTCTTCTCCGAGAGGATTCCAGCATCCCTGTAGGAGAAAAAGGAACCAAGAGATATTCACCATTATAGTGACTACTATGGTGAAAAAGGAAATATCCTCAGACAAAAACTGGAAAGCAGATTTCGTGAACATGCTGTGTATTAAATATATTCATTTTTCTCTCATAGTTAAAATCCTAATTATATTACACAGTTTGGAAGCTGCATCATGCACAGATCCGCGAAGGGACATTCGGGAACACATTCAGGCATATGGTGAAACAGGAGATATCTTCCGGTAAAAACTGGTTAGAAACTTTCAGAGAAACCACTTTGTGATGGATGCATTCCATTCAGGGTGTTATACCTCTTTTCTCACAAGGCAGTATTTGAACACTCTTCCTTTGAAACCATAAAAGTGATATTTCAGAATGCATTGTGGACTATGGCGAATAGTGAACTATACTGAAATAAAATTGAGGAAGAAGCGTTCCAGGAATCTGCTGTCTGATACGTGCATTCAATTCACAGAGGTAATGCTTACTCTATGTTGCCCAGTTTTGAAACACAGTTTTTGAAGAATCTGTGAATGGAAATTTAGTGACGCCCGGGGGCTTGCTGTGAGCGAGGAAACGTCTTCCAATGAAATCTGCAGAGAAAAGTTCTGAGCAACTGCTTTGTGATGTGTGTATTCGTCTC
>NW_012115099.1:307833-308846 GCF_000951035.1 Colobus angolensis palliatus
AGCAACTGCTTTGTGATGTGTGTATTCGTCTCCTAGAGTTAAACCATTCTTTGGATTGAGCAGCTTGAAATCACTGTTTTTGTGGAATCTGTGGAAGGATATTTGGGAACTACCCTTAGAATACGGAGAAAGAAATATCCTGAGATAAAATCCAGAAAGAAGCTTTCTGTGAAACTGCTCTATGTCATCTTAATTCCTCTCACTCAGTTAAGCCTCTCTTTACATTGAGCAGTTTTCTAACCCTGTGTGTGTTTAGCGTGTGATGGGATACTCAGGAGCACTTTGAGGCATACGGTGAAAAAGGAAATATGATGAGACTGAAACTGGAGAGAAGCTTTCTGGGGAAATGTTTGTGACCTGTGCATTCCAGTCACAGTGTTATACCTCTCTTCTCATACAGCGTCAGGGAAACCCTTTTGGAGGAACAGGTACCAAGAGATATTCGGGAGCATGTTGATTCCAATGGTGAAAAGGTAAATAGCCTCAGACAAAGACTGGATAAAAGCTTTCTAGGAAACTCCTCTGTGATATGTGTAATCATCTCACATAGATAAAGCTTTCTTTACATTACGCAGCTGGTAATCTGTCATGGATGGATCCACAAAGAGACCTTTGGGAGCATATTGTGGACTACGGTGAAAAATGAAATATCTTCCAATAAAAACTGGAAAGAAACTTTCTTTGAATCTCCTCTTTTCCATGTTTATTCATCTCAGATAGATGAACCTTTCTTTACATTACGCTGCTTGGAAGCTCCCTCGTGGATCGATCCACAAAGGCATATTTGGCATCACATTCGAGTTTATGGTGAAAGAGGAAATATAGGAAGATAAAAACTGGAGAGAAGCTTTCTGAGAAACTGCTTGGCGATGTGAGCATTCCACTCAGGGAGTAAAAACTTTCTCATGAGGCACAGTGTGAACACTGTTCCTGTAATCCAAAAGGTTAATATTCAGAGCACATTGAAGACTATGACAAAATGTGAAATGTCATCCAATAAAAAACAGAAAGAA
>NW_012115099.1:309176-311095 GCF_000951035.1 Colobus angolensis palliatus
GCAACCCTTTTGTGATGTTGGTATTCATCTCATAGTGTTAAATATTTCTCTGGATTGAGCAGTTTGAAATCACTGTTTCTGTGGAATCTGAGAAAGGACATTTGGAAATGCTCTTTAGAACATCCTGAAAATAAAAATAACCTCAGAGAGAAACCAGAAGGAAGCAGTCTGTGAAACTGATCTGTGTCACCTAAATTCCACTAACACAATTAAGCATCACTTTTCATTGAGCTGTATCATAACACTGTTTTTGTTTAGTCTCTGAAGTTGTATTCTGGAGGGCTTTGAGACTTACGGAGAGAAAGGAAATGTCTTCAGATAGAAATTCGAGAGAATCTTTCTGAGGATCTGCTTTGTGACGTGTGCTTTCCACTCACAGAAATACAGCTTTCTTCTCCTAGAGGATTCCAGAATCCGTTTTGGAGAAAGAATCTGCCAAGAGATATTCGGGAGTATATCGACGACTATGGAGAAAATAAAATATCCTCAGACAAACACTGGAAAGATGATTTCTGGGAAACTGCTTTGTCTTAGATATATTTATTCATTTCGCATAGATAAAACATTAATTATATTACGCAGTTTGGAAACTCCATCATGCAGAGATCTGTGAAGAGACGTTCCAGAGCACATTCAGGCATACGGTGAAAGATGAGATGTCTTCAGATGAAAACTGGATAGAAGCTTTCTGAGAAACTACTTTGTGTGAAAAAGGAAATGTCTTCAGATAAAACCTCCAAAGAAGCTTTCTGTGAATCTGTTTTTTGCTATGTTTATTCATCTCACATAGGTAAAGCTTTCTTTACATTATGCAGCTTGGAAACTCCCTCGTAGATGGATCCGCGAAAGGATGTTTGGGATCACCTTCGGGCCTATGATGAAATAGGAAATACAGTCAGATAAAAATTGGAAGGAAGCTTTCTGAGGAACTGCTTGGTGATGTGGGCATTGCACTCAGGCAGTTTTAACCTTCTTCTCATAAGGCACAGTTTGAACACTGTTCCTGTAAAACCAAAAGAGTAATATTTGGAGCACATTGAAGACTATGGCAAAAAGTGAAATGTCGTCGAATAAAAATCAGAAAGAAGCACTCAAAGAAACTGCTCCCTGACATGTCCATTCTTTTCACAGCGTTAAAGCTTACTCTACATTTCCCCATTTGAAAGTGGGTCTTTGAGGTTTCTGCGACGGGATACTAAGTGGCGACCGGAGTCCACTTTGAATTCATCTCATAGAGTTAAATAGTTCTTTGGATTGAGCAGTTTGAAACCACTGTTTCTGTGGAATCTGAGAAAAGACATTTGGAAATGCTCTTTAGAATATCCTGAAAATGAAATAACCTCAGACAGAAACCAGAAAGAAGATTTATGTGAAACTGCTCTGTGACAAGTGAATTCCACTCACACAGTTAAGCTTCCCTTTTCATTGAGCTGTATCACGACACTGTTTTTGTTTATTCTGTGAAGGGATATTCTGGAGGGCTTTGAGGCTAATGGTGAGAAAAATAACGTCTTCAGATAGAAACTGGAGAGAAGCTTTCTAAGGAGCTGTTTTGTGACCTGTGCATGCCACTCACAGAAATATACCTTTCTTTTCCTAGAGGATTCCAGAATCCCTTTTGGAGAAAAAGCTACCAAGTGATATTCGGGAGTATAGCGACGACGATGATGAAAAAGGAAATATTCTCAGACAGAAACTGTGAAGAAGATTTCTTTGAAACTGCTTTGTGTTAGATATATTTATTCGTCTTGCATAGTTAAAACTTTAATTATATTACGCAGTTTGGAAACTATGTCATGTAGAGGTCCGCGAAGGGACATTCGGGAGCACATTCAGTCCTTCATTGAAAGAGAAGATATCTTCAGATAAAAAATGGATAGAAGCATTTTGAGAAACTCCTTTGTGATGTATGCATTCCA
>NW_012115099.1:311145-312387 GCF_000951035.1 Colobus angolensis palliatus
TCATTGAAAGAGAAGATATCTTCAGATAAAAAATGGATAGAAGCATTTTGAGAAACTCCTTTGTGATGTATGCATTCCACTGAGGGCGTTATACCTCTTTTGTCACAAGGTAGTGTTTGAACACTGTTCCTGTGAAACCGAAAAAGTGATATTTTGAACGCATTGAAAACTATGGCGAATAGTGAAATATACTGAATTAAAATCGTGGAAGGATTCCAGCAATCTGCTCTTTGTATGTGCATTCACTTCACAGAGTTAATGCTTACTAAACATTGCCCAGTTTCGAAACTCTGTGTTTGAATAATCTGTGAAGGGATATTTAGTGACACCTGGAGGCTTGTGGTGAGCAAGGAAACGTCTACTGAGGAAACTTGCAGAGAAATGTTCTGAGTAACTGCTTTGTGATGTCTGTATTCGTCTCACAGAATTAAACCATTCCTTGGATTGAGCAGCTTCAAATCACTGTTTTTGTGGAATCTGAGGAAGGACATTTGGAAACGTTCTTTAGAATATGAAGAAAGAAATATCCTCAGGTAAAATCCAGAAGGAAGCTTTCTGTGAAACTGCTCTGTGTCGTCTTAATTCCTCTTGCTCAGATAAGCCTCCCTTTTCATTGAGCAGTTTTCTAGCAATCTGTTTGTTTAGCGTGTCATGGGATATTCGGGAGCACTTTGAGGCTTTCTGTGAAAAAGGAAATATGATCAGACCGAAACTGGAGAGAAGCTTTACAAGGAACTGATTTGTGACATGTGCATTCCAGTCACTGTGTTATACCTCTCTTCTCATACAGCGTCAGGGAAACAGTTTTGGAGAGACAGGTACCAGTGACATTCTGGAGCATGTTGATGCCGATGGTGAAAAGGAAAATAGCCTCAGACAAAAATTGAAAAGAAGGTTTCTAGGAAAATACTCTCTGATATCTCTAATCACCTCACAGAGATAAAGCTTTCTTTACATTACACAGCTTGGATACTGTAATGGATGAATCCACGAAGGGACCTTTGGGAGCACATTCTGGACTATAGTGAAAAGGGAAATATCTTCAGGTAAAAACTGCAAAGATTCTTTCTGTGAAACTGTTTTTGCAATCTTTATTCATCTCACACAGATGAAGCTTTGTTTACATTATGCAGCTTGGTAACTCCATCGTGGATGGATCTGCGAAGGGATATTTCGGGTCACATTCTGGCCTATGGTGAAATAGGAAGTATAGTCAGATAAAAACTGTAGAGAAGCTTTCTG
>NW_012115099.1:313142-314035 GCF_000951035.1 Colobus angolensis palliatus
TCTGGCCTATGGTGAAATAGGAAGTATAGTCAGATAAAAACTGTAGAGAAGCTTTCTGAGAAACTGCTTGGTGATGTGTGCATTTCACGCACAGAGTTGGAACTTTCTTCTCATAAGGCACAGTTTGAACACTGTTCCTGTAAACCCAAAAGAGTGATTTTCGGAGCACATTGAAGACTATGCCAGAAAGTGAAATGTCCTCCAATGAAAAATAGAAAGAAGCACTTGAGGAAACTGCTCTCCAACATGTCCATTCTTTTCACAGGGTTAAAGCTAACTCTACATTTCCCAGTTTGAAAGTGGATCTTTGAGGGTTCTGTGAAGGGATAGTAAGTGGCAACCAGAGGCCAGTGTGAGGCAAGGAAATGTCTTCCATCGAAAATCGGACAGAATCTTTCTGCACAACCCTTTTGTGATGTTTGTATTCATATCATAGCGTTAAATCATTCTCTGCATTGAGCAGTTTAAAATGACTGTTTCTGTGGAATCTGAGAAAGGACATTTGGAAACGCTCTTTAGAATATCCTGAAAAAGAAATAACCTCAGAGAGCAACCGGAAGGAAGCTTTCTGTGAAACTGCTCTGTGTCACGTGAATTTTGCACACACTGTTAACCTTCTCTTTTCATTGAGCTGTATTATAACACTGTTTTTGTTTAGTCTGCAATGGGATACTCTGGAGGGCTTTGAGGCTTACGTTGAGAAAGGAAACGTCTTCAAATAGAAACTGGAGAGAAGCTTTCTGATGACCTACTTAGTGACGTGTGCATTTCACTCACAGAAATATACCTTTCTTCTCCTAGAGTATTCTGCAATCCCTTTTCGAGAAAAAGCTACCAAGAGATATTTGAGAGTATAGCGATGACTATGATGGAAAAGGAAATATCCTCAGATA
>NW_012115099.1:319485-325036 GCF_000951035.1 Colobus angolensis palliatus
GTCTACTGAGGAAACCTGCAGAGAAATGTTCTGAGTAACTGCTTTGTGATGTGTGTATTCGTCTCCTAGAGTTAAACCATTCTTTGGATTGAGCAGCTTGAAATCACTGTTTTTGTGGAATCTGAGGAAGGACATTTGGAAACGTTCTTTAGAATATGGAGAAAGAAATATCCTCAGGTAAAATCCAGAAGGAAGCTTTCTGTGAAACTGCTCTGTGTCGTCTTAATTCCTCTCGCTCAGATAAGCCTCCCTTTTCATTGAGCAGTTTTCTAGCAATCTGTTTGCTTAGCGTGTCATGGGATATTCGGGAGCACTTTGAGGCTTTCTGTGAAAAAGGAAATATGATCAGACCGAAACTGGAGAGAAGCTTTACAAGGAACTGATTTGTGACGTGTGCATTCCAGTCACTGTGTTATACCTCTGTTCTCATACAGCATCAGGGAAACAGTTTTGGAGAGACAGGTACCAGTGACATTCTGGAGCATGTTGATGCCGATGGGGAAAAGGAAAATAGCCTCAGACAAAAACTGGAAAGAAGCTTTCTAGGAAAATACTCTCTGATATCTCTAATCACCTCACAGAGATAAAGCTTTCTTTATATTACACAGCTTGGAAACTGTAATGGACGAATCCATGAAGGGACCTTTGGGAGCACATTCTGGACTACAGTGAAAAAG
The DNA here is from genome assembly GCF_000951035.1 of Colobus angolensis palliatus. Lineage (NCBI taxonomy): Eukaryota > Metazoa > Chordata > Mammalia > Primates > Cercopithecidae > Colobus > Colobus angolensis. The sequence continues at coordinate 320,163 of NW_012115099.1, forward strand.
GAAATATCTTCAGATAAAAACTGCAAAGATGCTTTCTGTGAAACTGTTTTTGCAATCTTTATTCATCTCACACAGATGAAGCTTTCTTTACATTATGCAGCTTGGTAACTCCATCATGGATGGATCCGTGAAGGGATATTTCGGGTCACATTCTGGCCTATGGTGAAATAGGAAGTATAGTCAGATAAAAACTGGAGAGAAGCTTTCTGAGAAACTGCTTCATGATGTGTGCATTTCACACACAGAGTTGGAACTTTCTTCTCATAAGGCACAGTTTGAACACTGTTCCTGTAAAACCAAAAGAGTGATTTTCGGAGCACATTGAAGACTATGCCAGAAATTGAAAGGTCCTCCAATGAAAAACAGAAAGAAGCACTTGAGGAATCTGCTCTCTGACATGTCCATTCTTTTCACAGGGTTAAAGCTAACTCTACATTTCCCAGTTTGAAAGTCAATCTTTGAGGGTTCTGCGAAGGGATAGTAAGTGGCGACCGGAGGCCAGTGTGAGGCAAGGAAATGTCTTCCATCGAAAATCGGACAGAGGCTTTCTGCACAACCCTTTTGTGATGTTTGTATTCATATCATAGCGTTAAATCATTCTCTGCATTGAGCAGTTATTCGAGATATTCGAGAATATAGCGACGACTATGATGGAAAAGGAAATATCCTCAGACAGAAACTGGAAAGATTTCTGTGAAACTGCTTTGTGTTATATATATTTATTATTCTCGCAGAGTTAAAAAGTTTCTTTTATTGTGCTGTTTGGAAACACCTTTATGCACAGATCCGTGAAGGGACATTCGAGAGCACATTCCGGCCTATGGTGAAAGACCAGTTATCTTCAGATAAAAACTGGATAGAAGCTTTCTGAGAAACTATTTTGTGATGTATGCATTCCACTCAGGGAGTTATGCCTCTTTTCTCACAAGGTAGTGTTTGAACACTGCTCCTGTGAAACCGAAAAAGTGATATTCAGAGCACCTTGACCACTATGGCAAACAGTGAAATGCTGTCCAATAAAAACAGAAAGAAGCACTCGGAGAAACTGCACTCTGACGTGTGCATTGTTTTCACAGGGTTAAGGCTTATCCTACGTTTCCCAGTTTGAAAGTTGAGCTATGCGGTTTCTGTGAAGGGATAGTAAGTGGAAACCGGAGGCCTGTGTGAGACAAAGAAATGTTTTCCATCGAAAATCAGAGAGAACCTTTCTGCACAACACTTTTGTGATGTTTGTATTCATCTCATAGAGTTAAATCATTGTTTGTATTGGGCAGTTTGTAATCACTGTTTCTGTGGAATCGGAGAAAAATCATTTGGAAATGCTTTTTAGAATATCCTGAAAAAGAAATAACCTCAGAGATAAACCAGAAGGAAGCTTTCTGGGAAATTGCTCTGTGTCACGTGAATTCTGCTGACAGAATTAGGCTTCTCTTTTCATTGAGCTGTATCATAGTACTGTTTATGCTTAGCTGCGAACGGATATTCTGCAGGGCTTTGAGGCATACTGTGACAAAGGAAACGTCTTCAGATAGAAACTGGAGAGAAGCTTTCTGAGGAGCTGCTTTATGACATGTGCATTCCACTCACAGAAATATACCTTTCTTCTCCTAGAGGATTCTGGAATCTCTTTTGGAGAAAAAGCTACAAAACAGACATTCGTGAGTATCGGGAAGATTATGGTGAAAAGGAAAATATCCTCAGACAGAAACGGGAAAGAAGATTTCTGTGAAACTTCTTTGTGTTAGATATATTTATTCATCTTGCATACTTCAAACTTTAATTATATTATGCAGTTTGGAAACTCCATCATGCACAGATCCACGAAGGGATGTTGGGGAGCACATTCAGGCCTACGATGAAAGAGAAGATATCTTCACATAAAAACTGGATAGAAGCTTTCTGAGAAACTAGTATGTGATGTAGGCATTCCACTCAGGGAGTTATACCTCTTTTCTCACAAGGTAGTGTGTGAACACTTTTCCTGTGAAACCAAAAATGTAACATTTCAGAATGCATTGAGGACTATGGAGAATACAGAAATATAATGAAATAAAATCAAGGAAGAAGAAATCAGCTCTCTGACATGTCCATTCTTTTCACAAGGTTAAAGCTTACTCTACATTTCCCAGTTTGAAAGTTGGTCTTTGAGGTTTCTGCGACGGGATAGTAAGTGGCGACCGGAGGCCAGTGTGAGGCAAGCAAATATGTTAAATCGAAAATAGGAGAGAAGCTTTCTGTGCAAATCTTTTGTGATGTTTGTATTCATCTCATAGAGTTAAATGATTCTTTGGAGTGAGCAATTTGAAATCACTGTTTCTGTGGAATCTGAGAAAGCACATTGGGAAACGGTCTTTAGAATATCCTGAAAAAGAAATAACCTCAGAGAGAAACCAGAAGGAAGTTTTCTGTGAAACTGCTCTGTGTCACATGAATTCCGCTCACACAGTTAAGCTTCACTTTTTATTGAGCTGTATCATAACACTGTTTTTGTTTAGTCTGTGAAGGGATATTCTGGATGGCTTTGAGGCTTACGGTGAGAAAGGAAACATCCTCAGATAGAAAGTGGAGAGAAGCGTTCTGAGGAGCTGCTTTGTGACGTGTGCATTCGACTCACAGACATATACCTTTCTTCTCCTAGAGGATTCTGGAATCCATTTTGTAGAAAAAGCTACCAGGAGATATTCAGGAGTATAGTGACGAGTATGGTGAAAAAGGAAATATCCTCAGACAAAAAGTGGAAAGAAGATTTCTGTGAAACTACTTTGTGTTAGATATATTTATTCATCTTGCATAGTTAAAACGTGAATTATAATATGCAGTTTGGAAACTTCGTCATGCACAGATCCGCCAAGGGACTTTCAGGAGCACATTCAGGCCTGTGGTGAAAGAGGAGATATCTTCAGAAAAAAACTGGATAGAAGCTTTCTGAGAAACTACTTTGTGATGTGTGCATTCCACTCAGGGAAATACACCTCCTTTCTCACAAGGCAGTGTTTGAACACTGTTCCTGTGAAAACGAGAAATTGATATTTCAGAACGCATTGAGGACTATGGCAAAGAGTGAAATAAACTGAAATAAAATCGAGGAGGAAGCATTCCAAGAATCTGCTCTCTGACATGTGCATTCAATTCACAGAGTTAATGCTTACTCTATGTTGCCCAGTTTCGAAATTCTGTCTTAGAATAATCCGTGAAGGGATATTTAGTGACACCCAGAAGCCTGTGGTGAGCGAGGAAATGTCTCCAATGAAACCAGCAGATAAACGTTCTGAGCAACTGCTTTGCGATGTGTGTATTCGTCTACTAGAATTAAACCGTTCTTTGGATTGAGCAGCTTGAAATCATTTTTTTTCTGGAATCTCAGGATGGACTTTGGGAATGATCCTTAGAATATGGAGAAAGAAATATCCTCAGGAGATATGCAGTAGGAAGGTTTCTGTGAAACTGCTCAGTGTTGTCTTAATTACTCTCACTCCATTAAGCCTCTCTTTTCATTGAGCAGTTTTCCAGCCCTGTGTATGTTTAGCGTGTGATGGGATATTCGGGAGCACTTTGAGGCTAATGGTGAAAAAGCAAATATGTTCAGACCGAAACTGGAGAGAACCTTTCAGAGAAACTGCTTTTTAACGTGTGTATTCCAGTCACAATGTTACACCTCTCTTCTCATACAGCGTTGGGAAACCCTTCTGGAGAAACAAGTACCAAGTGATATTCGGGGGCATGGTGATGCTGATGGTGAAAAGGGAAACAGACTCAGACAAAAACTTGAAAGAAACTTTCAAGGAAAATCCTCTGTAATATGTGCAATCATCTCACATAGTAAAGCTTTCTTTATATTGCGCAGCTGGGAAACTGTCATGGACGGAACCACGAAGAGACCTTCGGGAGCACATTCTGGACTATGGTGAAAAAGGAAATATGTTCAGAGAAAAACTGGAAAGAAGCTTTCTGTGAAACTGTTTTTTGCTATGTTTATTCATCTCACATAGATGAAGATTTCTTTACATTATGCAGCTTGGAAACTCTCTCCTGGATGGATCCACGAAGTTATATTTGGGATAACATTCGGGCCTATTGTGAAAGAGGAAATATATTCAGACGAAAACTGGAGAGAAGCTTTCTGAGAAACTGCTTGGTGATGTGTGCATTACACGCAGAGATTTATAACTTTCTTCTCATAAGGCAGAGTTGGAACACTGTTCCTGTAAAACTAAAAGAATGATATTCGGAGCACATTGAAGTCTACAGCAAAAAGTGAAATGTCGTCCAAAAAAACAGAAAGAAGCACTCGAAGAAACAGCTCTCTGACAAGTCCATTATTTTCACATGGTTAAAACTTACTCTACATTTCCCAGTTTGGAAGTCGGTCTTTGAGGGTTCTGCGATGGGATAGTAAGTGGCGACTGGAGGCCTGTGTGAGGCAAGGAAATGTCTTAAATCGAAAATCGGAAAGAAGCTTTTTGCGCAACTCTTTTGTGATGTTTGTATTCATCTTATAGAGTTAAATCATTCTTTGGATTGAGCAGTTTGTAATCACTGTTTCTGTGGAATATGAGAAAGGACATTTGGAAACGCTCTTTAGAATATCCTGAAAAAGAAATAACCTCAGAGAGAAACCAGAAGGAAGATTTCTGTGAAACTGTTCTGTGTCAAGTGAATTCCACTCACACAGTTAAGCTTCTCTTTTCATTGAGATGTATCATAACACTGTTTTTATTTAGTCTGCTAAGGGATATTCCAAAGGGCTTTGAGGCTTACGGTGAGAAAGGAAGCGTCTTCAGATTGAAACTGGAGAGAACCTTTCTGAGTAGCTGCTTTGTGGCATGTGCATTCCACTCACAGAAATATACCTTTCATCTCCTAGAGGATTCTGG
>NW_012115099.1:325086-325491 GCF_000951035.1 Colobus angolensis palliatus
CACTCACAGAAATATACCTTTCATCTCCTAGAGGATTCTGGAATCCCTTTTGGAGAAAAAGCTACCAAGAGACATTCGGGAGTATAGCAATGAATATGGTGAAAAAGGAAATATCCTCAGACAAAAAGTGGAAAGAAGATTTCCATGAAACTGCTTTGTGTTAGATATATTTATTCATCTTGCAGAGTTAAAGCTTTAATTATATTATGCAGTTTGGAGACTCCGTCATGCACAGACCCACAAAGAGACATTCAGGGGCACATTCAGGACTACGGTGAAAGAGGAGATGTCTTCAGATAAAAACTGGATAGATAATGGTTGAACTAGTTTACAATCCCACCAACAGTGTAAAAGTGTTCCTATTTCTCCACATCCTCTCCAACACTTGTTGTTTCCTGATTTTTT
>NW_012115099.1:326170-327056 GCF_000951035.1 Colobus angolensis palliatus
TACCCTAGAACTTAAAGTATAATAAAAAAAAAAAGAAAAAAAAAACTGGATAGAAGCTTTCTGAGAAACTAGTTTGTGATGTATCCATTTCACTCAGGGAGTTCTATCTCTTTTCTCACAAGGCAGTGTTTGAACACTGTTCCTGTGAAACGGAAAAAGTGATATTTCCGAACGCATTGAGGACTATGGCGAATAGTGAAATATAATGAATTAAAATCGAGGAAGAAGAATTTCAAGAATCTGTTCTCTGATATGTGCATTCACGTCACAGAGTAAAGGCTTACTCTATGTTGCCCAAATTCGGAACTCTGTCTTTGAAGAATTGGTGAAGGGATATTTAGTGATGCCCAGAGGCTTGTAGTGAGCGAGGAAATGTCTTCCGATGAAACCTGCCAAGAAACGTTCTGAGCAACTTTTTGCGATCTGTGTATTCATCTCATAGAGTTAAACCATTCTTTGGATTGAGCAGCTTGAAATCACTGTTTTTGTGGAATCTGAGGAAGGACACCTGGGAACAATCCTCAGATTATGGAGAAAGAAATATCCTAGGTAAAATTCCGAAGGAAGCTTGCTGTGAAACTGTTCTGTGTTGTCTTAATTCCTCTCAGATAAGCCTCTCTTTTCATTCAGCAGTTTTTTAGCCCTGTGTATGCTAAGCGTGTGATGAGATATTCGGGAGCACTTTGAGGCTAATGGTTGAAAAGTAAATATGTTCAGACCGAAACTGGAGAGAAACTTTCCGAGAAACTGCTTAGTGACATGTGCACTCCAGTCACAGTGATATACCTTCTTCTCATACAGCATCGGGAAACCCTTTTGGAGAAACAGGTACCAAGTGATATTCGGGAGTATGTTGATGCTGATGGTGAAAAGGGAAATAGCCTCA
>NW_012115099.1:327106-328095 GCF_000951035.1 Colobus angolensis palliatus
CTCATACAGCATCGGGAAACCCTTTTGGAGAAACAGGTACCAAGTGATATTCGGGAGTATGTTGATGCTGATGGTGAAAAGGGAAATAGCCTCAGACAAAACTGGAAAGTACATTTATGTGAAAATTCTTTGTGTTAGATATATTTTTTCGTCTCACATAGTTAAAACTCAAATTTTATTACACACTTTGGAAACTCCGTCATGCACACATCCATGAAGGGACATTCGGTAGCACGTGCATTACGGAAATATCCTCAGAAAAAACTGGAAAGAAGATTCCTGTGAAACTGCTTTGTGTCAGAAGGAAGCTTTCTGTGAAATTGCTCTGTGTCACGTAAATTCCACTCACACAGTTAAGCTTCTCTTTTCATTGAGCAGTATCATAACACTGTTTTCGTTTAGTCTGAGAAGGATATTCAGGAGCGCTTTGAGACACACGGTGTGAAAGGAAAGGTCTTCAGATGGAAACTGGAAAAAAGCTTTCTGAGGAGCTCCTTTGTGACCTGTGCATTCCACTCACATAAATATATCTTTATTCTCCTAGAGGATTCCAGAATCCTTTTTGGAGAAAAACTACCAAGAGACATTTGAGAATATAGGGACGGCTCAGGTGAAGAAGGAAATATCCTCAGACAAAAAATGAGAAGAAGATTTCTGTGAAGCTGTTTAGTGTCAGATATATTTATTAATCTCACAGAGTTAAAAAGTTTCTTATATTGTGCTGTTTCAAAAGATCTTCATGCATGGATCCGGGAAGGAACATTTGAGAGCACATTCAGGCCTACAGTGAAAGAGCAGATATCTTCAGATAAAAACTGGATAGAAGCTTTGTGAGAAACTGTTTTGTGATGTATGCATTCCACTCAGGGAGTTATACCTCTTTTCTCACAAGGAAGTTTTTGAACACTTTTCTTGTGAAACCGAAAATATGATATTTCGGAGCACATTGAGGACTATGTTGAATAGAGAAAGATGCTGAAATAAAACCG
>NW_012115099.1:328145-330995 GCF_000951035.1 Colobus angolensis palliatus
ATGTTGAATAGAGAAAGATGCTGAAATAAAACCGAAGATGAAGCATTACGATGAAAAAGGAAATATGTTCAGACGGAAACCAAAGAGAAGCTTTCTGAGGAACGGCTTTGTGACGTGTGCATTCCACTCACAGTGTTATACCTCTCTTCTGATACAGCGTCAGGGAAACACTTTTGGAGAAACAGGTACCAAGTGATTTTCGGGAGCATGCTGATGCCAATTGTGAAAAGGGAAATAGCCTCAGACGAAAACTGGAGAGAAGCTTTCTAGGAAACTACTCTGTGATATGTGTAATCATCTTACATAGATAAAGCTTTCTTTATATTACAAAGCTTGAAAATTGTTATGGACGGATCCATGAAGGGACATTCGGGAGCATATTCTGGACTATGGTGTAAAAGGAAATATCTTCAGATAAAAACTGGAAAGAAACTTTCTGTGAATCTGCTTTTTCCTTATTTATTCATGTCACATAGATGAAGCTTACTTTACATTGCGCGGTTTGGAAACTCCCTCATGGATGTATCTGTGGAGGGATATTTAGGATCACATTCGTGACTATGGTGAAATAACAAATATAGTCATATAAAAACTGGATAGAAGCTTTCTGAGAAACTGCTTTTTGAAGTGTGCATTCCACTCAGGGAATTATAACTTTCTTCTCATAAGGCACAGTTTGAACACTGTTCCTGTGAAACCAAAAGAGTGATATTCGGAGCACTTTGAAGACTATGGCAAAAAGTGAAATGACGTCCAATGTAAAGTAGAAAGAAGCACTCCAATAAACTGCTCTCAAATGTCCAATCTTTCCACAGGGTTAAAACTTACTCTACATTTTCCTGTATGAAAGTCTATCTTTGAGGGTTCTGCAAAGGGATAGTAATTGACAACCGGAGGCCTATGTCTAGCAAGAAAATGTCCTCCATCAAAAATTGGAGAGAAGCTTTCTGTGCACCTCTTTTGTGACGTTTCTATTCATCTCATAGCGTTAAATGGTTCTTTGGAATGAACAGTTTGAAATCACTGTTTCTGTATAATTTGTAAAAAGACATTTGGAAACGCTCTTTCGAATATCCTGAATAAGAAATAACCACAGAGAAAAAACAGAAGGAAGCTTTCTGTGAAACTGCTCTGTGTCACTTGAATTCCGCTCACACAGTTAAGCTTCTCTTTTCATTGAGCTGTATCATAACACTGTTTCTGTTTAGTCTATGAAGGGATATTCTGGAGGGGTTTTCGACTTATGTTGAGAAAGGAAACGTCCTCAGATAGAAACTGGAGAGAAGCTTTCTGAAGAGCTTTGTGTGACGTGTGCATTCCACTCACAGAAATATACGTTTCTTCTCCTAGAGGATTCCGGAAACCTTTATGGAAAAAAGCTACCAAGAGATATTCTGGAGTATAGCGATGACTATGATGAAGGAAATATCCTCAGACAAAAACTGGAAAGAAGATTTCTGTGAAACTGCTTTGTGTTAGATATATTAATTCATCTCGCATATTTAAAACTTTAATTATAGTATGCTGTTTGGAAAGTCCGTCATGCAGAGTTCCACGAAGGGACATTCGGGAGCACATTCAGCCCTATGGTGAAAGAGAGATATCTTCAGATAAAAATTGGATAGAAGCTTTCTGAGAAACTACTTTGTGATGTATGCATTCCACTCAGGGTGTTATACCACTTCTCTCACAAGGCAGTCTTTTAACACTCTTCCTGTGAAAATGAAAAAGTGATATTTTGAAACGCATTGAGGATTACGGCGAATAGTGAAATATACTGAAATAAAATCAAGGAAGAAGCGTACCAAGAATCTGCTCTCTGATATGTGCATTCAATACACATAGTAAATGCTTATTCTTTTTTGCCTAGTTTCAAAACTCTGTCTTTGAAGAATCTGTGAAGGGATATTGAGTGATGTCCAGAGGCTTGTGGTGAGTGAGGAAACATCTTCCGATGAAACTTGTAGAGAAACGTTCTGAGCAACTGCTTTCTGATGTGGGTATTCGTCTCCTAGATTTAAACCATTCTTTTGATTGAGCAGCTTGAAATAACTTTTTGTGAAATCTGAAGAAGGATATTTGGGAACGATCCTTAGAATATGGAGAAAGTAATATCCTCAGGTAAAATCCAGAAGGAAGCCTTCTGTGAAACTGCTCTGTGTTGTCTTAATTCCTCTGACTCAGATAAGGCTCCCTTTTCATTGAGCAGTTTTCTAAACCTGTGTATGTTTGCATGTGATGGGATATTCGGGAGCACTTTGAGACTTACGGTGAAAATAGGAAATATGTTCAGACCAAAATTGGAGAGGATCTTTCTGAGGAACTGCTTTGTGATGTGTGCATTCCAGTCACAGTGTTATACCTCTCTTCTCATACAGCGTCGGGGAAACCCTTTTGGAGAAACAGGTACCAAGTGATATTCGGGAGCATGTTGATGCCGATGGTGAAAAGGGAAAAAGCCTCAGACAAAAACTGGGAAGGAGCTTTCTAGGAAACTACTCTGTGATATGTGTAATCATCTGAAATATATAAAGTTTTCTTTATATTACGCAGCTTGAAAACTGTCATGAACGGATCCACAAAGGGACATTCAGGAGCACATTCTGGATTATGGTGAAAGAAGAAATATCTTCAGATAAAAACTGGAAAGAAGCGTTATTAGAATCTGCTTTTTGCTATATTTATTCATCTCACATAGATGAAGCTTCCTTTACATTACGCAGCTTGGAAACTGCCTCGTGGATGGATCTGCGAAGGGATATTTGGGATCACATTTGGGCCTATGGTGAAAGAGGAAACAAAGTCAGATAAAACCTGGAAAGAAGATTTCTGAGAAACTGCTTGGTGACG
>NW_012115099.1:331045-333336 GCF_000951035.1 Colobus angolensis palliatus
ACCTGGAAAGAAGATTTCTGAGAAACTGCTTGGTGACGTGTGCATTTCACTCAGGGAGTTGTAACTTTCTTCTCAAAAGGCACAGTTTGAACACTGTTCCTGTAAAACCAAAAGAGTGATACTCAGAGCACATTGAAGACTCTGGCAAAAAGTGAAATGTCATCCAATAGAAAACAGAAAGAAGCACTCGAAGAAACTGCTGTCAGACATGTCCATTCTTTTCATAGGGTTAAAGCTTACTCCACATTTCCCGGTTTGAATGTCGGTCTTTGGGTGTCTGGTACGGGATAGTAAATGGCGACCGGAGGACTGTGTGAGGCAACGAAATGTCTTCCAACGAAAATTGGAGAGAAGATTTTAGTGCAATTCTTTTCTGATATTTGTATTCATCTCATAGCATTAAACCATTCGTTGGATTTACCAGTTGGAAATCCGTGTTTCTGTGAAATCTGACAAAGGACATTTGGAAATGCTCTTTAGAATATCCTGAAAAAGAAATAACCTCAGAGAGAAAAGAAAAGGAAGCTTTCTGTGAAACTGCTCTGTGTCACGTGAATTTTGCTCACACAGTTAAACTTCTCTTTTCATTGAGCTGTATCATAACACCGTTATTGTTTAGTATGCAAAAAGATATTCTCGGTGGCTTTGAGGCTTACAGCGAGAAAGGAAATGTCTTCAGATAGAAAATGCAGAGAAGCTTTCTGAGGAGCTGCTTTTTGACGTATGCATTCCACTCACAGAAATATACATTTCTTCTCCTAGAGGATTCCGCAATCTCTTTTGGAGAAAAGCTACAAAACAGACATTCAGGGGTATAGGGAGGGCTATGGTGAAAAAGGAAATATCCTCAGACAAAAACTGGAAAGAAGATTTCTGTGAAACTGCTTTGTGTTAGATATATTTATTCGTCTCACATAGTAAAAATATTAATTGTATTATGAAGTTTGAAAATTCCATCATGCACAGATCCGCGAAGGGACATTCAGGAGCACACTCAGGTTTGCAGTGAAAGAACAGATATCTTCAGATAAAAACTGTATAGAAGCTTTCTGAGAAACTACTTTCTGATGTATGCATTCCACTCAGGGAGTTATACCTCTTTTCTCACAAGGCAGTGTTTTCACACTGTTCCTGTGAAACCGAGAAAGTTACATTTTGGAACGCATTGAGGACTATGGGGAATAGAGAAACATACTGAAATAAAATCGAGGAAGAAACGTTCCAAGATTCTGATGTCTGATATGTGCATTCACTTCACAGAGTTAATGCTTACTCTATGTTACCCAGTTTCGGAACTCTGTCTTTGCAGTATCCGTGAAAGGATATTTAGTGATGCGTGGAGGCTTTTGGTGAGCGAGGAAGCGTCTTCCCATGAAACCTGCAGAGAAACATTCTGAGCAACTGCTTTGCAATGTTTGTATGCGTCTCCTAGAGTTAAATCATTCCTTGGATGGAGCAGCTTGAAATCACTGTTTTTGTGGAATCTGAGGAAGGACATTTGGGAACGATCCTCAAAATATGGAAAAAGAAATATCCTCAGGTAAAATCCAGAATGAAGCTTTCTGTGAAGCAACACTGTGTTGTTTTAAATCCTCTCACTAAATTAAGCCTCCCTTTTCACTGTTTCACTGAACAGTTTAGTTACCCTGTGTATGTTTAGCATGTGACGGGATATTCAGGAGCACTTTGAGACTTACAGTGAAAAAAGAAATATGTTCAGACGGAAACTGGAGAGAAGCTTTCTGAGGGATGGCTTTGTGACGTGTGCATTCCACTCACCGTGTAATACATCTCTTCTCATACAGCATCGGGGAAACCCTTTTGGAGAAACAGGTACCAAGTGATATTCGGGAGCATGTTGATGCCGATGGTGAAAAGGGAAATAACCTCAGGCAAAAGCTGGAAAGACACTTTCTAGGAAACCACTCTGTGATATGTGTAATCATCTCACATAGATAAAGCTTTCTTTGCATTACGCAGCTTGGAACCTGTCATAGACAGATCCACAAAGGGACCTTTGAGATCACATTCAGGAATATGTTGAAAAAGGAAATAAATTCAGATAAAAACTGGAAAGAAGCTTTACGTGAATCTGCTTTTTGCTATGTTTATTCCTCTCACATAGACGAAGCTTTTTTACATTATGCAGCTTTGAAATTCCCTCATGGATGGATCCGCGAATGGATGTTTGGGATCACATTCGGGCCTATGGTGAAATAGGAAATATAGTCAGATAAAAACTGGAGAGAATCTTTCTGACAAACTGCTTGGTGATGTGTGCATTCCACTCA
>NW_012115099.1:333386-334723 GCF_000951035.1 Colobus angolensis palliatus
GATAAAAACTGGAGAGAATCTTTCTGACAAACTGCTTGGTGATGTGTGCATTCCACTCAGGGAGTTATGACTTTCTTCTCATAAGGCACCGTTTGAACACTGTTTTTGTAAAACCAAAAGACTGATATTCGGAGCACTTTGAAGACTTCGGCACATAGTGAAATGTCATCCAATAAAAAACAGAAAGAAACACTCGAAGAAACTGCTCTCTGACATATTCATTCCTTTTACTGGGTTAAAGCTTACTCTACATTTCCCAGTTTGAAAGTCTGTCTTTGTGGGTTGTGTGAAGGGATAGTAAGTGGTGACCAGAGGCCTGTGTCTATCATGAAAATGTCCTCCATCGAAAATTGGAGAGAAGCTTTCTGTGTAACTCTTTTGTGATGTTTGTATTCACCTCATAGAGTTAAATCATTCTTTGGATTGAGCAATTTGAAATCACTGTTTCTGTGGAATCGGAGAAAGGACATCTGGAAATGCTCTTTAGAATACCCTTAAAAAGAAATAACCTCAGAGAGAAACCAGAAGGAAGCTTTCTGGGAAACTGCTCTGTGTGACGTGATTTCTGTTCACACAGTTAACCTTCTCTTTTCATTGAGCTGTATCAAAACACTGTTTTTGTTTAGTCCACGAAGGGATATTCTGGAGACCTTTGAAGCTTATGGTGAGAAAGGAAACGTCTTCAGATATAAACTGGAGAGAAGCTTTCTGAGGAGCTGCTTTGTGACGTGAGTGTTCCACTCACAGAAATATATCTTTCTTCTCCTAGAGGATTCCGGTATCCCTTTCAGAGAAAAGCTACCAGGAGACATTCAGGACTATACCGACAATGATGGTGAAAAAGGAAATATCCTCATACAAAAACTGGAAAGAAGATTTCCGTGAAATTACTTTGTGTTAGATATAGTTATTCATCTCACATACTTAAAACGTTAATTATATTATGCAGATTGGAAACTCCGCATAGCACAGAACCATGAAGGGACATTCGAGAGCACATTCAGGCCTACAGTGAAAGAGGAGATATCTTCAGATAAAAACTGGATAGAAGCGTTCTGAGAAACTACTTTGTGATGTATGCATTCCACTCAGGAGGTTTTACCTCTTTTCTCACAAGGCAGCTTTTGAACACTGTTCCTGTGAAACCAAAAAGGTGATATTTCAGAACGCATTCAGGACTATGGCTAATAGTGAAACATATGGAAACAAAATCAAGGAAGAAGCATTCCAAGAATCTGCTCTCTGATATGTGCATTCACTTCACAGAGTTAATGCTTACTCTATGTTGCCCAGTTTCGAAACTCTGTCTTTGAAGAATCTGTGAAGGAATATTTAGT
>NW_012115099.1:334773-335307 GCF_000951035.1 Colobus angolensis palliatus
AGTTTCGAAACTCTGTCTTTGAAGTATCTGTGAAGGGATATTTAGTGATGCCCAGAGGCTTGTGGTGAGTGAGGAAACGTCTTCCGATGAAACCTGCTGAGAAACGTTCTGAGCAACTGTTTTGTGATGTGAGTATTGGTCTCATAGAGTTAAACCATTCTTTCGATTGAGCAGCTTGAAATTACTGTTTGTGTGGAATCTTAGAAAGGACATTTGGGAACGAGCCTCAGAATATGCAGAAAGAAATATCCTCAGGAAAAATCCAGAGGGAAGCTTGCTGTGAAACTGCTCTGTGTTGTCTTAATTTCTCTCAGATAAGCCTCTCTTTTCATTGAGCAGTTTTGTAGCCCTCTGTATGTTTAGCGTGTGATGAGATATTCGAGAGCACTTTGAGGCTAATGTTGAAAAAGGAAATATGTTCAGATCGAAACTGGAGAGAAGCTTTCTGAGAAATTGCTTTGTGACATGTGCTTTAGCATCACAGTGTTATACCTCTCTTCTCATACAGTGTCCGGGAAACGCTTTTGGAGAAAC
>NW_012115099.1:335357-337282 GCF_000951035.1 Colobus angolensis palliatus
CTCTTCTCATACAGTGTCCGGGAAACGCTTTTGGAGAAACACGTACCAAGTGATATTCGGGAGCATGTTGATGCTGATAGTGAAAAGGGAAATAGCCTTAGACAGAAACTGAAAAGAAGATTTCTGTGAAACTTCTTTGTTTTAGACATATTCATTCATCTCACATAGTGAAAACTCAAATTATATTACGTAGTTTTGAAACTCCGTCATGCATATATCCGCAAAGGGACATTTGGGAGCACGTCCGTGATGGAAACATCCTCAGACAAAACGGGAAAGAAGATTCCAGTGAAACTGCTTTGTGTCAGAAGGAAGCTTTCTGTGAAACTGCTCTGTGTCACGTGAATTCCACTCACACAGTTAAGTTTCACTTTTCATTGAGCAGTATCATAACACTGTTTCTGTTTAGTCTGAGAAGCGATATTCAGGAGCGCTTTGAGATGCATGGTGTGAAAGGAAATGTCTTCAGATAGAAACTGGAAGAAAGCTTTCTGAGGAGCTGCTTTGTGATGTGTGCATTCCATTCACAGAAATACAACTTTCTTCTCCTAGAGGATTCCGGAATCCCTATGGGAGAAAAAACTACCAAGAGAAATTCGAGGGTATATGGACGGCTCAGGTGAAGAAGGAAATATCCTCAGACAAAAAAATGGAAAAAGGATTTCTGTGAAACTGCTTTGTGTTAGATATATTTATTAATCTCTCATAGTTAGAAATTTTTTTATATTGTGCTGTTTCAAAACACCTTCATGCACGGATTCATGAAGGGACATTCGAGAGCACATTCAGGCCTACGATGAAAGAGCAGATATCTTCAGATAATAACTGGACAGAAGCTTTCTGAGAAACTGTTTTGTGATGTATACATTCCCTGAGGGTGTTATACCTCTTTTCTCACAAGGCAGTTTTTGAACCCTGTTCTTGTGAAACCGAAAATGTGATATTTCAGAGTGCATTGAGGACTATGATGAATAGTGAAATATGCTTAAATAAAATCGAGGAAGAAGCATTCCAAGAATCTGCTCTCTGAAATGTGCATTCACTTCACAGACTTAGTGCTTACTCTATGTTGGTCAGTTAAGAAGCTCAGTCTTTGAGGAATCTGTGAAGGGATATTTAGTGACGCCCAGAGGCTTGTGGTGAGTGAGGAATCATCTACCGAGGAAATCTGCAGAGAAATGTTCCGAGCAACAGCTTTGAGATGTGTGTATTCGTCTCCTAGAGTTGAACAGTTCCTTGGATTGAGCAGCATGAAATCACTCTTTTCCTGGAATCTAAGGAAGGACATTTGGGAACGATCCTTAGAATATGGAGTAAGAAATATCCTCAGGTAAAATCCAGAAGGAAGCTTTCTGTGAAACTGCTCTGTGTCATCTTAATTCCTCTTACTCAGATAAGCCTCTCTTTTCATTGAGCAGCTTTCTAGCCCTGTGTATGTTTACTGTGAGATGGGATATACGGGACCACTTTGAGGCTAATGGTAAAAAAGGAAATATGTTCAGATAGAAACTGGAGAAAAGCTTTCCGAGGAACTGCTTTGTGATGTGTGCATTCCAGTCACAGTGTTATACCTCTCTTCTCATACAGCGTCGGGAAAACCCTTTTGGAGAAACAGGTACCGAGTGATATTGGGGAGCATTTGATGACGATGGTGAAAAGGGAAAAGGCCTCACACAAAACAGAAGGAAGAGAAAACAGGAGGAAGTTTTCTGTGAAACGGGTATGTGTCAAGTGAATTCAGCTCACACAGTTAAACTTCTCTTTTCATTGAGCTGTATAAAAACACGGTTTTTTTTATTCTGTGAAGGGATATTCTGGAGGGATTTGATGCTTACGGTGAGAAAGGAAACGTCTTCAGATAGAAACTGGAGAGAAGCTTTCTGAGGAGCTGCTTTATGACGTGTGCATTCCACTCACAGAAATAT
>NW_012115099.1:337332-337756 GCF_000951035.1 Colobus angolensis palliatus
GACGTGTGCATTCCACTCACAGAAATATACCTTTCTTCTCCTAGAGGATTCCGGAATCACTTTTGGAGAAAAAGCTACCAAGAGATATTCTGGAGTATAGCAACGACTATGGTGAAAAGGAAATATCCTCAGACAAATACTGGAAAGAAGATTTCTGTGAAACTGCTTTGCATTAGTTATATTTATTCATCTCGCATAGTTAAAACTTTAATTATGTTTCACAGTTTCGAAACTCCAACATGCACAGATCTGCAAAGGGACATTAGGGAGCACATTCAGGCCTGCGGTGAAAGAGGAGATATCTTCAGATAAAAACTGGATAGAAAACGTTCTGAGGAAGGAGATAGAAACACAAAAAACCCTCCAAAAAATCAATGAATCCAGGAGTTGGTTTTTTGAAAAGATCAACAAAATTGACAGACCG
>NW_012115099.1:340433-342039 GCF_000951035.1 Colobus angolensis palliatus
ACATATGTAACAAACCTGCGTGTTATGCACATGTACCCTAGAACTTAAAGTATAATAAAAAAAATATATAAAAATAAAAAATAAATTAAAAAAAAGGAAATATATAAGCAACAGTTTGAACACTGTTCCTGTAATCCAAAAGGGTGATATTCGGAGCATATTGAAGACTATGGCAAAAAGTGAAATAAAGTCCAATAAAACACTGAAGGAAGCACTCGAATAAACTGCTCTCTGACATGTCCATTCTTTCCCAGGGTTGAATCTTACTCTACATTTCCAGTTTGAAAGTTGGTCTTTGAGGGTTCTGTGAAGGGATAGTAAGTGGCAACCGGAGGCCTGTGTGAGGCAAAGTAATGATTTCCATCGAAAATTGGAGAGAAGCTTTCTGCGCAACTATTTTGTGATGTTTGTATTCATCTCATAGAGTTAAATCCTGGTTTGGATTGAGCAGTTTGTAATCACTGTTTCTGTGGAATCTGAGAAAGTACATTTGGAAATGCTTTTTACAATATCCTGAAAAAGAAAAAACCTCATAGAGAAAGCAGAAGGAAGCTACCTGTGAAACTGCTCTGTGTCACATGAATTCCGCTCACAGAAGTAAGCTTCTCTTTTCATTGAGCTGTATAATATCACTGTTTTTGTTTAGTCCACGAAGGGATATTCTGGAGGACATTGAGTCTTATGGTGAGAAAGGAAACATCTTCAGATAGAAACTGGAGGGAAGCTTTCTGAAGAGCTGCTTTGTGACGTGTGCATTTCACTCACAGAAATGTACCTTTCTTCTCCTAGAGGATTCCGGAATCCCTTTTGGAGAAAAAGCTACAAAACAAACATTTGGGAGTATAGGGAAGGCTAAAGTGAAACAGGAAATATCCTCAGACGAAAACCGGAAAGAACATTTCTGTGAAAATGCTTTGTGTTAGATATATTTATTAATCTTGTATTGTTAAAACTTTAATTGTATTACACAGTTTGGAAACTCCATCATGCACAGATCTGTGAAGGGAGGTCTGGCAGCACATTGAGGCCTACGGAAAATGGAAGAGATATTCAGATAAAAACTGAATAGAAGCTTTCTGAGAAACTACTTTGTGATGTACGCATTCCACTCAGGGAGTTATACCTCTTTTCTCACAAGGCACTGTTTGAACACTGTTCCTGTGAAACCGAGAATGTGATATTTTGGAACACATTGAGGACTATGGCAAATAGTGAAATATACAGAAATAAAATGGAGGAAGAAGTGTTCCAAGAATCTGTTCTCTGATATGTGCATTCACTTCACAGAGTTAATGCTTACTCTATGTCACCCAGTTACGAAACTCTCTTTGAAGAATCTGTGAAGGGATATTTAGTGATGCTTGGAAGCTTGTGGTGAGCAGGGAAACATCTTCTGATGAAACCTTCAGAGAAACGTTCTGAGAAACTGCTTTGTGATGTGTGTATTCGTCACCTAGAGTTAAACCATTCTTTGGATTGAGAAGCTTGTAATCACTATTTTTGTGCAATCTGAGGAGGGACATTTAGGAAGGATCCTTAGAATATGGAGAAAGAGGCCGGGCACGGTGGCTCAAGCCTATAATCCCAGCACTTTGGGAGGCCGAGA
>NW_012115099.1:346139-350273 GCF_000951035.1 Colobus angolensis palliatus
AGCTTTCCGAGGAACTGCTTTGTGATGTGTGCATTCCAGTCACAGTGTTATACCTCTCTTCTCATACAGCATCGGGGAAACATTTTTGGATAAACAGATACCAAGTGATATTCGGGAGCATGTTGATGCAGATGGTGAAAAAAGAAATAGCCTCATACAAAACTGGAAAGAAGCTTTCTAGGAAACTTCTTTCTGATATGTGTAATCACCTCACATTGATAAAGCTTTCTTTACATTATGCAGCTTGGAAACTGTCATGGATGGATCCATGAAGGGCCATTCCTGAGCACATTCAGGACTATGGCGTAAAAGGAAATATTTTCAGACAACAGCTGGAAAGAAGCTTTCTGTGACTCTGCTTTTTGCTATGTTTATTCATCTCACATAGATGAAACTTTCTTTACATTATGCAGCTTGGAAACTCCCTCATGGATGGATCTGCAAAGGGATATTTCAGACTAAATTCGGGCCAATGGTGAAATAGGAAATACAGTCAGATAAAAAATGGAGAGAAGCTTTCTGAGAAACTGTTTAGTGATGTGTGCATTCCCCTCAGGGAGTTATAACCATCCTCTCATAAAGCACCGTTTGAACACTGTTCCTGTAAAACCGCAAGGGTGATATTTGGAGCAAATGGAAGACTATGGAGAAAAGTGACATGTCGCCAAATAAAAAAACAAAAGAAGCACTCGAAGAAACTACTCTCTGACATGTCCATTCTTTTCACAGGGTTAAATCTTACTCTATATATTCCAGTTTGAAAGTCGGTCTTTAGGAGTTCCGCGTAGGGATAGTAAGCAGCAACCTGAAGTCTGTGTCGAGCACGGAAATGTCTTCCATCGAAAATTAAAGAGATTTCAGTGCAACACTTTTGTGATGTTTGTGTTCATCTCATAGAGTGAAATCATTCTTTGGATTGAGCAGTTTTACATCACTGCTTATGTAGAATCTGAAAAAGGACATTCGGAAACGCTCTTTAGAATATCCTGAAAAAGAAATAAACTCAGAGAGAATCCAGAAGGAGGCTTTCTGTGACAGTGCTCTGTGTCACCTGAATTTTGCTCACATAGTTAAGCTTCTTTTTTTATTGAGCGGTATTATAATTCTGTTTTCGTTTGGTCTGCGAAGGGATATTCAGGAGCACTTTGATCCTTGTGGAGAGAAAGGAAACTTCTTCAAATAGACACTGGAGAGAAGCTTTCTGAGGAGCTGCTTTGTGACATGTGCATTCCACTTACAGAAATATACCTTTCTTCGAATAGAGGATTTCGGAATCCCTTTTGGAGGAAAAGCTACCAAAAGACATTCGGGAGTATAAGGATGGCTATGGTGAAAAAGGAAATATCCTCACACAAAAACTGGAAAGATTTCTGTGAAACTGCTTTATGTTAGATATATTGACTCACCTCGCATAGTTAAAACTTTTCTCATTTTACACAATTTGGAAACTCCATTATGCACGGAACCACAAAGGGACATCCAGGAGCATATTCAGGCCTACAGTGAAAGAAGAGATATCTTCACTAAAAAACTGCATAGAAGCTTTCTGAGAAACTATTTTGTGATGTATGCATTACACTCAGGGAGTTTTACCCATATTCTCACAAGGCAGTGTTTGAACATCGTTCCTGTGACACCGAAAAAGTGATATTTCAGGGCACATTCAGAACTATGGCGAATAGTGAAATGTACTGAAATAAAATCGAGGAAGAAGCGTTCCAAG
The DNA here is from genome assembly GCF_000951035.1 of Colobus angolensis palliatus. Lineage (NCBI taxonomy): Eukaryota > Metazoa > Chordata > Mammalia > Primates > Cercopithecidae > Colobus > Colobus angolensis. Next base: position 347,863 of record NW_012115099.1, read on the forward strand.
AATCTGCTCTCTGATATGTGCATTCACTTGACAGAGTTAATGCTTATTTTATGTTGTCCAGTTTCAAAACTCTTTGTTCGAAGAATTTCTGAGGGGATATTTAGTGAAGCCCGGAGGCTTGTGGTGAGCAAGGAAACATCTTCCAATGAAATCTACAGAGAAACTTAGTAAGCAACTGCTTTGCGATGTATGTATTCGTCTCATAGAGTTAAACCATTCTTTTGTTTGAGCAGCTTGAAAACACAGTTTGTGTGGAATATGAGGAAGGACGTTTGAGAACGATCCTTAGAATATGGAGAAAGAAATATCCTCAGGTAAAATCCAGAAGGAAGCTGTCTGTTAAACTGCTAAACTGCTATTGTCGCCTTAATTCCTCTCACTCAGTTAAGCCTCTCTTTTCATTGAGTTTTCTAACCCTGTGTATGTTGAGCGTGTGATGGGATATTCAGGAGCATTTTGAAGCTTATGGTGAGAAAGGAAATATGTTCAGACCGAAACTGGAGAGAAGCTTTTCGAGGAACTGCTTTGTGACGTGTCCATTCCACTGACAGTGTTATACCTCTCTTCTCATACAGCGTTGGGGAAACCTTTTGAAGAAACAAGTACCAAGTGATATTCGGGAGCATGTGCTGCCTGTGGTGAAAAGGGAAATAGCCTCAGACAAAAACTGGAAAGAAGCGTTCAGAGAAACTGCATTGCGATGTGTGAATGCAACTCACAACGTTACCCTTTTCTCTTCAGGGATCAGTTTGCTAACACAGTTTTCTTGAAATCTGCCATGGGATACTTCTTAGTGCTATGCAGCTTAGAGTAAGAAAGGAAGTATCCTCAGATAAAAAAAGTGATAGAAGCTTTCTGAGAAATTGCTTCCTGATATGTGACTTCATCTCACAAAGTTACACCACATTTTCTTGCAGCCGTTTGCTAGCAGCTTTTTTTGTGGATTCTGAGAAATGATATTTCGGATGGGTTTCAAGAGTAGAAAGACAAAAGAAATGTTCTCCAAGAAATCCCAGAATGAAGCTTTCTGATAAACTGCTTTGTGATGTGTGAATTCACTTCAAAGTGTTACACAACTAGTTAATGCAAGAGATTGCTAGCAGTGATTTTTTGAAATCTCAGAAGAGATATCTTGGATATCATTGAATGCCATGGTGAGTAATGAAATCTCCTCAGACAAATCTGTAGAGAAGCCATCTCAAAAACTTCTTCGTTGTGGGTGAGTTCAGCTCACAGTGTTACTTTATAGTTTTCATTTAGAAGTTTGCTAACAGTGTCTTCGCAGAATCTGCAATAAGACACAAGGTGGAGCTACGAGACCACAAATAACCTCAACTCAAAAAAAGAAAGACGCTTTCTGAGAGTCTGCTTTGTTCTGTGTGAATACAACTCACTGAGATACACCGGTAGCTCGTGGAGCCGTTGGCTAGACCTCCTTTTGTGGAATATGAGAACTGGTATTTCGGATCCCATTGAAGACTATAGGGCCAAAGGAAACATCCTCTGGAAAAAGTGAGAAAGAATGTTTCTGAGAAACTTCTTTGTAATCTGTGAATTCATCTCACAGAGTTACACCTTTCTCCTCATGAAGCCATTCTCTAAGATTGTTCTCATGGAATTGGCAAAGTGATATTTGGGAGCCCATGGAGGGCTATGGTGAGAAAGGAAATATCCTCAGATAAAAACTGGAAAGAAGTGTTCTGAGAAACTGTATTGTGACACGTGAATGCAACTCACAGAGTTACACTTTCCATTCCATGGATCCATTTGCTACCAGTGTTTTCTTGAAATCTACATTGGGATATTTCTTACCATAATGAAACTTATGGTGACAAAGGAAATCTCCCCAAATGAAAACTAGAAAGCACCTTTCTGAGAAACCTATTTCTGATATGTGAATTCATCTCATAGAGTCACAACCTCGTCTTCATGAGGCAGTTTTCTAAAATTGTTGTCGTGGAATATACAAAGTGATATCTGGGAGTGCATTCAGGCCTATGGTGGAAAAGGAAATATCCTCAGATAATAACTATAGAAAAGCTTTCTGAGAAATTGCTTTCAGATGTGTGAATTCATCATGCAGAGTTTCACCTTTCCCTTCTAGTAGCAGATTGCTAACACTGTTTTCGTGCATTCTGCAAAGTGATATTTGGGAGCTCATTGAGGGATATGGTGAAAAAGGAAATATCCTCTGACAAAAACTGGAAAGAAGCGTTCAGAGAAACGGCATTGCAATGCATGAATGCAACTCACACAGTTACACTTTTCTCTTCAGGGATCAGTTTGCTAACACAGTTTTCTTGAAATCTGCAGTGAAACAGTTCTTAGCCCAATGAAGCTTATGGTGACAGAGGAAGTATCCTCAGATAAAAACTAGAAAGAAGCTTTCTCAGAAATTTCTTTGTGATGTT
>NW_012115099.1:350323-351740 GCF_000951035.1 Colobus angolensis palliatus
GCTTATGGTGACAGAGGAAGTATCCTCAGATAAAAACTAGAAAGAAGCTTTCTCAGAAATTTCTTTGTGATGTTTGAATACATCTCACAGAGTTACAGTTACATTTCATGGAGCAGTTGAATAAGACCTCCTTTGAGGAACCTGAGAATGGCTACATTGGATCGCATTGAGGCATATTCTGAAAGAGGAAATATCCTCAATTAAAACCTTGATAGAAGCTTTGTGACAAACTTCTTTGTGATATGTGCATTCATCTCACAGTGTTACAACCTAGACCTCATGAAGCAGTTGGCTAACACCGTTGACGTGGAATCTGCAAAGTGGTATTTGGGAGTGCATTGAGGCCTGTGGTGAATAAAGAAATATCCTTAGATCAAAACTGGAAAGAAGCGTTTTGAGAAACTGCATTGTGACATGTGAATGCAACTTACAGACTTACACTTTCAATTCCATGGATCCGTTTGCTAACACTGTTTTCTGGAAATCTACATTGGGATATTTCTTAGCGCAATGAAGCTTACAATGACAAAGGGAATATCTTCAAATAAAAACTAGAAAGGAGTTTAGTGAGAAACTTCTTTGTGATATGTGAATTCATCCCACAGAGTTACAACCTAATATTCATGAAGCAGTTTGCTAACACTCTTGTCGTGGAATCTGCAAAGTGATATTTGGGGCACATTGAGTCCTATGGTGAAAAAGGAAATAACCTCAGACAATAACTAGAAAGAGGATTTCTGAGAAATTGCTTTCTGATGTGTGAATTCATCATGCAGAGTTTCACCGTTGCCTTCTGGTAGCAGTTTGCTAACACTGTTTTCATGGATTCTGCAAAGTGATACTTGGGAGTTCATTGAGCGCTATGGTGAAAAAGGAAATATCCACAGATAAAAACTGGAAAGAAGCATCCTGAGAAACTGCACTGTGACATGTGAATGCAACCCACAGAGTTATACTTTCCTTTCCATGCATCCATTTGCTAACAGTGTGTCCTTGAAATATACATTGGGATATTTCTTAACGCAATGAAGCTTACGGTGACAAAGGAAATATCCTCAAATAAAAACTAGAAAGGAGCTTTGTGAGAAACTTCTTTGTGATACGTGAATTCATCTCACAGAGTTACAACCTAGTCTCCATGAGGCAGTTTGCTAACACTATTGAGGAATCTGCAAAGTGATATTTGAGAGCGCATTGAGGAATATGGTGAAAAAGGACATATCCTCAGATAATAACTAGAGAGAAGCTTTCTGAGAAATTGCTTTCTGATGTGTGAATTCATGATGCAGAGTTTCACCTTTCCCTTCTAGTAGCAGTTTGCTAACACTGCATTCGTGAATTCTGCAGAGTGATATTTGGGGGCTCATTGAGGGCTATGGTGAAAAAGGAAATATCCTCAGATAAAAACTGGAAAGAA
>NW_012115099.1:351991-355830 GCF_000951035.1 Colobus angolensis palliatus
TGAAAGAAGCTTTCTGAGAAATTTCTTCCTGATATGTGGCTTCACGTCACAGAGTTACACCACTATTTCATGCAGCCGTTTGCTAGAAGCATTTTTGTGGATTCTGGGAACTGATATTTCGGATGGGTTTTAAGACTAGACAGACAAAGGAAATAACCTCTGGGAAAAACTGGAATGAAGCTTTCTGAGAAACTTCTTTCTGATGTGTGAATTCATTTCACAGAGTTACACCACTCTTTCATGGAGGAGTTTCCTAGCAGTGATTTTGTGGAATTTCAGAAGAGATATTTTGGATATCATTGAATCCCATGGTGAGTAATGAAATACCCTCAGAAAAAGCTGCAGAGAATCCCTCTCAGAAAATTCCTGGTTGTGTGTGAGTTCAGCTCACAGAGTTACTTCACCATTTTCACTGAGAAACTTGCTAACAGTGTCTTCGCAGAATCTGCAATAAGACACACAGTGGCGCTCCGAGACCACAAATAGCCTCAGTTCAAAGAAGAAAGTCGCTTTCTGAGAATCTGCTTTGTGCTGTGTGAATTCAACTCACTGAGATACACCGGTAGTTCATGTAGACATTGGCTAGCCCTGCTTTTGTGGAATCTGAAAACTGATATTTCGGATCCCATTGAAGACTAAAGGGTCAAAGGAAATTTCCTCCAATAAAAGTGAGAAAGAAGCTTTCTGGAAACTTCTTTGTGATCTGTGAATTCACCTCACAGAGTTACACCTTTCTCTTCATGTAGCCATTCGCTAGGATTGTTCTCATGGAATTGGCAAAGTGATATTTGGGAGCCATGGAGGGCTACGGTGAAAAAGGAAATATCCTCAGATAAAAATTGGAAAGAAGCGTTCTGAGAAACTGCATTGTGAGAAGTGAATGCAACTCACAGAGTTACACTCTCCTTTCCATGGATCCATTTGTTAACAGTGTTTTCTTGAAATGTACATTGGAATATTTCTTAGTGCAATGAAGCTTACGGTGACAAAGGAAATATCCTAAAATAAAAACAAGAAAGGAGCTTTGTGAGAAACTTCTTTGTGATATGTAAATTCATCTCACAGACTTACAACCTAGTCTTCATGAGGCAGTTTGCTAACACTGTTGTGGTATCTGCAAAGTGATATTTGGGAGGGCATTGAGGCCTATGGTGGAAAAGGAAATATCCTCAGATAATCACTAAAAACTTTCTGAGAAATTACTTTCTGATGTGTGAATTCATAACGCAAAGTTTCACCTTCCCCTTATAATAGCAGTTTGCTAACACTGTTTTCCAGGATTCTGAAAAGTGATGTTTGGGAGCTCATTGAGGCCTATGGTGAAAAAGGAAATATTCCCTGATAAAAACTGGAAAGAGACTTTCAGAGAAACTGCATTGTGATGTGCAAATGCAACTCACACAGTTACCCTTTTCTCTTCAGGGATCAGTTTGCTAACACAGTTTTCTTAAAATCTGCAGTGGGACAGTTTTTAGTGCAATGAGGCTTATGGTGACAAAGGAAACATCCTCAGATAAAAACTAGAAACAACCTTTCCCAGAAATTTCTTTGTGATGTGTGAATACATCTCACAGAGTTATACTTAGTTTTCATGGAGCAGTCGAATAAGACTGCCTTTGAGGAACCTGACAAGGGATACATTGGATCGCATTGAGGCCTATGCTGATAGAGGAAATATCCTCAATTAAAACCTTGATAGAACTTTTGTGAGAAACTTGTTTGTGATATGTGAATTCATCTCACAGAGTTACAACCTAGACCTCATGAAGCAGTTTTCTAACACCGTTGTCGTTGGATCTGCAAAGTGATTTCTGGGAGTGCATTGAGGCCTGTGGTGAAAAAGGAAATATCCTCAGATAAAAACTGGAAAGAAACGTTCTGAGAAACTGCACTGTGACATGCGAATGTAACTCTCAGTGTTACACTCTCCTTTCCATGGATCCGTTTGCTAACAGTGTTTTCTTGAAATCTACACTGGGATATTTCTTAGCACAATGAAGCTTATGGTGACAAAGTTCATATCCTCAAATAAAAACTGGAAAGGAGCTTTCTGAGAAACTTCGTTGTGATATGTGAATTCATCTCAGAGTTACAACCTAGTCTTAAAGAGGCTCTTTGCTAATACTGTTGCCATGGAATCTTCAAAGTGATATTTGGAAGCACATTGAGGCCTGTGGTGAAGAAGGAAAGATCCTCAGATAAAAACTGGAAAACAGCATTCAGAGAAACTGTATTGCGATGTGCGAATGCAACTCACACAGTTACCCTTTTCTATTCAGGGAGCAGTTTCCTAACACAGTTTTCTTGAAATCTGCAATGGGATACTTCTTAGCGCCATGCAGCTTACAGTGACAAAGGATTCCTGATAGGTGACTTCACCTCACAGAGTTATACCAGTATTTCATGCAGCCATTTGCTAGCAGCTTTTTTGTGGATTCTGAGAACTGATATTTTGGATGGTTTGAAGAGTAGACGGACAAAGAAAATATACTCCAGAAAAAACCGGAATGAAGCTTTCTGATAAACTTCTTTGTGATGTGTGAATTCATTTCACAGTGTTACACCTCTCTTTCATGGAGGAGTTTGCTAGCAGTGATTTTGTGGAATCTAGGAAGTGATATCTTGGATATTTTTGAATCCCATGGTGAGTAATGAAATATCCTCAGACAAATCTGCAGAGAAGCCCTCTCAGAAACTTCTTGGTTGTGGGTGAGTTCAGCTTACAGAGTTACTTCACCATTTTCATTGAGATGCTTGCTAACAGTGTCTTCACAGAATCTGCAATAAGACACACGGTGGCACTCCAAGACCACAATTAACCTCAGCTCAAGCAAGAAAGTCGCTTTCTGAGAATCAGCTTTGTGTTGTGTGAATTCAACTCCCTGAGATACACCGGTAGTTCGTGGAGACGTTGGCTAGCCCTGCCTTTGTGGAATCTGAGAACTGATATTTCGGATCTCATTGAAGACTACAGGGCCAAAGGAAATTTCCTCTGATAAAAGTGAGAAAGAAGCTTTCTGAGAAACTTCTTTTTGATCTGTGAATTCATCTCACAGAGTTACGTCTTTCTCTTCATGAATTCATTCGCTAAGATTGTTCTCGTGAAATTGGCAAAGTGATATTTGGGAGCCAATGGAGGGCTATGGTGAAAAAAGACATCTCCACGGATAAAAATTGGAAAGAAGTGTTCTGAGAAACTCAGAGAGTTACACTCTCCTTTCCATGGATCCGTTTGCTAAGAGTGTTTTCATGAAATCTGCATTGGGATATATCTTAGTGCAATGTAGCTTAAGGTGACAAAGGAAATATCCTCAAATAAAAACTAGAAATGAGCTTTGTGAGAAACTTCTTTGTGATATGTGAATATATCTCACAGAGTTACAACCTAGTCCTCATGAGGCAGTTTGCTAACACTGTTGTCATGGAATATGCAAAGTGATATTTGGGAGCGCATTGAGGCTTATGGTGAAAGAGGAAATATCCTCAGATAATAACTAGAAAGAAGCTTTCTGAGAAATTGCTTTCTGATGTGTGAATTCATCACTCAGAGATTCACCTTTTCCTTCTAGTAGCAGTTTGCTAACACTGTATTCGTGGATTCTGCAGAGTGATATTTGGGAGCTCATGGAGGGCTATAGTGAAAAAGGAAAGATCCTCAGATTAAAAACTGGAAAGAAGCGTTCAGACAAACTGCATTGTGATGTGTAAATGCAACTAATACAGTTACCCTTTTCTCTTCAGGGAGGAGTTTGCTAACACAGTTTTCTTGAAATCTGCAATGGGATACTTCTTATCATTATGCAGTTTACAGTGAGACAGGAGATAGCCTCAGATGAAAA
>NW_012115099.1:355880-359814 GCF_000951035.1 Colobus angolensis palliatus
TAACACAGTTTTCTTGAAATCTGCAATGGGATACTTCTTATCATTATGCAGTTTACAGTGAGACAGGAGATAGCCTCAGATGAAAACGTGAAAGAAGCTTTCTGAGAAATTGCTTCCTGATATGTGACTTCATCTCACAGAGTTACACCACTATTTCATGCAACCGTTTGCTAGCAGCTTTTTGTGGATTCTGAGAACTGATATATCGGATGGGTTTGAAGAGTAGACGGACAATGGAAATATCCTCTGAGAAAAACCGGAATGAAGCTTTCTCAGAAACTGCTTTGTGATGTGTGAATTCATTTCACAGTGTTACACCACTCTTTCATGGACGAGTTTGCTAGCAGTGATTCTGTGGAATCTCAGAAGTGATATCTTGGATATCATTGAATCCCATGTTTAGTAATGAAATATCCTCAGACAAATCTGCAGAGAAGCCCTCTCAGAAACTTCTTGGTTGTGGGTGAGTTCACCTCACACCGTTACTTCACAGTTCTCATTGAGAAGCTTGCTAACAGTGTCTTTGCAGAGTCTGCAATAAGACACACGGTGGCACTCTGAGACCACAAATAACCTCAGCTCAAACAGTGTTTTCTTGAAATCTACATTGGGATATTTCTTAGTGCAATATAGCTTACGGTGACAAAGAAATATCCTCAAATAAAAACTACAAAGGAGCTTACCGAGAAACTTCTTTGTGATATGTGAATTCATCTCAGAGTGTTACACCGTGGTTTTCAGGAGGCGGTTTGCTAACACTGTTGTCGTGGAATCTGCAAAGGGATATTTGGGAATGCATTGAGGCCTATGGTGAAAGAGGAAATATCCTCAGATAATAAGTAGAAAGAAGTCTTGGAGGAAACTGAGAAGGGCTACTTTGGATCGCATTGAGAACTACACTGATAAAGGAAATATCATCAGTTCAAAAAGGGAAAGAAACTTTCTGAGAAACTACTTTGTGATCTGTGAATTCATCTCACAGAGTTACAACTTAGTCCTCAGGAAGCAGTTTGCTATCACTCTTTTCATGGAATCTGCAAAGTGATATTTGGGAGCCCATTGGGGCCCATGGTGAAAAAGGAAATATGCTCAGATAATAAGTAGAGAGAAGTTCTCTGAGAGATTGCTTTCTGATATGTGACTTCATCACACTGAGTTCCACCCTTCCCTTCTTGGAACAGTTTGTTAACACTGTCTTCGTGAATTCTGCAAAATGATGATTGGGAGCTCATTGAGGGCTATCGTGATAAAGGAAATATCCTCAGATCAAAAGTGGAAAGAAGCCTTCCGAGAAACTGCATTGTAATGTGTGAATGCAACTCACAGAGTTACACGTTTCTCCTCAGTGAAGAGTTTCCTAACACAGTTTTCTTGAAATCTGCAATGGGATACTTCTTAGCACAAGGAAGCTTATGGTGACAAAGGAAATATCCTCAGATGAAAACTAGAAAGAAGCATTATTAGAAACTTCTTGGTAATGTGGGAATTCATCTCACAGAGTTACACTCTTGTTTCATGGAGCAGCCCATTAACCCTGTCTTGGAGGAACCTGAGAAGGGCTACTTCGGATCACATTGAGGCCTACGCTGATAAAGGAAATATCATCAGTTCAAAAAGGGAAAGAAGCTTTCTGAGAAACTTCTTTGTGACCTATGAATTCATCTCACAGAGTTACAACTTAATCCTCAGGAAGCTGTTTGCTAACACTCTTTTCGTGGAATCTGCAAAGTGATATTTGGGAGCCCATTGGAGCCCAGGGTGAAAAAGGAAATATGCACAAATAATAACTACAGAGAAGCTTTCTGAGAGATTGCATTCTGATGTGTGACTTCATCACACAGAGTTCCGTCCTTCCCTTCTTGGAACAGTTTGCTAAAACGGTTGTCATGGATTCTGCAAACTGATATTTGGGAGAACATTGAGGGCTACGGTGAAAAAGGAAATATCCTCAGATCAAAACTGGAAAGAAGCCTCCTGAGAGACTACATTGTAATGTGTCAATGCAACTCACAGTGTTACACGTTTCTCTTCAGGTATGAGTTTGCTAACACAGCTTTCTTGAAATCAGAATTGGGATTCTTCTTAGCGCAAAGAAGCTTACGGTGACAAAGGACATATCCTCAGATGAAAACTAGAGAGAAGGTTTCCTAGAAACTTCTTGATGATGTGTGAATTCACCTCACAGAGTTACACTAATATTTCATGGAGCAGGCCATTAACACTGTCACTGAGGAACCTGAGAAGGGGTATTTTGGATCGCATTGAGGCCTATGCTGATAAAGGAAATATCAGTTAACAACGAGAAAGAAGCTTTCTGAGAAACTTCTTTTTGATCTGTGAATTCGACTCACAGAGTTACAACTTAGTCCTCAGGAAGCAGTTTGCTAACGTTCTTATCGTAGAATCTGCAAAGTGATATTTGGGAGCCAATTGGGGCCCATGGTAAAAACTGAAATATCCTCAGAAAATAACTAGAGAGAAGCTTTGGGAGAGATTGCTTTCTGATATGTGATTTCATCACACAGAGTTCCACCCTTCCCTTCTTAGCAGAGTTTGCTAACACTGTTGTCGTGGATTCTGCAAAGTGATATTTGGGAGCTTATTGAGGCCTATGATGACAAAGGAAATATCCTCAGGCAGAAACTGGAAAGAAGGATTCTGAGAAACTGCATTGCAATGTTTGAGTGCAACTCACAGTGTTACACGTTTCTCTTCAGTTATCAGTTTGCTAAGACAGTCTTCTTCAAATCAGCAATGGGATTCTTCTTAGCGCAAAGAAGCTTACGATGACAAAGGAAATATCCTCAGATGAAAACTAGAAAGAAGCTTTTGTAGGAACTTCTTGGTGATGTGTGAATTCATGTCACAGAGTTACACTTACGTTTCATGGAGCAGGCCATTAACACTGTCTTTGAGGAACCTGAGAAGGGCTACTTTGGATAGCATGGAGGCCTATGCTGATAATGGAAATATCATCAGTTAAAAACGATAAAGAAGCTTTCTGAGAAACTTCTTTGAGATCTGTGAATTCGTCTCACAGAGTTAAAATTTAGTCTTCAGGAAGCAGTTTGCTAACACTTTTTTCGTAGAATCTGCAAGGTGATATTTGGGAGCCAATTGGGGCCCATGGTGAAAAAGGAAATAATCTCAAATAATAACAAGAGAGAAGCTTTCTGAGAGATTGCTATGTGGTATGCGACTTCATCACACAGAATTCTACCCTCCCCTTCTTGGAACAGTTTGCTAACACTGTTCTCGTGGATTCTGCAAAGTGATACTGGGCAGCTCATTGATTGCTGTAGTGAGAAAGGAAATATCCACAGACAGAAACTGGAAAGAAGCCTTCTGAGAAATTACATTGCGATATGTGAGTGCACATCATAGAGTTACACATATCTCTTCAGTTATCAATTTGCAAAGACAGATTCTTGAAATCTGCAATGGGATACTTCTTAGCGCAATGAAGCTTACAGTGACAAAGGAAACATCCTCAGATGAAAACTAGAAGGAAGCTTTCTTAGAAACTTCTTGGTGATGTGTGAATTCATCTCACAGAATTACACTTACGTTTCAAGAAGCAGGCCATTAACACTGTCTGTGAGGAACCTGAGAGGGGCTACTTTCGATTCCATTGAGGCCTACGCTGATAAAGGAAATATCATCAGTTAAAAACGAGAAAGAAGCTTTCTGAGAAACTTCTTTGTTATCTGTGAATTCGTCTCACGGTGTTACAACTTTGTCCTCATGAAGCAGTTTGCTATCACTCTTTTCGTAGAATCTGCCAAGTGATATTTTGGAACCCATTGGGGCCCATGGTGAAAAAGGAAATATCCTCAGATAATAACTAGAGAGAAGCTTTCTGGGAGATTGCTTTCTGATATGTGACTTCATCACACAGAGATCCACCCTTCCCTTCTTGGCAGAGTTTGCTAAC
>NW_012115099.1:359864-360803 GCF_000951035.1 Colobus angolensis palliatus
TCGTGGATTCTGCAAAGTGATATTTGGGAGCTCATTGAGGGCTATGGTGAAAAAGGAGATATCTTCAGACAGAAACTGGAAAGAAGTCTTCTGAAAAACTGCATTGCAATGTGTGAGTGCAACTCACAGAGATACACGTTTCTCTTCAGTTATCAGTTTGCTAAGACAGTTTTATTGAAATCTGCAAAGGGATTCTTCTTAACGCAGAGAAGCTTGCAGTGAAAAAGGAGATATCCTCCAATGAAAACAAGAAAGGAGCTTTCTTAAAACCTTCTTGATGATGTGTGAATTCATCTCACAGAGTTACACTTATGTGTCATGGAGCAGGCCATTAACACTATCTTTGAGGAACCTGAGAAGGGCTACTTTTCCTCGCATTGAGGGGTACGCTGATAAAGAAAATATCATCAGTTAAAAACGAGAAAGAAGCTTTCTGAGAATCTCCTTTGTGATCTGTGAATTCGTCTCACAGAGTTACAACTTAGTCCTCTGGAAGCAGTTTGCTAACACTCTTTTCGTAGAATCCACAAAGTGATATTTGGGAGCCAATTGGGGCCCATGGTGAAAAAGGAAATATCCTCACATAATAACTAGAGAGAAGGTTTCTGAGAGATTGCTTTCTGACATGTGACTTCATCACACAGAGTTCCACCCTTCCCTTCTTAGGAGAGTTTGCTAACACTCTTGTCGTGGATTCTGCAGTTGATATTTGGGAGCTCATTGAGGGCTGTGGTGAGCAAGGAAATATCCCCAGACAGAAACTGGAAAGAAGCTTTCTGAGAAATTGCACTGTGATGGGTGAAAGTAACTCACAGAGTTACAGGTTTCTCTTCAGTGGTCACTTTGCTAACACAGTTTTCTTGAAATCTGCAATGGGATTCTTCTTTGCACAATGAAGCTTAAGGTGACAAAGGAAATATCCTCAGATGAAAACTAGAA
>NW_012115099.1:360853-361290 GCF_000951035.1 Colobus angolensis palliatus
GAGTTACACTTACGTTTCATGGAACAGGCCATTAACTCTGTCTTTGAGGAACGTGAGAGGGGGTACTTCGGATCGCATTGAGGCCTATGCTGATAAAGAAAATATCATCAGTTAAAAAGGAGAAAGAAAGTCTTTGAGAAACTTCTTTGAGATCTTTTAATTCGTCTCACAGAGTTACAACTTTGTCTCAGGAAGCAGTTTGCTAACTCTCTTTTTGTAGAATCTGCAAAGTGATATTTGAAAGCAAATTGGGGTACATGGTGAAAAAGTAAATATCCTCACATAATAACTACAGAGAAGCGTTCTGAGAGATTGATTTCTGATATATGACTTCATCACAAAGAGTTCCACCCTTCCCTTCTTGGAAAAGTTTGCTAACACTGTTGTCGTGGATCCTGCAAAGTGATATTTGGGAGCTCAGTGAGGGCTATGGTGAA
>NW_012115099.1:361566-363176 GCF_000951035.1 Colobus angolensis palliatus
TTAACACTGTCTTTGAGGACACTGAGAAGGGCTACTTTGGATCGCATTGAGGCCTACACTGATAAAGGATATATCATCAGTTAAAAACGAGAAAGAACCTCTCTGAGAAACTTGTTTGTGATCTGTGAATTCATCTCAAAGAGTTACAACTTAGTCCTCAGGAAGCAGTTTGCTAACAGTCTTTTTGTAGAATATGCAAAGTGATACTTGGGAGCCAATTGGGGCCCATGGTGAAAAACGAAATATCCTCACATAATAAATAGAGAGAAACTTTCTGAGAGATTGCAATCTGATATATGACTTCATCACACAGAATTCCACCCTCCCGTCTTGGAACAGTTTGCTAACACGGTTCTCGTGGATTCTGCAAAGTGATATTTCGGAGCACATTGATGACTGGGGTGAGAAAGGAAATATCCACAGACAGAAACTGGAAAGAAGCCTTCTGAGAAACTGCATTGTGATGTGTGAGTGCAGCTCACAGAGTTACACGTTTCTCTTCATTTATCAGTTTGCTAAGAGAGTTCTCTTGAAATATGCAGTGGGATTCATCTTAGCGCAATGAAGCTTATGGTGACAAAGGAAATATCCTCAGATGAAAATTAGAAGGAAGCTTTCGTAGAAACTTCTTGGTGATGTGTCACTTCATCTCACAAAGTTACACTTATGTTTCATGGAGCAGGCCACTAACACTGTCTTTAAAGAAACCGAGAAGGGCTTCTTTGGATCACATTGAGGCCTACGCTGATAAAGAACTATCATCAGTTAAAAAGGAGAAAGAAGCGTTCTGAGAAACTTGTTTGCGATCTATGAATTCGTCTCACAGAGTTACAAATTAGTCCTCAGGAAGCAGTTTGATCACACTCTTTTTGTAGAATCTGCTAAGTGATATTTGGAAGCCAATTGGGGCCCATGGTGAAAAAGGAAATATCCTCAGACAGAAACTGGAAAGAAGCCTTCTGAGAAATTGCATTGTGATGTGTGAGTGCAACACAGAGAGTTACACATTTCTCTTCAGTTACCAGTTTGCTAAGACAGTTTTCTTGAAATCTGAAATGGGATTCTTCTTAGCACAATGAAGATTAAGATGACAAAGGAAATTTCCTCAGATGAAAACTAGAAGGAAGCTTTCTTAGAAACTTCTTGGTGATGTGTGAATTCATCTCACAGAATTACACTTATGTTCCATGGAGGAGGCCATCAAACTGTTTTGAGCAACCTGAGAAGGGTTACATAAGTTCGGGTTGAGGCCGCGCTGATAAAGGAAATATCACCAGTTAAAAAAGAGAAAGAAGCTTTCTGAGAAACTTCTTAGTGATCTGTGAATTTGTCTCACAGAGTTACAACTTAGTCCTCTGGAAGCAGTTTGCTAACACTCTTTTCGTAGAATCTGCAAAGTGATATTTGGGAGCCAGTTGGGGCCATTTTGAAAAAGGAAATATCCTCAGATAATAACGAGAGAGAAGCTTACGGAGAGATTGCTTTCTGATATGTGACTTCATCACTCAGAGATCCACCATTCCCTTCTTGGCAGAGGTTGCTAACACTGTTCTCGTGGATTCTGCAAAGTGACATTTGGGAGCTCAGTGAGGGCTACGGTGAAAAAGGAA
>NW_012115099.1:368435-369436 GCF_000951035.1 Colobus angolensis palliatus
AGGTCAGTTTGCTAGCACAGTTTTCTTAAAATCTTCAATGGGATATTTCTTAGCGCCATGAAGCTTACGCTGACAAAGGAAATATCCTTAGCTGAAAACTAGAAAGAAGCTTTCTTAGAAACTTCTTCATGATGTGTGAGTTCATCTCACAGAGTTACACTTATGTTTCATGGAGCAGGCCACTAACACTCTTTTTGAGGAACCTGTGAAGGGCTGCTATGGATAGCATTGATGCCTAGGCTGATAAAGGAAATTTCTTCCGTGAAAAACCGGGAAGAAGCTTTCTGAGAAACTTCTTCATGATCTGTGAATTTGTCTCAACAGAGTTACACTTATGTTTCATGGAACAATCCATTAACACTGTCTTTCAGGAACCTGAGAAGGGCTACTTTTATCGTTGATGCCTAGGCTGATAAAGGAAATTTCTTCCGTGAAAAACCGGGAAGAAGCTTTCTGAGAAACTTCTTCATGATCTGTGAATTTGTCTCACAGAGTTATAGCTTAGTCCTCAGGAAGCAGTTTGCTAACACTCTTTTCATGGCACCTGGAAAGTGATATTTGGGAGCCAATTGGGGTCCATGGTGAAAAAGGAAATATTGTCAAATAATAACTAGAGAGAAGCTTTCTGAGAGATTGCTTTCTGATGCGTGACTTCATCACACAGAGTTTCACCCTTCCCTTCTTGGAACAGTTTGCTAACACTGTTGTTGTTGAATCTGCAAACTGATATTTGTGAGTCCTTTGCGGCCCATGGTGAAAAAGGAAATATCCACAGTTAACACCTGGAGAGAGGCTTTCTGAGAGATTGCTTTCTGATATGTGACTTCATCACACAGAGTTCCACCCTTCCTTTCTTGGAACACTTTGCCAACACTGTTGTCGTGGATTCTGCAAAGTGATATTTGGGAGCCCATTGAGGGCTAGGGTGAAAAAGGAGGTTTCCTCGGAGAGAAACTGGAAAGAAGCCTTCTGAGAAACTGCATCCCGATGTGTGAATGCAA
>NW_012115099.1:369486-370894 GCF_000951035.1 Colobus angolensis palliatus
AGAAGCTCTCTGAGAGATTTCTTTCTGATGTGTGACTTCATCACACAGAGTTCCACCCTTCCCTTCTTGGAACACTTTGCCAACACTGTTGTCGTGGATTCTGCAAAGTGATATTTGGGAGCCCATTGAGGGCTAGGGTGAAAAAGGAAGTTTCCTCAGAGAGAAACTGGAAAGAAGCCTTCCAAGAAACTGCATTGTGATGTGTGAATGCAACTCACAGAGTAACACATTTCTCTTCAGTGGTCAGTTTGCTAACACAGTTTTCTTGAAATCTTCAATGGGATACTTCTTAGTGCAATGAAGCTTTCGGTGACAAAGGAAATATCCTTAGCAGAAAACTAGAAAGAAGCTTTCTTAGAAACTTCTTGGTGATGTGTGAATTCGTGTCACAGAGTTACACTTATGTTTCATGGAGCAGGCGACTAACACTCTCTTTCAGGAACCTGTGAAGGGCTGCCATGGATAGCATTGAGGCGTACGCTGATAAATGAAATTTCTTCCGTGAAAAACTGGAAAGAAGCTTTCTGAGAAACTTCTTTGTGATCCGTGAATTTGTCTCACAGGTTTACAGCTTAGTCCTGAGGAAGCAGTTTGCTAACACTCTTTTCGTGGCATCTGCAAAGTGATATTTGGGAGCCCTTTGGGGTCCATGGTGAAAAAGGAAATATCATCAAATAATAACTAAAGAGAAGTTTTCTGAGAGATTACTTACTGATGTGTGACTTCATCACACCTAGTTCCACACTTCCCTTCTTGGAACAGTTTGCTAACACTGTTGTTGTGGAATCTGCAAAGTGATATTTGTGAGTCCATTGGGGCCCATGGTGAAAAATTAAATATCTGCAGTTAAAAACTGGAGAGAAGCTTTCTGAGAGATGGCTTTCTGATGTGTAACTTCATCACACAGAGTTCCAACCTTCCCTTCTTGGAACAGTTTGCTAACACGGTTGTTGTGGAGTCTGCAAAGTGATATTTGTGAGTCCATTGGGGCGATGGTGAAAAAGGGAATATCCACAGTTAACAACTGGAGAGAAGCTTTCTGAGAGATTGCTTTCTGATGTGTGACTTCATCATACGGAGTTCCACACTTCCCTTCTTGAAACACTTTGCCAAAACTGCTGTCGTGGATTCTGCAAAGTGATATTTGGGAGCCCATTGAGGTCTATGGTGAAAAAGAAAGTTTCCTCAGAGAGAAACTGGAAAAAGCCTTCCGAGAAACTGCATTGCGATGTGTGAATGCAACTCACAGAGTGACACGTTTCTCTTCAGTGGTCAGTTTGCTAACACAGTTTTCTTGAAATCTGCAATGGGATACTTCTTAGCACAAAGAAGCTTACGGTGAAAAATGGAATAACCTGAGATGAAAACTAGAAAGAATCTTTCTTACAAACTTCCCGGTGATGTGTGA
>NW_012115099.1:371649-373080 GCF_000951035.1 Colobus angolensis palliatus
AAATCTGCAATGGGATACTTCTTAGCGCAATGAAGCTTACAGTGACAAAGGAAATATCTTTAGCTGAAAACTGGAAAGAAGCTTTCTTAGAAACTTCTTGGTGATGTGTGAATTCATCTCACAGAGTCACACTTATGTTTCATGGATCAGGCCACTAACACTCTCTTTGGGGAACCTGTGAATGGCTGCTATGAATAGCATTGAGGCCTACGCTGATAAAGGAAATTTCATCTGTGAAAAACTGGAAAGAAGCTTCCTGAGAAACTTCTTTGTGATCTGTGAATTTGGCTCACAGAATTATAGCTTAGTCCTCAGGAAGCAGTTTGCTAACACTCTGTTTGTGGCATCTGCAAAGTGACATTTGGGAGTCAATTGGGGTCTATGGTGAAAAAGGAAATATCCTCAAATAATAACTAGAGGGAAGCTGTCTGGGAGATTGTGCTCTCAAATGTGTCTTCGTCACACAGAGTTCCACCCTTCCCTTCTTGGAACAGATTGCTAACACTGTTGTTGTGGAATCTGCAAAGTGATATTTTTGAGTCCACTGGGGCCCATGGTGAAAAAGGAAATATCCACAGTTAACAACTGGAGAGAAGCTTTTTGAGAGATTGCTTTCTGATGTGTGACTTCATCACACAGAGTTCCACCCTTCCCTTCTTTGAACAGTTTGCCAACAGTGTTGTTGTGGAACCTGCAAAGTGATATTTGGGAGCCCATTGAGGGCTACAGGGAAAAAGGAAATTTCCTCAGAGAGAAACTGGAAAGAAGCTTTCTGAGAAACTGCATTGTGATGTGTGAATGCAACTCACAGAGTTACACATTTCTCTACAGTGGTCAGTTTGCTAACACAGTTTTCTTGAAATCTGCAATGGGATACTTCTTAGTGCAATGAAGCTCGTGGTGACAGTGGAAATATTCTTAGCTGAAAACTAGAAAGAAGCTTTCTTAGAAACTTCTCAGTGATGTCTGAATTCATCTCACAGGGTTACACTTATGTTTCATGGAGCAGGCCACTAACACTCTCTTTGAGGAACCTGTGAAGGGCTGCTCTAGATAGCATTGAGGCCTATGCTGATAAAGGAAATTTCATCTGGGAAAAACTGGAAAGAAGCTTTCTGAGAAACTTCTTTTGGATCTGTGAATTTGTCTCACACAGTTGCAGCTTAGTCCTCAGGAAGCATTTTGCTAACACTCTTTTCATGGCATCTGCAAAGTGATATTTGGGAGCCAATTGGGGCCCATGGTGAAAGAGGAAATAATGTCAAATAATAACAAGAGAGAAGCTCTCTGAGAGATTGCTTTCTGATGTGTAACTTCAGCACACAGAGTTCCACACTTCTCTTCTTGAGCAGTTTGCTAACACTGTTGTTGTGGAATCTGCAAACTGATATTTGTGAGTCCATTGGGCCCATGGTGAAAAAGGAAATATCC
>NW_012115099.1:373130-374292 GCF_000951035.1 Colobus angolensis palliatus
CTGGAAAGAAGCTTTCTGAGAAACTTCTTTGTGATCTGTGAATTTGTCTCACAGAATTACAGCTTAGTCCTAAGGAAGCAGTTTGCTAACACTCTTTTCGTGGCATCTGCAAAGTGATACTTGGGAGCCAATTGGGGTCCCTGATGAAAAAGGAAATATCCTCAAGCAATAACTAGAGAGAAGCTTTCTGAGAGATTGCTTTCTGATGTGTGACTTCATCACACAGAGGTCCCCCTTGCATTCTTGGAACAGTTTGCTAACACTGTTGTTGTGGAATCTGCAAAGTGATATTTGTGAGTCCATTGGGGCCCATGGTGAAAAAGGAAATATCCACAGTTAACAACTCGAGAGAGGCTTTCTGAGAGATTGCTTTCTGATGTGTGACTTCATCACACAGAGTGCCACCCTTCCCTTCTTCGAACACTTTGCCAACACTGTTGTCGTGGATTCTGCAGATTGATATTTGGGAGCCTTTTGAGGGCTAGGGACTAGGGTGAAAAAGGAAGTTTCCTCAGAGAAAAACTGGAAAGAAGCCTTCTGAGAAACTGCATTGCGATCTGTGAATGCAACTCACAGAGTTACATGTTTCTCTTCAGTGGTCAGTTTGCTAACACAGTTTTCTTGAAATCTGCAATGGGATACTTCTTAGCGCAATGAAGCTTACGGTGACAAAGGAAATATCCTTAGCTGAAAACTAGAAAGAAGCTTTCCTGGAAACTTCTTGGTGATGTGTGAATTCATCTCACAGAGTTACACTGATGTTTCATGGAGCAGGCCACTAACACTCTCTTTGAGGCATCTGTGAACGGATGCTCTGGATAGCATTGAGGCCTACGCTGATAAAGGAAATTTCATCCGTGAAAAACTGGAAAGAAGTTTCTGAGAAACTTCTTTGTGATCTGTGAATTTGTCTCACAGAGTTACAGCTTAGTCCTGAGGAAGCAGTTTGCTAACACTCTTTTTGTGGCATCTGCAAAGTGATATTTTCGAGCCAATTTGGGTCCACGGTGAAAAAGGAAATATCATCAAATAATAATTTGAGAGAAGCTTTCTGAGAGATTGCTTTCTGCTCTGTGACTTCATCACACAGAGTTCCACCCTTCCCTCCTTGGAGCAGTTTGCTAACACTGTTGTTGTGGAACCTGCAAAGTGATATTTGTGA
>NW_012115099.1:374342-374976 GCF_000951035.1 Colobus angolensis palliatus
CGGATATCAGCTCACTGCAAGCTCCGCCTCCCGGGTTTACACCATTCTCCTGCCTCAGCCTCCCGAGTAGCTGGGACTACAGGCGCCGCCACCTCGCCCAGCTAGTTTTTTTTTGTAGTTTTTAGTAGAGACGGGGTTTCATCATGTTAGCCAGGATGGTCTCGATCTCCTGACCTCGCGATCCGCCCGTCTTGGCCTCCCAAAGTGCTAGGATTACAGGCTTGAGCCACCGCGCCCGGCCAACACTACACTTTCATGGAGGAGTTTCCTAGCACTGATTTTCAGGAATCTCAGAGGTGACATCCTGGATATCATGGAATCCCATGCTGAATAATGAGATATCCTCAGACAAATCTGCAGAGAAGCCTTCTCAGAAACTTCGTGATTATGGCTGAATTCTGCTCACAGAATTTCCTCATGGTTTTCATTGAGAAGCCTGCTAAGAGCATTATCGCAGAATCTGCAAAACGACACATGGTGGCGCTCAGAGACCACAAATAAACTCAGCTGCAAAAGAAAGACGCTTTCTGAGAAATGGCTTTGGGCTGTGTGAATTCAACTCACTGAGTTCCAGTTGTATTTCATGGAGCCGTTGGCTAGCCCCGTTTTGGTGGAATCTGAGAACTGATATTTC
>NW_012115099.1:375026-375540 GCF_000951035.1 Colobus angolensis palliatus
CTCACTGAGTTCCAGTTGTATTTCATGGAGCCGTTGGCTAGCCCCGTTTTGGTGGAATCTGAGAACTGATATTTCGGAACCCTTTGGAGACTACAGGGCCAAAGGAATTCTACGCCAATACAAATCAGAAAGAAGGTTTCTGAGAAAGTACTTTCTGACCTGTGAATTCATCTCACACAGTGGCACCTTTCTCCTCATGAAGCCATTCACAAAGACAGTTCTCGTGGAGTTTGCAAAGTGATATTTGGGAGCCCACTGAGGGCTGTGGTGAAGAAGGAAATATCCTCAGAGAAACACTGGAAAGAAGCATTCTGAGGAACTGCACTGCAAAACGTGAATGCAACTCACAGAGTTACCCTATCCTTTTCATGGATCCGTTGGCTAACCCTTTTTTCTTGAAATCTGCATTGGGATATTTTGTAGGGCAATGAAGCTTATGGTGACAAAGGAGGTATCCTCAGAGAAAAACTAGAAAGTAGCTTTCTGAGAACCTTCTCTGTGAAAAGTGAATTCA
>NW_012115099.1:375590-376793 GCF_000951035.1 Colobus angolensis palliatus
CAGTTAAGAACTGGAGAGAAGCTTTCTGAGAGATTGTTTTCTGATGTGTGACTTCATTACATAGAGTTCCACCCTTCCCTTCTTCGAACACTTTGCCAACACTGTTGTCGTGGATTCTGCAAAATGATATGTGGGAGCCCATTGAGGGCTAGGGTGAAAAAGAAAGTTTCCTCAGAGAGAAACTGGAAAGATGCCTTCTGAGAAACTGCGTTGTGACATGTGAATGCAACTCACACAGTTACACGTTTGTCTTCAGTGGTCAGTTTGCTAACACAGTTTTCTTGCAATCTGCAATGGGATACTTCTTTGCACAATGAAGCTTACGGTGACAAAGGAAATATCCTTAGCTGAAAACTAGAAAGAAGCATTCTTAGAAACTTTTTGGTGATGTGTGAATCATCTCACGGAGTTACACTTATGTTTCATGGAGCAAGTCATGAACATTCTCTTTGAGGTACATGTGAAGGGCTGATATGGATAGCATTGAGGCCTATGCTGATAAAGGAAATTTCATCCGTGAAAAACTGGAAAGAAGCTTTCTGAGAAACTTCTTTGTGATCTCTGAATTTGTCTCACAGAGTTACAGCTTAGTCCTCAGGAAGCAGTTTGCTAACACTCTTTTTGTGGCATCTGCAAAGTGATATTTGGGAGCCCATTGAGGACTAGGGGCTAGGGTGAAAAAGGAAGTTTCCTCAGAGACAAACTAGGAAGAAGTTTCCTGATAAACCGCATTGTGATGTGTGAATGTAAATCACAGAGTTACACGTTTCTCTTCAGTGGTCACTTTGCTAACACAGTTTTCTTGAAATCTGCAATGCGATACTTCTTAGCGCATTGAAGCTTATTGTGAGAAAGGAAATATTCTTAGCTGAAAACTAGAAAGAAGATTTCTTAGAAAGTTCCTGGTGACGTGTGAATTAATCTCACAGAGTTACACTGATGTTTCATGGAGCAGGCCACTAACACTCTCTTTGAGGAAATTGTGAAGGGCTGCTATGGATAGCATTGAGGCCTACGCTGATAAAGGAAATTTCATCCGTGAAAAACTGGAAAGAAGCTTTCTGAGAAACTGCTTTGTGATGCGTGAATTCATTTCACAGTGTTACACCACACTTTCTTTTTTTTTTGAGATGGAGTCTCACTCTGTCATCCAGGCTGGAGTGCAGTGGCCGGATATCAGCTCACTGCAAGCTCCGCCTCCCG
>NW_012115099.1:382171-382677 GCF_000951035.1 Colobus angolensis palliatus
GGATATATCCTCAGATAATAGCTAGAAAGAAGCTCTCTGAGAGATTACTTTCTGATGTGTGAATTCATCACACAGAGTTTCACCTTTCCCTCCTGGTGGCAGTTTGCTAACACTCTTTTGGTGGATTCTGGAAACTGACATTTGGGAGCTCCTTTCGGCCTACGGTGTAAAGGAAAATATCCTCACACAAAAACTGGAAGGAAGCCTTCTGAGAAACTGCATTGCCATGTGTGAATGCAACTCACAGAGTTACATATTTGTCTTCAGTCAACAGTTTGCCAACACAGTTTTCTTTTAATCTGAAAAGGGATACATCTTAGCGCAATGAAGGCTGTGGTGTCGAAAGAAATATCCTCACATAAAATCTAGAAAGGTGCTTTCTTAGAGACTTCTCTGTGATGTGGGAATGCATCTCACAGAGTTACAGTTACATTTCAAGGAGCAGTCGGTTAACACTGTCTTTGAGGAAACTGAGAAGGGCTAGTTTGGGACGCATTGAGGCCTAC
>NW_012115099.1:382727-385169 GCF_000951035.1 Colobus angolensis palliatus
TCTCACAGAGTTACAGTTACATTTCAAGGAGCAGTCGGTTAACACTGTCTTTGAGGAAACTGAGAAGGGCTAGTTTGGGACGCATTGAGGCCTACGCTGATAAAGGAAATATCCTCCATTAAAAACGTGAAAGAAGCTTTGTGAGAGACTTCATTCTGATATGTGAATTCATGTCACAGAGTTACAACATAGTCTTCATGCAGCAGTTTGCTCACAGTATTTTCGTGGAATCTGGAAAGTGATATTTGGGAGAGCATTGAGGCCTATGGTGAAAAAGGAAATATTCTCCGATAAGAGCTAGAAAGAAGCTTTCTGAGAGATTGCTTTCTCCTGTGTGAATTCATCATACAGAGTTTCACCTTTCCCTTCTGTTAGCATTTTGCTAACACTCTTTGGTGGATTCTGAAAAGTGAAATTTGGGAGCTCATTGTGGCCTATGGTGAAAAGGGAAATATCCTCACACAAAAACTGGAAGGAAGCCTTCTGAGAAACTGTATTGCCATGTGAGAATGCAAGTCACAGAGTTACACTTTTCTCTTCAGGAAACAGTTTCCCTACACAGTTTTCTTGTAATCTGAAATGGGATATATCTTAGTGCAATAAAGCTTGTGGTGTCAAAAGATATATTCTCATATAAA
This sequence comes from Colobus angolensis palliatus, assembly GCF_000951035.1. Classification (NCBI taxonomy): domain Eukaryota; kingdom Metazoa; phylum Chordata; class Mammalia; order Primates; family Cercopithecidae; genus Colobus; species Colobus angolensis. The sequence goes on from NW_012115099.1 coordinate 383,366, forward strand.
ATTAAGAAAGAAGCTTTCGTAGAGACTTCTCTGTGATGTGTGAATTCATCTCACAGAGTTACAGTTACATTTCAATGAGCAGTCCGTTAACACTGTCTTTGAGGAAACTGAGAAGGGCTAGTTTGGGAGGCATTGAGGCGCACGCTGATAAAGGAAATATGCTCCATTAAAAACGTGAAAGAAGCTTTGTGAGAAACTTCTTTGTGATATGTGAATTCATCTCACAGACTTACAACTCAGTCTTTATGCAGCAGTTTGCTGACAGTGTTTTCGTGGAATCTGGAAAGTGATATTTGGGAGCGCATTGAGGCCTATGGTGAAAAGGGAAAAAGCCTCAGATAATAGCTAGAAAGAAGCTTTCTGAGAGATTGCTTCCTGATCTGTAACTTCATCTCACAGAGTTACACTACTATTTCCTGCAACCGTTTGCTAGCACTGTCTTTGTGGATTCTGAGCACTGATATTTCCGATAGGTTTGAAGAGTCTAAGGACACAGGAAGTAACTTCCGAAAGAAACTGGAAGGAAGCTTTCTGAGAAGCTGCTCTGTGACGCATGAATTCATTTCACAGTGTTACACCACTCTTTCATGGAGGAGTTTGGTAGCACTGATTTTCTGGAATCTCCGATGTGACATCCTGGATATCATGCAGTCCCACCCTGAATAATGAGATATCCTCAGACAAATCTGCAGAGACGCCTACTCAGAAACTTCTTGGTTGTGGCTGAAATCTGCTCACAGAGTTTCTTCATGGTTTTCATTGAGAAGCTTGCTAAGAGCGTTTTGTCAGAATCTGCAAAAGGACACACGGTGGTGCTCCGAGACCACAAATAACTCAGCTCCCAAAAAAGACGCTTTCTGAGAAAGGGCTTTGTGCTGTGTTAATTCAACTCACTGAGTTCCAGTTGTATTTCGGGGAGCCGTTGGCTAGTCCCGTTTTGGTGGAATCTGAGAATTGATATTTCGGATCCCTTTGGAGACTATAGGGCCAAAGGGAATCTCCGCCGAAACAAATGAGGAAGAAGCTTTCTGAGAAAGTTCTTTGTGACGTGTGAATTCGTCTCACGGAGTTACACCTTTCTCCTCGTGAAGTCGTTCGCTAAGACAGTTCTCGTGGAGTTTGCAAAGTGATATTTGGGAGCCCAGTGAGGGCTCTGGTGAAAAAGGAAATATCCTCAGAGAAACACTGGAAAGAAGAGTTCTGAAAAACTGCATTGTGACACGTGAATGCAACTCACAGAGTTACCCTATCCTTTTCATGGATCCGTTGGCTAACCCTGTTTTCTCGAAATCTGCATTGGGATATTTGGTAGGGCAATGAAGCTTACGGTGACAAAAGATGTACCTCAGAGACAGACCAGAAAGTAGCTTTCTGAGAACCTTCCCTGTGAAAAGTGAATTTATCTCAGAGAGTTACAACTTAGTCTTCATGCAGCAGTTTGCTGACAGTGTTTTCATGGAATCTGGAAAGTGATATTTGGGAGCGCATTGAGGCCTCTGGTGAAAAGGGATATATCCTCAGGTAATAGCTAGAAAGGAGCTTTCTGAGAGATTGCTTTCTGATGTGTGAATTTATCATACAGAGTTTCACCTTTCCCTCCTGGTGGCAGTTTGCTAACACTCTTTTCGTGCATTCTGGAAAGTGAGACTTGGGAGCTCATTGTGGCCTATGGTGAAAATGGAAATATCCTCACACAAAAACTGGAAGGAAGCCTTCTGAGAAACTACATTGCCATGTGTGAATCCAACTCACAGAGTTACACTTTTCTCTTCAGTCAACAGTTTGCCAACACAGTTTTCTTGTA
>NW_012115099.1:385534-386135 GCF_000951035.1 Colobus angolensis palliatus
ACAGAGTTTCCTCATGGTTTTCATTGAGAAGCTTGCTAAGAGCGTTTTCGCAAAATCTGCAAAAGGACACACGGTGGCGCTCCGAGACCACAAATAAAGTCAGCTCCCCAAGAAAGACGCTTTCTGAGACATGGCTTTGTGCTGTGTGAATTCAACTCACTGAGTTCCAGTTGTATTTCGTGGACCTGTTGGCTAGCCCCGTTTTGGTGGAATCTGAGAATTGATACTTCGGATCCTTTTGGAGACTATAGGGCCAAAGGGAATCTCCGCCGACACAAATGAGAAAGAAGCTTTCTGAGAAAGTTCTTTGTGATCTGTGAATTCATCTCACGGAGTTACACCTTTCTCCTCGTGAAGCTGTTCTCTACGACAGTTCTCGTGGAGTTTGGAAAGTGATATTTGGGAGCCCCATGAGGGCTCTGGTGAAAAAGGAAATATCCTCAAACACTGGAAAGAAGAGTTCTGAGAAACTGCATTGTGACACGTGAATGCAACTGTCAGATTTACCCTATCCTTTTCATGGATCCGTTGGCTAACCCTGTTTTCTAGAAATCTGCATTGGGATATTTCATAGGGCAATGAAGCTTACGGTGACAAAGGA
>NW_012115099.1:386185-387216 GCF_000951035.1 Colobus angolensis palliatus
TAGGGCAATGAAGCTTACGGTGACAAAGGAGGTATCCTCAGAGAAAAACTCGGAGGTATCATTCTGAGAACCTTCTCTGTGAAAAGTGAATTCATCTCACAGAGTTACAACGTAGACATCATGCAGCTGTTTGCTGACAATGTTTTCGTGGAATCTGGAAAGTGATATTTGGGAGCACCTTGAGGCCTATGGCGAAAAAGGATTTATTCTCTGATAATAGCTAGAAAGAAGCTTTCTGAGAGATTGCTGCCTGATGTGTCAATTCATCATACAGAGGTTTACCTGTCCCTCCTGGTAGCAGTTTGCTAACACTCTTTTTGTGGATTCTGGAAAGTGAAATTTGGGAGCTCATTGTGGCCTATGTTGTAAAGGGAAATATCCTCACCCAAAAACTGGCAGGAAGCCTTCTGAAAGTCTCCACTGCCACGTGTGAATGCAACTCACAGAGTTGCACTTTTCTCTTCAGTCAACCGTTTGCCAACACAGTTTTCTTGTAATCTGAAACGTGATACATCTTAGCGCAATGAAGCTTGCGGTGTCAAAAGGAATATCCTCATATAAAATCTAGAAGGAAGGTTTCTTTGAGACTTCTCTGTGATGTGTGAATTCATCTCACAGAGTTACAGTTACATTTCAGGAGCAGTCTGTTAACACTGTCTTTTTGGAAACTGAGAAGGGCTAGTTTGGGTCGTGTTGAGGCCTACGCTGATGAAGGAAATATGCTCCATTAAAAACGTGAAAGAAGCTTTGTGAGAAACTTCTTGGTGATATGTGAATTCATCTCACAGAGTTACAACTTAGTCTTTATGCAGCAGTTTGCTGACAGTGTTTTCAGGGAATCTGGAAAGTGATATTTGGGAGTGCATTGAGGCCTATGGTGAAAAGGGAAAAAGCCTCTGATAATAGCTAGAAAGAAGCTTTCTGAGAGATTGCTTCCTGATCTGTAACTTCATCTCACAGAGTTACACTCCTATTTCCTGCAACCGTTTGCCAGCACTGTCTTTGTGGATTCTGAGCACTGATATTTCCGA
>NW_012115099.1:387842-388122 GCF_000951035.1 Colobus angolensis palliatus
CCTTTGGAGACTATAAGGCCAAAGGGAATAACGGCAGATACAAATGAGAAAGAAGCTTTCTGAGAAAGTTCTTTGTGACCTGTGAATTCATCTCACGGAGTTACACCTTTCTCCTCGTGAAGCTGTTCTCTACGACAGTTCTCGTGGAGTTTGCAAAGTGATATTTGGGAGCCCCGTGAGGGCTCTGGTGAAAAAGGAAATATCCTCAGAGAAACCCTGGAAAGAAGAGTTCTGAGAAACTGCATTGTCACCCGTGGATGCAATTCTCAGATTTACCCTA
>NW_012115099.1:388882-391354 GCF_000951035.1 Colobus angolensis palliatus
CCTCAGAGAAACCCTGGAAAGAAGAGTTCTGAGAAACTGCATTGTCACCCGTGGATGCAATTCTCAGATTTACCCTATCCTTTTCATGGATCCGTTGGCTAACCCTCTTTTCTAGAAATCTGCATTGGGATATTTCGTAGGGCAATGAATCTTACGGTGACAAAGGAGGTATCCTCAGAGAAAAACTAGAAAGTCGCTTTCTGAGAACCTTCTCTGTGAAAAGTGAATTCATCTCACAGAGTTACAACTTAGTCTTCATGCAGCTGTTTGCTGACAATGTTTTCGTGGAATCTGGAAAGTGATATTTGGGAGCCCCTTGAGGCCTATGGCGAAAAAGGATTTATCCTCTGATAATAGCTAGAAAGAAGCTTTCTGAGAGATTGCTGCCTGATGTGTCAATTCATCATACAGAGGTTTACCTGTCCCTCCTGGTAGCAGTTTGCTAACACTCTTTTTGTGGATTCTGGAAAGTGAGACTTGGGAGCTCATTGTGGCCTACGGAGAAAAGGTAAATATCCTCACACAAAAACTGGAAGGAAGCCTTCTGAGAAACTGCATTGCCATGTGTGAATGCAACTCACAGAGTTACACTTTTCTCTTCAGTCAGCAGTTTGCCATCACAGTTTTCTTGTAATCTGAAACGGGATACATCTTAGCGCAATGAAGCTTGCGGTGTCAAAAGAAATATCCTCATATAAAATCTAGAAGGAAGCTTTCTTAGAGACTGCTCTGTGATGTGTGAATGCATCTCACAGAGTTACAGTTACATTTCAAGGAGCAGTCCGTTAACACTGTCTTTGTGGAAACTGAGAAGGGCTAGTTTGGGTCGTGTTGAGGCCTACGCTGATGAAGGAAATATGCTCCATTAAAAACGTGAAAGAAGCTTTGTGAGAAACTTCTTTGTGATATGTGAATTCATCTCACAGACTTACAACTCAGTCTTTATGCAGCAGTTTGCTGACAGTGTTTTCGTGGAATCTGGAAAGTGATATTTGGGAGCGCATTGAGGCCTATGGTGAAAAGGGAAAAAGCCTCAGATAATAGCTAGAAAGAACTTTCTGAGAGATTGCTTCTTGATCTGTAACTTCGTCTCACAGCGTTACACTCCTATTTCCTGCAACCGTTTGCCAGCACTGTCTTTGTGGATTCTGAGCACTGATATTTCCGATAGGTTTGAAGACTCTAAGGACACAGGAAGTAACTTCCGAAAACAAATGGAAGGAAGGTTTCTGAGAACCTGCTTTGTGATGCATGAATTCATTTCACAGTGTTACACCACTCTTTCATGGAGGAGTTTGCTAGCACTGATTTTCTGGAATCTCCCAGGTGACATCATGGATATCATGGAGTCCCATGCTGAATAATGAGATATCCTCAGACAAATCTGCAGAGAAGCCTTCTCAGAAACTTCTTGGTTGTGGCTGAATTCTGCTCACAGGGTTTCCTCATGGTTTTCATTGAGAAGCTGGCTAAGAGCGTTTTGGCAGAATCTGCAAAAGAACACAAGGTGGCGCTCCGAGACCACAAATAACTCAGCCCACAAAAAAGAGGCTTTCTGAGAAAGGGCTTTGCGCTGTGTTAATTCAACTCACTGAGTTCCGGTTGTATTTCGTGGAGCCGTTGGCTAGCCCCGTTTTGGTGGAATCTGAGAATTGATACTTCGGATCCCTTTGGAGACTATAGGGCCAAAGGGAATCTTCGCCGATTCAAATGAGAAAGAAGCTTTCTGAGAAAGTTCTTTGTGACCTGTGAATTTATCTCACGGAGTTACACCTTTCTCCTCGTGAAGCCGTTCGCTAAGACACTTCTCGTGGAGTTTTCAAAGTGATATTTGGGAGCCCAGTGAGGGCTCTGGTGAAAAAGGAAATTTCCTCAGAGAAACACTGGAAAGAAGCTTTCTGAGAAACTTCATTGTGACACGTGAATGCAACTCACAGAGTTACCCTATCCTTTCCATGGATACGTTGGCTAACACTGTTTTCTCGAAATCTGCATTGGGATATTTTGTAGGGCAATGAAGCTTACGGTGACAGAAGAGGTATCCTCAGAGACAAACTAGAAAGTAGCTTCTGAGAACCTTCACTGTGAAAAGTGAATTTATCTCACAAAGTTACAAATTAGTCTTCATTCAGCAGTTTGCTGACAGGGTTTTCGTGGAATCTGGAAAGTGATATTTTGGAGCCCATTGAGGCCTCTGGTGAAAAAGGATATATCCTCCGGTCATAGCAAGAAAGGAGCTTTCTGAGAGATTGCTTTCTGATGTGTGAATTCATCATCCAGAGTTTCACCTTTCCCTCCTGGTGGCAGTTTGCTGACACTCTTTTCGTGGATTCTGGAAAGTGAGACTGGGAGGTCATTGTGGCCTATGGTGAAAAGGGAAATATCCTCACACAAAAACTGGAAGGAAGCCTTCCTGGAAACTGCATTGCCACGTGTGAATCCAACTCACAGAGTTACACTTTTCTCTTCAGT
>NW_012115099.1:391404-396550 GCF_000951035.1 Colobus angolensis palliatus
GTGTGAATCCAACTCACAGAGTTACACTTTTCTCTTCAGTCAACAGTTTGCCAACACAGTTTTCTTGTATCCTGAAACGTGATACATCTAAGCGCAATGAAGCTTGTGGTGTCAAAAGAAATTTCCTCATATAAAATCTAGAAGGAAGATTTCTTAGAGACTGCTCTGTGATGTGTGAATGCGTCTCACAGAGTCACAGTTACATTTCAAGGAGCAGTCCGTTAACACTGTCTTTGAGGAAACTGAGAAGGCCTAGTTTGGGACGCATTGAGGCCTACGCTGATAAAGGAAATATCCTTTCTTAAAAATGTGAAAGAAGCTTTGTGAGAAACTTCTTTGTGATATGTGAATTCATCTCACAGAGTTACAAGTTAGTCTTCATGCAGCAGTTTGCTGAAAGTGTTTTCGTGGAATCTGGAAGGTGATATTTTGGAGCGCATTGAGGCCTATGGTGAAAAAGGAAAAAGCCTCAGATAATAGCTGGAAAGAAGCTTTCTGAGAGATTGCTTTCTGATCTGTAATTTCATCTCACACAGCTACACTCCTATATCCTGCAAACGTGTGCTAGCACTGTCTTTGTGGATTCTGAGCACTGATATTGGCGATAGGTTTGAATAGTCTAAGCAAACAGGAAATATCCTTTGAGAAAAACTGGAATGAAGCTTTCTGAGAAACTGCTTTGTGATGCGTGAATTCATTTCACAGTGTTGGACCACTCTTTCATGGAGGAGTTTTCTCGCACTGATTTTCTGGAATCTCCGAGGTGACATCCTGGATATCGTGGAATCCCATGCTGAATAATGAGATATCCTCAGACCAATCTGCAGAGAAGCCTACTCAGAAACTTCTTGGTTGTGGGTGAATTCTACTCACAGAGTTTCCTCATGGTTTTCATTGAGAGGCTTGCTAGGAGCGTTTTCGCAAAATCTGCAAAAGGACACACGGTGGCGCTCCGAGACCGCAAATAAAGTCAGCTCCCCAAGAAAGACGCTTTCTGAGACATGGCTTTGTGCTGTGTGAATTCAACTCACTGAGTTCCAGTTGTATTTCTTGGAGCCGTTGGCTAGCCCCGTTTTGGTGGAAAATGAGAACTGATAGTCCGGATCCCTTTGGAGACTATAGGGCCAAGGGGAATCTCCGCGGATACAAATGAGAAAGAAGCTTTCTGAGAAAGTTCTTTGTGACCTGTGAATTCATCTCACGGAGTTACACCTTTCTCCTCATGAAGCTGTTCGCTAAGACATTTCTCGTGGAGTTTGCAAAGTGATATTTGGGAGCCCCATGAGGGCTCTGGTGAAAAAGGAGATATCCTCAGAGAAACACTGGAAAGAAGAGTTCCGAGAAACTGCATTGTGACACGTGAATGCAACTCACACAGTTACCCTATCCTTTTCATTGATCCGTTGTCTAACCCTGTTTTCTTGAAATCTGCATTGGGATATTTCGTAGGGCAATGAATCTTACGGTGACAAAGGAGGTATCCTCAGAGAAAAACTAGAAAGTAGCTTTCTGAGAACCTTCTCCGTGAAAAGTGAATTCATCTCACAGAGTTACAACTGAGTCTTCATGCAGCAGTTTGCTCACAGTGTTTTCGTGGAATCTGGAAAGTGATATTTGGGAGCGCCTTGAGGCCTATGGTGAAAAGGGAAAAAGCCTCAGATAATAGGTAGAAAGAAGCTTTCTGAGAGATTGCTTCCTGATCTGTAACTTCATCTCACAGAGTTACACTACTATTTCCTGCAACCGTTTGCTAGCACTGTCTTTGTGGATTCTGAGCACTGATATTTCCGATAGGTTTGAAGAGTCTAAGGACACAGGAAGTAACTTCCGAAAGAAACTGGAAGGAAGCTTTCTGAGAAGCTGCTCTGTGACGCATGAATTCATTTCACAGTGTTACACCACTCTTTCATGGAGGAGTTTGGTAGCACTGATTTTCTGGAGTCTCCGACGTGACATCCTGGATACCATGCACTCCCACGCTGAATAATGAGATATCCTCAGACAAATCTGCAGAGAAGCCTTCTCAGAAACTTCTTGGTTGTGGCTGAAATCTGCTCACAGAGTTTCCTCATGGTTTTCATTGAGAAGCTTGCTAAGAGCGTTTTGGCAGAATCTGCAAAGGACACACGGTGGCGCTCCGAGACCACAAATAACTCAGCTCCCAAAAAAGACGCTTTCTGAGAAACGGCATTGTGCTGTGTTAATTCAACTCACTGAGTTCCAGTTGTATTTCGTGGAGCCGTTGGCTAGCCCCGTTTTGGTGGAATCTGAGAATGGAAATTTCGGATCCCTTTGGAGACTACAGGGCCAAAGGGAATCTCCGCCGATACAAATGAGAAAGAAGCTTTCTGAGAAAGTTCTGTGTGACCTGTGAATTCATCTCACAGAGTTACACCTTTTTCCTCGTGAAGCCGTTCGGGAAGACAGTTCTCGTGGAGTTTGCAAAGTGATATTTGGGAGCCCCGTGAGGGCTCTGGTGAAAAAGGAAATATCCTCAGAGAAACACTGGAAAGAAGCGTTCTGAGAAACTGCACTGTGACACGTGAATGCAACTCACAGAGTTACCCTATCCTTTTCATGGATCCGTTGGCTAACCCTGTTTTCTCGAAATCTGCATTGGGATATTTGGTAGGGCAATGAAGCTTACAAAAGAGGTATCCTCAGAGACAAACTAGAAAGTAGCTTTCTGAGAACCTTCTCTGTGAAAAGTGAATTTATCTCACAGAGTTACAACTTAGTCATCATGCATCAGTTTGCGGACAGTGTTTTCGTGGAATCTGGAAAGTGATATTTGGGAGCGCATTGAGGCCTCTGGTGAAAAAGGATATATCGTCAGGTCATAGCTAGAAAGAAGCTTTCTGAGCGATTGCTCTCTGATGTGTGAATTCATCATACAGAGTTTCACCTTTCCCTCCTGGTGGCAGTTTGCTAACTCTCTTTTCGTGGATTCTGGAAAGTGAGACTTGGGAGCTCATTGTGGCCTATGGTGAGAATGGAAATATCCTCACACAAAAACTGGAAGGAAGCCTTCTGAGAAACTGCATTGCCATGTGTGAATCCAACTCACAGAGTTACACTTTTCTCTTCAGTCAACAGTTTGCCAACACCATTTTCTTGTAATCTGAAAGGGGATATATCTAAGCACAATGAAGCTTGCGGTGTCAAAAGAAATTTCCTCATATAAAATCTAGAAGGAAGCTTTCTTAGAGACTGGCTCTGTGATGTGTGAATGCATCTCACAGAGTTACAGTTACATTTCAAGGAGCAGTCCGTTAACACTGTCTTTGAGGAAACTGAGAAGGCCTAGTTTGGGTCGCATTGAGGTCTACGCTGGTAAAGGAAATATCCTCCTTTGAAAACGTGAAAGAAGCTTTGTGAGAAACTTCTTTGTGATATGTGAATTCATCTCACAGAGTTACCAGTTAATCTTCATGCAGAAGTTTGAGACTGTGTTTTCGTGGAATCTGGAAAGTGATATTTCGGAGCGCATTGAGACCTATGGTGAAAAAGGGAAAAGCCTCAGATAATAGCTAGAAAGAAGCTTTCTGAGAGATTGCTTTCTGATCTGTAATTTCATCTCACCCAGCTACACTCCTATATCCTGCAACCGTGTGCTAGCACTGTCTTTGTGGACTCTCAGCACTGATGTTTGCGATAGGTTTGAATAGTCTAAGCAAACAGGAAATATCCTTTGAGAAAAACTGGAATGAAGGCTTCTGAGAAACTGCTTTGTGATGCGTGAATTCATTTCACAGTGTTGGACCACTCTTTCATGGAGGAGTTTGCTAACAGTGATTTTCTGGAATCTCCGAGGTGACATCCTGGATATCGTGGAATCCCATGCTGAATAATGAGATATCCTCAGACAAATCTGCAGAGAAGCCTACTCAGAAACTTCTTGGTTGTGGCTGAATTCTACTCACAGAGTTTCCTCATGGTTTTCATGGAGAAGCTTGCTAAGAGCGTGTTCGCAAAATCTGCAAAGGGACACACGGCGGCGCTCCGAGACCACAAATAACTCAGCTCCCAAAAAAGGACGCTTTCTGAGAAAGGGCTTCATGCTGTGTTAATTCAACTCACTGAGTTCCAGTTGAATTTCGTGGAGCCGTTGGCTAGCACCGTTTTGGTGGAGTCTGTGAACTGATATTTCGGGCCCATTTGGAGACTATAGGGCCAAAGGGAATCTTCGCCGGTACAAATGAGAAAGAAGCTGTCTGAGACAGTTCTTTGTGACCTGTGAATTCATCTCACAGAGTGACACCTTTCTCCTCGTGAGGCCGTTCTCTCAGACAGTTCTCGTGGAGTGTGCAAAGTGATATTTGGGAGCCCCGTGAGGGCTCTGGTGAAAAAGGAAATATCCTCAGAGAAACACTGGAAAGAATAGTTCTGAGAAACTGCAGTGTGACACGTGAAAGCAACTCACAGAGTTACCCTATCCTTTTCATGGATCCGTTGGCTAACCTTGTTTTCTCGAAATCTGCATTGCGATATTTCGTAGGGCCGTGAAGCTTCCGGTGACAAAGGAGGTATCCTCAGAGAAAAACTAGAAAGTACCTCTCTGAGAACCTTCTGTGTGAAAAGTGAATTCATCTCACAGAGTTACAACTTAGTCTTCATGCAGCAGTTTGCTGACAGTGTTTTCGTGGAATCTGGGAAGTGATATTTGGGAGCGCCTTGAGGCCTATGGTGGAAAAGGATTTATCATTTGAGAATAGATAGAAGGAAGCTTTCTGAGAGATTGCTGCCTGATGTGTCAATTCATCATACAGAGTTTCACCTGTCCCTCCTGGTGGCAGTTTGCTAACACTCTTTTGGTGGATTCTGGAAAGTGAGATTTGGGAGCTCATTGTGGCCTATGTTGTAAAGGGAAATATCCTCACACAAAAACTGGAAGGAAGCCTTCTGAAAATCTGCACTGCCATGTGTGAATGCAACTCACAGAGTTGCACTTTTCTCTTCAGTCAGCAGTTTGCCATCACAGTTTTCTTGTAATCTGAAACGGGATACATCTTAGCGCAATGAAGCTTGCGGTGTCAAAAGAAATATCCTCATATAAAATCTAGAAGGAAGCTTTCCTTGAGACTTATCTGTGATATGTGAATTCATCTCACAGAGTTACAGTTACATTTCAAGGAGCAGTCCGTTA
>NW_012115099.1:396600-397720 GCF_000951035.1 Colobus angolensis palliatus
TGAGAACCTTCTCTGTGAAAAGTGAATTTATCTCACTGAGTTACAACTTAGTATTCATGCATCAGTTTGCGGACAGTGTTTTCGTGGAATCTGGAAAGTGATATTTGGGAGCGCATTGAGGCCTCTGGTGAAAAGGGATATATCCTCAGGTAATAGCTAGAAAGGAGCTTTCTGAGATTGCTTTCTGATGTTTGAATTCATCATACAGAGTTTCACCTTTCCCTCCTGGTGGCAGTTTGCTAAAACTCTTTTCTTGGATTCTGGAAAGTGAGATTTGGGAGCTAATTGTGGCCTATGGTGAAGAGGGAAATATCCTCAAACAAAAACTGGAAGGAAGCCTTCTGAGAAACTGCATTGCCATGTGTGAATCCAACTCACAGAGTTACACTTTTCTCTTCAGTCAACAGTTTGCCAACACAGTTTTCTTGTAATCTGAAACAGGATACATCTAAGCACAATGAAGCTTGCGGTGTCAAAAGAAATTTCCTCATATAAAATCTAGAAGGAAGCTTTCTTAGAGACTGCTCTGTGATGTGTGAATGCATCTCACAGAGTTACAGTTACATTTCAAGGAGCAGTCCGTTAACACTGTCTTTGAGGAAACTGAGAATGCATATTTTGGGTCGCATTGAGGCCTACGCTGATAAAGGAAATATGCTCCATCGAAAACGTGAAAGAAGCTTTGTGAGAAACTTCTGTGTGATATGTGAATTCATCTCACAGAGTTACAACTTAGTCTTCATACAGCAGTTTGCTGACCGTGTTTTCGTGGAATCTGGAAAGTGATATTTGGGAGCGCATTGAGGCCTACGGTGAAAAGGGAAAAAGCCTCAGGTAGTAGCTAGAAAGAAGCTTTCCGAGACATTTCTTTGTGATCTGTAGCTTCATCTCGCAGAGTTACTCTCCTATTCCCTGCAACTCTTTGCTAGCACTGTATTTGTGGATTCTGAGCACTGATATTTCCGGTAAGTTAGAAGAGTCTAAGGAGACAGGAAATATCTTCCGAGAAAAACTGAAATGAAGCTTTCTGAGAAACTGCTTTTTGATGCGTGAATTCATTTCACAGTGTTACACCACTCTTTCATGGAGGAGTTTGCTAGCACTGATTTTCTGGAATCTC
>NW_012115099.1:397793-400257 GCF_000951035.1 Colobus angolensis palliatus
TTCTGCTCACAGAGTTTCCTCATGGTTTTCTTCGAGAAGCTTGCTAAGAGCGTTTTGGAAAAATCTGCAAATGGACACACGGTGGCACTCCGAGACCCCAAATAAATCAGCTCCCAAAAAAGACGCTTTCTGAGAAAGAGCTTTGTGCTGTGTTAATTCAACTCACTGAATTCCATTGTATTTCGTGGAGCCATTGGCTAGCCCCGTATTGGTGAAATCTGAGAATTGATACTTCGGATCCCTTTGGAGACTCTAGGGCCCTAGGGAATCTCCGCCGATACAAATGAGAAAGAAGCTTTTTGAGAAAGTTCTTTGTGACCTGTGAATTCATCTCACGGAGTTACACCTTTCTCCTCGTGAAGCCATTCGCTAAGACCGTTCTCGTGGAGTTTGCAAAGTGATATTTGGGAGCCCAGTTATGCCTATGGTGAAAAAGGAAATATCCTGAGATAAACACTGGAAAGAAGCGTTCTGAGAAACTGCATTGTGACACGTGAATGCAACTCACAGAGTTACCCTATACTTTTCATGGATCCGTTGGCTAACCCTGTTTTCTCGAAATCTGCATTGGGATATTTCGTAGGGCAATGAAGCTTACCGTGGCAAAGGAGGTATCCTCAGAGGAAAACTAGAAAGTAGCTTTCTGTGAACCTTCTCTGTGAAAAGTGAATTTATCTCACTGAGTTACAACTTAGTATTCATGCATCAGTTTGCGGACAATGCTATTGTGGAATCCAGAAAGTGATATTTGGGAGCGCCTTGAGGCCTATGGTGAAAAATATATAGTCAGATAATAGCTAGGAAGAGGCTTTCTGAGCGATTGCATTCTGATGTGTGAATTCATCATGAAGAGTTTCACCTTTCCCTCCTGGTGGCAGTTTGGTAACACTCTTTTGGTGGATTCTGGGGAGTTAGGTTTGGGAGCTCGTTGTGGCCTATGGTGTAAGGGGAAATATCCTCACACAAAAACTGGAAGGAAGCCTTCTGAGAAACTGCATTGCCATGTGTGAATGCAACTCACAGAGTTACACTTTTCTCTTCAGTTAACAGTTTGCCAACACAGTTTTCTTGTAATCTGAAACGGGATGCATCTTAACGCAATGAAGCTTGTGGTGTGAAAAGAAATATCCTCATATAAAATCTAGAAGGAAGCTTTCTTAGAGACTGCTCTGTGATGTGTGAATACATCTCACAGAGTTACAGTTACATTTCAAGGAACAGTCCGTTAACACTCTCTTTGAAGAAACTGAGAAGGGCTAATTTGCGTTGCATTGAGGTCTACGCTGATAAAGGAAATATCCTCCATAGAAAACGTGAAAGAAGCTTTGTGAGAAACTTCTTTTTGATATGTGAATTCATCTCACAGTGTTACAAGTTAGTCTTCATGCAGCAGTTCGTGGACAGTGTTTTCGTGGAATCTGGAGAGTCATATTTGGGAGCGCATTGAGGACTACGGTGAAAAGGATATATCCTCAGATAACAGCTAGAAAGAAGCTTTCTGAGATATTGTTTTCTGATGTTTGAATTCATCATAGAGTGTTTCACCTTTCCCTCCTGATGGCAGTTTGCTAACACGCTTTTCTTGGATTCTTGAAAGTGAGATTTGGGAGCTCATTGCGCCCTATGGTGAAAAGGGAAATATCCTCACACAGAAACTTAAAGGAAGCCTTCTGGGAAACTGCATTGCCATGTGTGAATGAAACTCACAGAGTTACACGTTTCTCTTCAATGGTCAGTTTGCTAACACAGCTTTCTTCAAATCTGCAATGGGATACTTCTTAGCGCAATGAAGCTTACGGTGACAAAGGAAATATCCTTAGCTGAAAATTAGAAAGAATGTTTCTTAGAAATTTCTTGGTGATGTGTGAATTCATGTTACAGAGTTACACTTACGTTTCCTGTAGCAGGCCACTACCACTCTCTCTGAGGAACCAGTGAGGGCTGCTATGGATAGCATTGAGGCCTACGGTGATAAAGGAAATGTCATCCGTGAAAAACTGGAAAAAACTTTCTGGGACACTTCTTTGAGATGTGTGAATTTGTCTCACAGAGGTACAGCTTAGTCCTCAGGAAGCACTTTGCTAACACTGTTTTCGGTGCATCTGCAAAGTGATATTTGGGAGCCAATTGGGGTCCATCGTGGAAAAGGAAATATCCTCAAATAATAACTAGAGAGAAGCTTTCTAAGAGATTTCTTTCTGATATGTGACTTCATCACACGGAGTTCCACCCTTTCCATTTGGGAACACTTTGCCAATGCTGTTGTCATGGATTCTGCAAAGTGATATTTGGGAGCCCATTGAGGGCTAGGGGCTAGGGAGAAAAAGGAAGTTTCCTCAGAGAGAAACTGGAAAGAAACCTTCTGAGAAACTGCATTGCGATGTGTGAATGCAACTCACAGAGTTACACATTTCTCTTCAGTGATCTACTTGCTTACACAGTTTTCTTGAAATCTGCAATGGGA
>NW_012115099.1:401264-401692 GCF_000951035.1 Colobus angolensis palliatus
ATCTCACGGAGTTACACTCATGTTTCCTGGAGCAGGTCAGTAACACTCTCTTTGGGGAATCCGAGAACGGCTGCATTTAATAGCACTGAGGCATGTGCTGATAAAGGAAATTTCATCCATTAAAAACTGGAAGGTAGCTTTCTGAGAAACTGCCTTGTGTTCTGTGAATTTGTCTCACCAAGTTACAGCTTAGTAATCAGGAAGCAGTTTGCTAACACTCTTTTTGTGGAATCTGTAAAGTGATATTTGGGAGCCCAGTGGGGCACATGGTGAAAAAGGGCATATCCTCACATAACAGCTAGAGAGAAGCTTTCTGAGAGATTGCTCTGTGATGTGTGACTTCATCACTCAGATTTTCACCCTGCCCTTCTTGGAACAGCTTGCTAACACTGTTGTCGTGGATTCTGCAAAGTGATATTTGGGAGCTC
>NW_012115099.1:402642-403552 GCF_000951035.1 Colobus angolensis palliatus
ACAGTGACCAAGGAAATGTCCTTAGCTGAAAACTAGAAAGAATCTTCCGTAGAAACTTCTTGGTGATGTGTGAATTCATCTCACAGTGTCACACTTACGTTTCATGGAGCAGCTCACTAACACTCTCTTTGACGAACCTGTGAAGGGCTGCTCTGGATAACATTGAGGCTTACGCGGATAAAGGAAATTTCATCCGTGAAAAACTGGAAAGAAGCTTTCTGAGAAACTTCTTTGTGATCTGTGAATTTGTCTCACAGTGCTACAGCTTAGTCCTCAGGAAGCAGTTTGCTAACACTCTTTTCGTGGCATCTGCAAAGTGATATTTGGGAGCCAATTGGGGTCCATGGTGAAAAAGGAAATATCCTCAAGTAATACCTAGAGAGAAGCTTTCTGAGAGATTGCTTTCTGATGTGTGAATTCATCACACAGAATTCCACCCTTCCCTTCTTGGAACAGTTTGCTAACACTGTTGTTGTGGAATCTGCAAAGTGATATTTGTGAGTCCATTGGGGCCCATGGTGAAAAAGGAAATATGCACAGTTAACAACTGGAAGGAAGCTTTCTGAGAGATTGCTTTCTGATGTGTGACTTCATCACACACAGTTCCACACCTCCCTTCATGGAACAGTTTGCCAACACTGTTGTCGTGCATTCTGCAAAGTGATATTTGGGAGCCCATTGAGGGCTAGGGTGAAAAAGGAAGTTTCCTCAGAGAGAAATTGGAAAGAATCCTGCTGAGAAACTGCATTGCGATGTGCGAATGCAACTCACATAGTTACAGGTTTCTCTTCAGTGGTCAGTTTGCTAACATCGTTTTCTTGAAATCTGCAGTGGAATACTTCTCAGCGCAATGAAGCTTATGGTTACAAAGGAAATATCCTTAGATAAAAACTAGAAAGAAGCTTTTTTT
>NW_012115099.1:405663-407272 GCF_000951035.1 Colobus angolensis palliatus
GCTACCTGACTTCAAACTATACTACAAGAAAGAAGCTTTCTTAGAAACTTCTTGGTGTTGTGTGAATTCATCTCACAGAGTTACACTTCTGTTTCATGGAGCAGGCCACTAACACTCTGTTTCAGGAAACGGTGAAGGGCTGCTATGGATAGCATTGAGGCCTACGCTGATAAAGGAAATTTCATCCGTGAAAAACTGGAAAGAAGCTTTCTGAGAAACTTCTTTGTGATCTGTGAATTTGCCTCACAGAGTTACAGCTTAGTCCTCAGGAAGCAGTTTGCTAACACTCTTTTCGTGGCATCTGCAAATTGATATTTGGGAGCCAATTGGGGTCCATGGTGAAAAAGGAAATATCATCAAATAATAGCTAGAGAGAAGCTTTCTGAGAGATTGCTTTCTGATGTGTGACTTCATCACACAGAGTTCCACCCTTCCTTTCCTGGAACAGTTTCCTAACACTGTTGTTGTGGAATTTGTAAAGTGATATTTGGGAGTCCATTGGTGCCCATGGTGAAAAAGGAAATATGCACAGTTAACAATGGGAGAGAAGCTTTCTGAGAGATTGCTTTCTGATGTGTGACTTCATCACTCAGAGTTCCACATTTCCCTTCTTGGAACAGTTTGCTAACACTGTTGTTGTGGAATCTGCAAATTGATATTTGTGAGTCCATTGTTGCCCATGGTGCAAAAGGAAATATCCACAGTTAACAACTGGAGAGAAGCTTTCTGAGAGATTGCTTTTTGATATGTGACTTCATCACACAGAGTTCCACCCTTCTCTTCTTGGAACGGTTTGCCAACACTGTTGTCCTGGATTCTGCAAAGTGATATTTGGGAGCCAATTGCGGTCCATGGTGAAAAAGGAAATATCCTCAAATGATAACTAGAGAGAAGCTTTCTGAGAGATTGGTTTCTGATGTGTGACTTCATCACACAGAGTTCCACCCTTCGCTTCTTGGAACAGTTTGCTAACACTGCTGTTTTGGAATGTGCAACGTGATATTTGTGGGTCCATTGTGGTTCATGGTGAAAAAGGATATATCCACAGTTAACAACTGGAGAGAAGCTTTCTGAGAGTTTGTTTTCTGATGTGTGACTTCATCACACAGAGTTCCACCCTTCCCTTCTTTGAACAGTTTGCTAACACTGTTGTCGTGGATTCTGCAAAGTGATATTTGGGAGCCCACTGAGGGCTAGGGTGAAAAACGCAGTTTCCTCAGAGAGAAACTGGAAAGAAGCCTTCTGAGAAACTGCATTGTGATGTGTGAATGCAACTCACAGAGTAACACGTTTCTCTTCAGTGGTCAGTTTGCTAACACAGTTTTCTTGAAATCTGCAATTGGATACTTCTTAGCGCAATGAAGCTTTCGGTGACAAAGGAAATATCCTTAGCTGAAAACTGGAAAGAAGCTTTCTGAGAAACTTCTTGGTGATGTGTGAATTCAGCTCACAGAGTTACACTTCTGTTTCATGGAGCAGGCCACTAACACTCTATTTCAGGAACCTGTGAAGGGCTGCTATGGAGAGCATTGAGGCCTACGCCGATAAAGGAAATTTCATCCGTGAAAAACTAGAAAGAAGCTTTCTGAGAAACTTCTTTGTGATCTGT
>NW_012115099.1:412906-414508 GCF_000951035.1 Colobus angolensis palliatus
GGGATACTTCTTAGTGCAATGAAGCTTATGGTGAAAAAGGAAATATCCTTAGCTGAAAACTAGGAAGAAGCTTTCTTCGAAACTTCTTGGTGATGTGTGAATTCATCTCACCGAGTTACACTTATGTTTCATGGAGGAGGCCACTAATACTCTCTTTGATGAACCTGTGAAGGGCTGCTATGGATAGCATTGAGCCTACGCTGATAAAGGAAATTTCATCCGTTGAAAAATGGAAAGAAGCTTTCTGAGAAACTTCTTTGTGATCTGTGAATTTGTCTCACAGTGTTATAGCTTAGTCCTCAGGAAGCAGTTTGCTAACACTCTTTTCATGGCATCTGAAATGTGATGTTTGCGAGCCAATTGGGGTCCATGGTGAAAAAGGAAATATCATCAAATAATAACTAGAGAGAAGCTTTGTAAGAGATTGCTTTCTGATGTGTGACTTCATCACACAGAGTTCCACTCTTCCCTTCTTGAAACAGTTTCCTAACACTGTTGTTGTGGAATCTGCAGTGTGATATTTGTGAGTCCATTGGGTCCCATTGTGAAAAAGGAAATATCCGCAGTTGACAACCGGAGAGAAGCTTTCTAAGAGATTGCTTTCTGATGTGTGACTTCATCACACAGAGTTCCACCCTTCCCTTCTTGGAATAGTTTGCTAGCACCGTTTTCGTGGATTCTACAAAGTGTTATTTGGGAGCTCATTGAGCGCAATGGTGAAAAAGGAAATATCCTCAGACATAAACTGGAAAAAATCATTTTGAGAAACTGCAATGCTGTGTGTGAGTGCAACTCTCAGAGGTACACGTTTCTCTTCAGTTATCAGTTTGCTAAGGCAGTTTTCTTGAAATCAGCAATGGCATTCTTCTTAGCCCAAGGAAACTTACGGTGACAAAGGAAATATCCCCAGATGAAAACTAGAAAGAAGCTTTCTTAGAAACTTCTTGGTGATGTCTGAATTCATCTCACAGTGTTACACTTATGTTTCATGGAGCAGGTCATTAACACTGTTTTGAGGAACCTGAGAAGGGTTACAAAGATCGTATTGAGGCCTGCGCTCTTAAAGGAAATATCATCATTTAAAAAGGAGAAAGAAGCTTTCTGAGAAACTTCTTTGTGATCTCTGAATTTGTCTCACAGAGTTGCAACTTAGTCCTCAGGAAGCAGTTTGCTAACACTCTTTTGATAGAATCTGCAAGGTGATATTTGGGAGCCAATTGAGGCCCATTGTGAAAACTAAAAATATCCTCAGATAATAAATAGAGAGAAGCTTACTGAGAGATTGCCTTCTGATATGTGACTTGATCACACAGAGTTCCACATATTCCTTATTCGCAGAGTTTGGTAACACTGTTCTCGTGGATTCTGCAAAGTGATATTCGGAGCTCATTGAGGGCTATGGTGAAAAAGGAAATATCCTGAGACAGAAACTGGAAAGAAGCCTTTTGAGAAACTGCATTGCAAAAAGAATTCAGGAAGATGGCTGAATAGGAACAGCTCCAGTCTCCAACTCCCAGCACGAAGGACACAGAAGACCGGTGATTTCTGCATTTTGAACTGAGGTACTGGGGTCATCTCACTAGTGAGTGCCAGACAATCGGT
>NW_012115099.1:420568-421798 GCF_000951035.1 Colobus angolensis palliatus
ATAAAAAAATAAATAAATAAATAAAAATAAAAAAATAAAAAAATAAAAAATAAAAAGAAAGTTTCTTTCCAGTTTTTGCCTGAGGCTATTTCCTTTTTCACCATCGGCATCAGCATGCTTCCGAATATCACTTGGTACCTGTTTCTCCAAAAGGGTTTCCCCGACGCTGTATGAGATGGGCGGTATAACACTGGGACTGGAATGCACAAGTTGAAAGCAGTTCCTCGGAAATCTTCTCTCCAATTTTGATCTGAACATGTTTCGTTTATCACCGTTATCCTCAAAGTGCTCCCGAATATCTCATCACAGTCTCAACATACACAGGGTTAGAAAACTGCTCAATGAAAAGAGAGGCTTATCTGAGGGAGAGGAATTAATACGACTCAGAGAAGTTTCTTGGAAAGCTTCCTTCTGGATTTTACCTGAGAATATTTCTTTCTCCATATTCTAAGAATTCTACCCAAACGTCCTTCATCAGATTCCACAAAAACAGTAATTTCAAGCTGCTTGATCTGAAGAATGGTTTAACTCTATGAGAGGAATACACACATCGCCAAGCAGTTGCTCAGAACGTTTCTCTGCCAGTTTCATCGGAAGACGTTCCCTCGCTCACTACAAGCATCAGAGCATCACTAAATATCCCTTCACAGATTCTTCAAAGACAGAGTTTGGAAACTGTGCAACACAGAGTAAACATTAAACCTTTGAAACGAATGCACATATCAGAGAGTAGATACTTGGAACGCTTATTCCTCGATTTTATTTCAGTATATTTCAGTATTCGCCATAGTCCTCAATGCGTTCCGAAATATAACTTCTTCGGTGTCTAAGGGGAAGTGTTGAAACACTGCCTTGTGAGAAATGAGGTATAACTCCCTGAGTGGAATGCATACATACAAAACAAAGTAGTTTCTCAGAGAGCTTCTATCCAGTTTTTATCTGATGATATCTCCTCTTTCACCGTAAGCCTGAATGTGCTCCCGAATGTCCCCTCACAGATCTGTGCTTGACGGAGTTTCCAAACAGCGTAATATAATTAAAGTTTTAAGTATGTGAGATGAATAAATATATGTAACACAAGGCAGTTTCACAGACATATTCTTTCCAGTTTTTCTCTGAAGATATTTCCTTTTTCACCATAGTCATGTCTTTACTCCCGAATATCTCTTGGTAGCTTTTCCTCCAAAAGGGATTCCGGAATCCTCTAGGAGAAGAAAGGTATATTTCTGT
>NW_012115099.1:422409-423595 GCF_000951035.1 Colobus angolensis palliatus
GGAATCCTCTAGGAGAAGAAAGGTATATTTCTGTGAGTGGAATGCACACGTCACAAAGCAGCTCTTCAGAAAGCTTCTCTCCATTTCTATCTGAAGACGTTTCTTTTCTCACCGTTAGCCTCAAAGCCCTCCAGAATATCCCCTCGCAGACTAAACAAAAACAGTGTTATGATACAGCTCCATGACAAGAGAAGCTTACCTGTGTGAGCGGAATTCACGTGACAGAGTGCAGTTTCACAGAAAGCTTCCTTCTGGTTTCTCTCTGTAGTTATTTCTTTTTCAGGATATTCTAAAGAACGTTTCCAAATGTCCTTTTTCAAATTATACAGAAACCATGATTTCACACCGCTCATTCCAAAGGGCCATTTAACGCTATGAGATGAATACAAACATAAAAAAAGAATTTCGCAGATAGGTTCTCTCCAATTTTCGGTGGAAGACATTTCCTTGCTCGACACATGCCTCCAGTTACCACTTACTATCCTTTCGCAGAACCCTCAAAGGACGACTTTCAAACTGGAAAATATACAATAAGCTTTAACCCTGCGAAAAGAATGCACATGACAGAGAGCTGTTTCTTCGAGTGTTTCTCTCTGTTCTCTAATAGACGTCATTTCACTTTTTGCCATAGTCTACAATGTGCTCTGAATATCACTCTTTTGGTTTTACAGGTACAATGTTAGAAATGTGCCTTATGAGAAGGAAGTTAAAACTCCCTGATTGGAATGCTCACATCACCAAGCAGTTTTACAGAAAGATTCTCTCCTGTTTTTATGTGACTATATTTTCTTTTTCACCATAGACCTGAATGTGATCCCAAATATCTTTTCGCTGATTCATCCACGAGGGAGTTTCCAAGCTGTTTAATGTAAAGAAAGCATAATCTATGTGAGAAAAATAAACATGGCAAAAATCAGATTCACAGAAAACTTCTTTCCAGTTTTTATCTGAAGATATTTCCCTTTTCACCATTGTTGTGAAGGTGCTCCCGAAGGTTCCTTCGTGGATCCGTCCATGAGAGTTTCCAAGCTGCTTAATGTAAAGAAAGCTTTATGTATGAGAGATGATTACACATATCACAGAGCAGTTTCCTAGAAAGCATCCTGCCAGTTTTTGTGTGAGGCTATTTCCCTTTTCACCCTCGGCATCAACATGGTCCCGATTATCACTTGGTACCTGTTTCTCC
>NW_012115099.1:424315-426275 GCF_000951035.1 Colobus angolensis palliatus
ATCCTGCCAGTTTTTGTGTGAGGCTATTTCCCTTTTCACCCTCGGCATCAACATGGTCCCGATTATCACTTGGTACCTGTTTCTCCAAAAGGGTTTCCCCAATGTTGTATAAGAGAGATCTAACACTGTGACTGGAATGCACACGTTACAAAGCAATTCCTCCAAAAGTTCTCTCCAGTTTTGGTCTCAACATATTTCCTTTTTCACCATAAGCCTCAAAGTGATCCCGAATATCCCATCACATGCTAAACATACACAATATTAGAAAACTGCTAAATGAAAAGAGAGGTTTAATGGAGTGATAGGATTAGGATGACACAGAGCAGTTTCACAGAAAGCTTCCTACTGGATATTTCCTGAGGATATTTCTTTCTCCATAGTCTAAATATCGTTCCCAAATGTCCTTCCTCAGATTCCACAAAAACAGTGATTTCAAGCTACTCAACCCAAAGAATGGTTTAACTCTAGTAGACGAATGCACACATTGCAAAGCAGTTGCTCAGAATATTTTTCTGTAGGTTTCATCACAACACGTTTCCTCGCATACCACAATCATCCAGGCGTCACTAAACATCCCTTCACAGATTCTTCAAAGCCAGAGTTTCGAAACTGGGCAACATAGAGTAAGCATTAACTCTGTGAAGTGAATGCACATATTAGAGAGCAGATCCTTGGAACGCTTCTTCCTCGATTTTATTTCAGTATATTTCACTACTCACCATAGTTCTCAATGCCTTCTGAAATATCATTTTTTCGGTTTCACAGAAACAGTGTTCACACACTGTCTTGTGAGAAGAGAGGTACAACTCACAGAGTGGAATGCATACATCACATAGTAACTTCTCAGAACGTTTTCTATCCAGTTTTTATCTGAAGATAACTCCTCTTTCACCATGGGCCTGAATGTGCTCCTGAACGTCCCTTTGCGGATGTGTGCATGACGGAGTTTCCAAATTGCATAATATAATTAACATTTTATCTACATGAGATGAATAAATACATCTAACACAAAGCAGTTTCACAGAAATCTTTTTTCCAGTTTTTGTCTAGGGAGATTTCCTTTTAAACCATAGTCCTCCTTATACTTTCAAATATCTCTTGGTAGCTTTCTCTCCAAGAGGGATTCCAGAATCCTCTAGGAGAAGAAAAGTATATTTCTGTGAGTGGAATGCCCACGTCACAACGCAGCTTCTCAGAAAGCTTCTCTCCAGTTTCTATCTGAAGACGTTTCCTTTCTCACCGGAAGCTTCAAAGCCCTCCAGAATGTCCCTTCACAGACTAAACTAAAACAATGTTATGACAGCTCAATGAAAAGAGAAGCTTTTCAGGATGTTAAAAATGATTTAACTCTATGAGATCCATACAAACATCACAAAGGAGTTGTTTAAAAAGCTTCTCTCCAATTTTCGATGGAAGACATTTCCTTTCCTCACACAGTCCACCAGTCACCACTTGCTATCCCTTCACAGAACCCTCAAAGACCGACTTTCAAACTGCAAAATGTAGAGTTCGGTTTAAGGCTGTGAAAAGAAGGGACATGTCAGAGAACAGTTTCTTCGAGTGTTTTTTTCTGTTTTTTATTGGACTACATTTCATTTTTTGCCGTAGTCTTCAATGTGCTCCGAATATCACTCTTTTTGTTTTACATGAACAGTGCTCAAACCGTGCCTTATGAGAAGAAAGTTGTCAGTCCCTGAGTGGAACGTGCTCATTATCAAGCCGTTTCTCAGAAAGCTTCTCTCCAGTTTTTATCTGACTACATTTCCTATTTCACCATAGGGCCGAATGTAATCCCAAATATCTCTTTGTGGATCCATCCACGAGGGAGTTTCCAAGCTGTGTAATGTAAGCAAAGCTTCATCTATGTGAGATTAATAAACATAGCAAAAAGCAGATTCACAGAAAGCTTCTTTCCAGTTTTTATCTGAAGATATTTCCTTTTTCACCATAGTCCAGAATG
>NW_012115099.1:427523-429015 GCF_000951035.1 Colobus angolensis palliatus
CCTTTCTCAGATTCCACAGAAACAGTGATTTCAAACTGCTCAATCCAAAGAATGATTTAACTCTATGAGATCAATACAAGCATCACAAAACTGTTGTGCAGAAAGCTTCTTTCCAATTTTTGATGGAAGACATTTCTTTGCCTCACACAGGCCTCCTGTCACCACTTCCTATCCCTTCACAGAACCCTCAAAGACCGACTTTCAAACTGGGAAATGCAGAGTAAGCTTTAACCCTGTGAAAAGAATGGACATGTCAGAGAGCAGTTTCTTCGAGTGCTTCTTTCTTTTCCTTATTGGATGACATTTCACTTTTTGCCATAGTCTTCAATGTGCTGTGGATATCTCTCTTTTTGTTTTACAGAAAAATTGTTCAAACTCTGCCTTATGAGAAGAAAGTTATAACTCCCTGAGTGGAATCCACACATCGCCAAGCAGTTTCTCAGAAAGCTTCTCTCCAGTTTTCATCTGACTATTTTTCCTATTTCACCATAGGCCCAAAAGTGATTCCAAATATCCCTTCGTGGATGCATCCACCAGGGAGTTTCCAAGCTGTGTAATGTAAAGAAAGCTTCATCTATGTGAGATGAATAAACACGGCAAAAAGCAGATTCACAGAAAGCTTCTTTCCAGTTTTTATAATAAGATATTTCCCTTGTCACCATAGTCCTGAATGTGCTCCTGAAGGTCCCTTCGTGGATCCCTCCATGACAGTTTCCAAGCTGCGTAATGTAAAGAAAGTTTTATCTATTTGAGAAGATGACACATATCACTGAGTACTTCCCTAGAAAGTTTCTTTCCAGTTTTTCTCGGAGGCTATTTTCCTTTTCACCATCGGCATCAACATGCTCCCGAATATAACTTGGTACCTGTTTCTCCAAAAGGGTTTCCCTGACGCTGTATGAAAAAAGAGGTATAACACCATGAGTAGAATGCAAACGTCACAAAGCAGATCCCATTAAAACTTCTCTCCAGTTTCGGTCTGAACATATTTCGTTTTTCAATGTAAGCCTCAAAAAACTCCGGAATATCCACACACATGCTAAACAATCAAAGGGTTAGAAAACTGCGCAATGAAAAGGGAGGCTTCACTGAGTGAGAGGAATTAAGATGACACAGAGCAGTTTCACAGAAAGCTTCCTTCTGGATTTTACCTGAGGACGTTTCTTTCTCCATATTCTAAGGATCATTCCCAAATGTCCTTCCTCAGATTCCACAAAAACAGTGATTTCAAGCTGCTCAATCCAAAGAATGGTTTAACTCTATGAGATGAATATACACATTGCAAAGCAGTTGCTCAGAACGTTTGTCTGCATGTTTCATCGGAAGACGTTTCCTCGCTCACCACAAGTCTCCGGGCGTCACTAAATATCCCTTCACAGATTCTTCAAAGACAGAGTTTCGAAACTGGGCAACATAGAGTAAGCATTACCTCTGTGAAATGAATGCACATATCAGACATCAGATTCTTGAAATACTTCTTCCTCGTTTTTAT
>NW_012115099.1:429394-432293 GCF_000951035.1 Colobus angolensis palliatus
TGAATAAATATATCTAACACAAAGCAATTTCACAGAAATCATCTTTCCAGTTTTTGTCTGAGGATATTTCTTTTTGTCCGTAGTCGTCGCTATACTCCCGAATAACTCTTGGTAGCTTTTTCTCCAAAAGTGATTCCGGAATCCTCTAGGACAAGAAAAGTATATTTCTGTGAGTGGAATGCACACGTCACAAAGCATCTCCTCAGAAAGCTTCTCTCCACTCTCTATCTGAAGATGTTTCCTTTCTCACCATAAGCATCAAAGTCCTCCAGAATATCTTTTTGCATACTAAACAAAAACAGTGTTATGATACATACAGCTCAATGAAAAGAGAGGCTGAACTGTGTGAGTGGAATTCATGTGACACAGACAAGTTTCACAGAAAGCTTCTTTCCATTTTTCTCTGAGGTTATTTGTTTTCAGGATATTCTAAAGAGTGTTTACAAATGTTTTTTCTCAGATTTCACAGAAACTGTGATTTCCAACTGCTAAATCCAAGGAATGATTTAACACTAGGAGATGAATACAAACATCGCTAAAGAATTGGGCAGAAAAGTTCTCTCCGATTTTCGATGGAAGACATTTCGTTGTCTCACACAGTCCTCTGGTCGCCATTTACTATCCCTTCACAGAATCCTCAAAGACCGACTTTCAAACTGGGAAATGTAAAGTAAGTTTTAACACTGTGAAAAGAAAGCACATGACAGAGAGCAGTTTCTTCGAGTTCTTCTTTCTGTTTTCTATTCAAGGACATTGAACTTTTTGCCATATTCTTCAATATCCTCTGAACATCACTCTTTTGGTTTTACAGGAACAGTGTTCACACTGTGCCTAATGAGAAGAAACTTATAACTCCCTGAGTGGAATGCACACATCACCAGGCAGTTTCTCAGAAAGCTTCTCTTAATTTTTTATCTGACTATATTTCCTACTTCACCATAGGCCTGAAGGTGATCCCAAATATCCCTTCATGGATCCATCCATGAGGGAGTTTCCAAGCTGTGTAATGTAAAGAAAGCTTCATCTATGTGAGATGAATGAACATAGCAAAAACAGATTGATAGAAAGCTTCTTTCCAGTTTTTATCTGAAGATATTTCCTTTTTCTCCATAGTCCAGAATGTGCTCCCCAAGATCCCTTCATGGATCCGTCCATGATAGTTTCCAAGCTACGTAATGTATGGAAAGCTTAATCTATGTGAGATGATTACATATATCACAGAGTATTTTCCTAGAAAGATTCTTTCCAGTTTTTGTCTGAGGCTATTTCCCTTTTCACCATCAGCATCACCATGCTTCCGAATATCACTTGGTACCTGTTTCTCCAAAAGGGTTTCCCCGATGCTGTATCAGAAGGGCAGTATAACACTGGGACTGGAATGCACAAGTCAAAAGCAGTTCCTCAGAAATCTTCCTTCCGGTTTTGGATTGAACATATTTCCTTTATCACCATTAGCCTCAAATTACTCCCAAATATCTCATCACAGACTCAACATACACAGGGCTAGAAAACTGCTCAATGAAAAGAGAGGCTTATCTGAGTGAGAGGAATTAAGACAACACAGAGGAGCTTCACAGAAAGCTTCCTTCTGGATTTTACCTGAGGATATTGCTTTCCCCATATTCTATAGATCGTTCCCAAATGTCCTTCCTGAGATGCCACAAAAACAGTGATTTCAAGCTGCTCAACCCAAAGAATGGTTTAACTCTAGGAGACGAATACCCACATCACAAAGCAGTTTCTCAGAACTTTTCTCTGCAGATTTCATCGGAAGACATTTCCTTGCTCACGACAAGCCTCCAGGCATCACTAAATATCCCTTCACAGATTCTTCAAAGACAGATTTTCGAATCTGGGCAACATAGAGTAAGCATTAGCTCTGTGAAGTGAATGCACATATCACAGAGCAGATTCTTGAAACACTTCTTCCTCGTTTTTATTTCAGTATATTTCACTATTCACCATAGTCCTCACTGTACTCTGAAATATAACTTTTTCGATTTCACAGGAACAGTGCTCAAACACTGCCTTGTGAGAAAAGAGGTATAACTCCCTGAGTGGAATGCATACATCACAAAGTAGTTTCTCAGGAAGCTTCTATCCAGTTTTCATCTGAAGATATCTCCTCCTTCACCGTAGGGCTGAATGTGCTCCCGAATATCCCTTTTCAGAACTCTGGATGATGGTGTTTCCAAACTGCATAATATAATTGAAGCTTTAACTATTCGAGATGAATAAACAGATATAACACAAAGCAGTTTGACAGATATATTCTTTCCAGTTTTAGTCAGAAGATATTTCCTTTTACACCACGGTCGTGTCTCTACTCCCAAATATCTCTTGGTAGCTTTTTCTCCAAAAGAGATTCCGGAATTTTTTAAGAGAAGAAACATATGTTTCTGTGAGTGGAATGCACACGTCACAAAACAGCTCCTCGGAATGCTTCTCTGCAGTTCCTATGTGAAGATGTTTCCTTTCTCACCATAAGTCTCAAAGCCCCTGGAATATCCCTTTGCAGATTAAACAAAGACAGTGTTATGATACAGCTCAATGAAACGAGAAGTTTAACTGTGTGAGCGGAATTCACATGACACGGAGGAGTTTCACAGAAAGCTTCCTTCTGGTTTCTCTCTGAGGTTATTACTTTTTCACGATATTCTACAGAGCGTTTACAAAGGTACTTTCTCAGAAACCACAGAAACAGTGATTTCAAACTACTCAATCCAAAGAATGATTTAACTCTATGACACGAATACAAATATCACAAAATAGTTGCACAGAAAACTTCTCTCGGATTTTCGATTGAAGACATTTCCTTGCCTCACACAGGACTCTGGTTGCCACTTACTATCCCGTCGCAGAAACCTCAAAGACTGACTTTCTAATTGGGAAACGTAGA
>NW_012115099.1:432343-433210 GCF_000951035.1 Colobus angolensis palliatus
GTAGAGTAAGCTTTAACCCTGTGAAAAGAATGGACATGTCAGAGAGCAGTTTCTTCGAGTGCTTCTTTCTGTTTTTCATTGGACGACATATCACTTTTTGCCTTAGTCTTGAATATGCTCTGAATATCACTCTTTTGGATTTAAAGGAAAGTGTTCAAACTGTGCCTTATGAGAAGAAAGTTATAACTCAATGTGTGGAATGCACACGTCACCAAGCAGTTTCTAAGAAATCTTCCTTCCAATTTTTATCTGACTGTATTTCCTCTTTAACCATAGGCCCGAAGTTGATCCCAAATATCCCTCTGCGGATCCATCGATGAGGGAGTTTCCAAGCTGCATAATGTAAAGAAAGCTTCATCTATGTGCGATGAATAATAATAGTAAAAAGCAGATTCACAGAAAGCTTCTTTCCAGTTTTTATCTGAAGACATTTCCTTTTTCACCACAGTCCAGAATGTGCTCCCGAAGGTCTCTTTGTGCATCCGTCCATGACAGTTTCCAAGCTGCGTAATGTGAAGAAAGTTTTATCTATGTGAGATGATTACACATATCACAGAAGAGTTTCCTAGAAAGTTTCTTTCCAGTTTTTTCTGAAGCTATTTCCCTTTTCATCATCAGCGTCAGCATGCCTCCGAATATCACTTGGTACCTGGTTCTCGA
Source organism: Colobus angolensis palliatus (assembly GCF_000951035.1). Lineage (NCBI taxonomy): Eukaryota > Metazoa > Chordata > Mammalia > Primates > Cercopithecidae > Colobus > Colobus angolensis. The sequence goes on from NW_012115099.1 coordinate 433,004, forward strand.
AAAGGATTTCCCCGTCGTTGTATGAGAAGAGAGGTATAACACTGTGACTGGAATGCAAATATCACAAAGCAGTTTCTCAGAAAGCTTCTCTCCAGTTTCGGTCTGAACTTACTTCCTTTTTCACCGTTAGCCTCAAAGTGCTCCCGAATATCCCATCACACGCTAAACATACACAGGGCTAGAAAACTGCTCAATGAAAAGGGAGGC
>NW_012115099.1:433260-434563 GCF_000951035.1 Colobus angolensis palliatus
AATATCCCATCACACGCTAAACATACACAGGGCTAGAAAACTGCTCAATGAAAAGGGAGGCTTATCTGAGTGAGAGGAATGAAGACAACACAGAGCAGCTTCACAGAAAGCTTCCTTCTGGATTTTACCTGAGGATATTTCTTTCTCCATATTCTAAGGATCATTCCTAAATGTCCTTCCTCAGATTCCACAAATACAGTGATTTCAAGCTGCTGAATCCAAAAAATTTTTTAACTCTATGAGACGAATACACATCGCAAAGCAGGTGCTCAGAATGTTTCTCTGCATGTTTCATTGGAAAACTTTTCGTCGCTCACCACAAGCCTCCGGGCGTCTGAGGATATTTCCTTTTTCAGCGGAGTCGTCACTATTCTCTCGAATGCCTCTTGGTAGCTTTTTCTCCGAAAGAGATTCCGGAATCCTCTAGGAGAAGAAAAGTATATTTCTGTGAGTGGAATGCACACGTCACAAAGCAGCTCTTCAGAAAGCTTTTTTCCAGTTTCCATATGAAGAAGTTTCCTTTCACACCATGCATCTCAAAGCACTCCAGAATATCCCTTCTCAGACTAAACAAAAACAGTGTTATCATACTGCTCAATGAAAAGAGAAGCTTAACTGTGTGAGTTGAATTCACGTGACACAGAGCAGTTTCAAAGAAAGCTTCTTTCTAACACAAAGCAATTTCACAGGAATCGTCTTTCCATTTTTTATGAGGATATTTCCATCATGGACGTGCTCCCGAATGTCCATTCGTGGATATATGCATGACGGAGTTTCCAAACTGTGTAATACAATTTGAGTTTTAACTATGCGAGATGAATGAATATATCTAGCACAAAGCAGTTTCACAGAAATGTTCTTTCCAGTTTTTGTCTGACGTTATTTCCCTTTTCACCATCAGCATCAACATGCTCCCGAATATCACTTGGTACCTGTTTCTGCAAAAGGGTTTCCCCAACGCTGTATGAGAGGAGAGGTATATAAATGTAACTGGAATGCACATGTCACCAAGCAGTTTCTCGGAATGCTTCTCTCCAGTTTCGGTCTGACAATATTTCTTTTTTCACCGTTAGCCTCAAAGTGCTCCCGAATATCTCATCACATGCTAAACATACACAGGGCAACAAAACTGCTCAATGAAAAGAGAGGCTTATTTGAGTTAGAGAAATTAAGGCATCACAGAGTAGTTTCTCAGCAAGCCTCCTTCTGGATTTTACCTGAGGATATTTCATTCTCCATATTCTAAAGATCATTCCCAAATGTCCTTCCTCAGATTCCACAAAAACAGTGATTTCAAGCTGCT
>NW_012115099.1:434613-437494 GCF_000951035.1 Colobus angolensis palliatus
ATTTCATTCTCCATATTCTAAAGATCATTCCCAAATGTCCTTCCTCAGATTCCACAAAAACAGTGATTTCAAGCTGCTCAATCCAAAGAACGGTTTAACTCTATGAGATGAATACACACATCACAAAGCAGTTGCTCCAAACGTTTCTCAGTAGGTTTCATCGGAAGACGTTTCCTCGCTCACCACAAGCCTCTGGGCGTCACTAAATATCCCTTCACAGATTCTGCAAAGAGAGAGTTTTGAAACTGGGCAATGTATAGTAAACATTAACTCTGTGAAGTGAGTGCACATATCAGAAAGCAGATTCTTAAAACGCTTTTTCCTCGATTTTATTACAGCATATTTCACTATCCGCCATAGTCCTCAATGTGTTCTGAAATATCACTTTTTCTATACACAGGAACAGTGTTCAAATGCTGTGTTGTGAAGAAAGAGGTATAACTCTCTGAGTGGAATGCATATATCAAAAACTAGTTTCTCAGGAAGCTTATATCCAGTTTTTACCTGAAGATATCTCCTCTTTCAATGTAGGTCTGAATATACTCCCGAATGTGCCTTCGCTGAACTGTGCATGAAGCTTCTTCCAAACTGTGTAATATAAGAAACGTTTTAACTATATGAGATGAATAAATATATCTAACACAAGGCAGTTTCGCAGAAATATTCTTTCCAGTTTTTGACTGACAATATTTCTTTTTTCACCGTTAGCCTCAAAGTGCTCCCGAATATCTCATCACATGCTAAACATACACAGGGCAACAAAACTGCTCAATGAAAAGAGAGGCTTATTTGAGTTAGAGAAATTAAGGCATCACAGAGTAGTTTCTCAGCAAGCCTCCTTCTGGATTTTACCTGAGGATATTTCATTCTCCATATTCTAAAGATCATTCCCAAATGTCCTTCCTCAGATTCCACAAAAACAGTGATTTCAAGCTGCTCAATCCAAAGAACGGTTTAACTCTATGAGATGAATACACACATCACAAAGCAGTTGCTCCAAACGTTTCTCAGTAGGTTTCATCGGAAGACGTTTCCTCGCTCACCACAAGCCTCTGGGCGTCACTAAATATCCCTTCACAGATTCTGCAAAGAGAGAGTTTTGAAACTGGGCAATGTATAGTAAACATTAACTCTGTGAAGTGAGTGCACATATCAGAAAGCAGATTCTTAAAACGCTTTTTCCTCGATTTTATTACAGCATATTTCACTATCCGCCATAGTCCTCAATGTGTTCTGAAATATCACTTTTTCTATACACAGGAACAGTGTTCAAATGCTGTGTTGTGAAGAAAGAGGTATAACTCTCTGAGTGGAATGCATATATCAAAAACTAGTTTCTCAGGAAGCTTATATCCAGTTTTTACCTGAAGATATCTCCTCTTTCAATGTAGGTCTGAATATACTCCCGAATGTGCCTTCGCTGAACTGTGCATGAAGCTTCTTCCAAACTGTGTAATATAAGAAACGTTTTAACTATATGAGATGAATAAATATATCTAACACAAGGCAGTTTCGCAGAAATATTCTTTCCAGTTTTTGACTGAGGATATTTCCTTTTTCAGCAGAGTCGACACTATTCTCCCAAATATCTCTCGGTAACTTTTTCTCCAAAAGTGATTCCGGAATACTCTAGGAGAAGAAAGGTATATTTCTGTGGGTTGAATGCACACGTCAAAAGCAGCTTCTCAGAAAGCTTCTCCCAGTTTCTATCTGAAGAGGTTTCCTTTCTCTCCATAAGCCTCAAATCCCTCCAGAATATCCCTTCGCAGACTAAACATAAACAGTGTTATGATACTTATCAATGGAAAGAGAAGCTTAACTGTGTGAGCGGAATTCACGTGACACAGAGCACTTTCACAGAAAGCTTCCTTCTGGTTTCTCTCTGAGGTTATTTCTTTTTCATGGTATTCTAAAGAGCGTTTGCAAATGTTCTATCTCAGATTCCACAGAAGCAGTGATTTCAAACTGCTCAATCCAAAGAATGATTTAACTCTCACGAATGCAAACATCACAGAAGAGTTGCCCTGAAAGCTTCTCTTCAATTTTCGATGAAAGATATTTCCTTGCCTCACTCCGTCCTTCGGTTACCATCTACAATCCCTTCACAGAACCCTCAAAGACAGAATTTCAATCTGGGAAATGTAGAGTAAGCTTTAAAACAGTGAAAAGTATGGACATGTTAGAAAGCAGTTTCTTCGAGTGCTTCTTTCTGTTTTTTATTGGATGACATTTCACTTTTTGCCATAGTCTTCAATGTGCTCCGAATATCACTCTTTTGGTTTTACAGGAACAGTGTTCAAACTGTGCCTTAGGAGAAGAAATTTAAAACTCCCTGAGTGGAATGCACACGACTTCAAGCAGTTTTTCAGAAAGCTTCTCTCCACTTTTTATTTGACTATATTTCCTATTTCACCATAGGCTCAAAGTTGATCCCAAATATCCCTCTGCAGATCCATCCTTGAGTGAGTTTCCCAGCTGCATAATGCAAAGAAAGCTTCATCTATGTGTGATGAATAAACATAGCAAAAAGGAGATTCACAGAAAGCTTCCTTTCACTTTTTATTTGAAGGTATTTCCTTTTTCAGCACAGTCTAGAATGTGCTCCCGAAAGTCCCTTCGTGGATCCGTCCATGAGAGTTTCCAAGCTGTGTAATGTAAAGAAAGCTTTATCTAGGTGAGATGATTACACGTATCAAAGGGTACTTTCCTAGAAAGTTTCTTTCCTGTTTTTTTCTGAGGCTATTTCCCTTTTCACCATGGGCATCAACATGCTCCCGAATATCACTTCGTACCTCTTTCTCAAAAAGGGTTTCTCTGACTCTGTATGAGAAGAGAGGCATAACACTGTGACTGGAATGCACACGTCACAAAGCAGGTCCTC
>NW_012115099.1:437544-440633 GCF_000951035.1 Colobus angolensis palliatus
TGACTCTGTATGAGAAGAGAGGCATAACACTGTGACTGGAATGCACACGTCACAAAGCAGGTCCTCTTAAAGCTTCTCTCCAGTTTCGGTCTGGACATATTTCCTTTTTCACCAATAGCCTAAAAGTGCTCCCGAATATGCCATCACACCCTAATCATACACAGGGCTAGAAAACTGCTCAATGAAAAGACACACTTATCTGAGTGAGAGGAATTAAGACGACAGAGAGCAGTTTCACAGAAAGCTTCCTTCTGGATTGTACCTCCAGATATTTCTTTCTCCATATTCTAAGGATCGTTCCCAAATGTCATTTCTCAGATTCCACAAGAACAGTGATTTCAAGCTGCTCAAACCAAACAATGGTTTAACTCTAAGAGAGGAATACAAACATCACAAAGCAGTTGCTCTGCAGGTTTCTTCGGTAGACGTTTCCTCACTCACCACAAGCCTCCGGGCGTCACTAAATATCCCTTCACAGATTCTTCAAAGACAGAGTTTCGAAACCGGGAAACATAGGGTAAGCATTAACTCTGTGAAGTGAATGCACAAATAAAGAGCAGAATGCTGGAATGCTTTTTCCACGATTTTATTTCAGTGTACCTTACTACTTGCCATAGTCCTCAATGCGCTCTGAAACATCACTTTTTTGGTTTCACAGGAACAGTGTTCAAACACAGCCTTGTGAGAAAGGACGTATAACTCCCTGAGTGGAATGCATACATCACAAAGTAGTTTCTCGGAAAGCTTCTATCCAGTTTTTATCTGAAGATATCTCCTCTTTCACCATAGGCTTGAATGTGCCCCCGAACGTCCCTTCACGGACCTGTGCATGACGGAGTTTCCAAAGTGCGTATTACAATTAAAGTTTTAACTATGCAAGATGAATAAATGTATCTAAAACAAGGCAATTTCACAGAAATTTTATTTCCAGTTTTCATCAAAGAATAGTTCCTTTTTCAACAGAGTCGTTGCTATACTCCCAAATATCTCTTGGTAGCTTTTTCTCCAAAAGGGATTCCGGGATCCTCTAGGGGACAAAAGGTATATTTCTGTGAGTGGAATGCACAGCTCACAAAGCAGCTCCTCAGAAAGCTTCTCTCCAGTTTCTATCTGAAGATGTTTCCTTTCATGTCATAAGACTCAAAGCCCTCCAAAATATCCCTTCACAGACTAAACAAAAACAGAGTTATGATACAGCTCAATGAAAAGTGAAGCTTAACTTTTTGAGCAGAATTCACGTGACACAGAGCAGTTTCACAGAAAGCTTCCTTCTGGTTTTTCTCTGAGGTTATTTCTTTTTCAGGATATTCTAAAGAGCGTTTCCAAATGTCCTTTCTAAGATTCCACAGAAACAGAGATTTCAAACTGCTCAATCCACAGAATGATATAACTCTATGTGATGAATACAAACATCACAAAAGAGTTGCACAGAAACCTTCTTGCCGATTTTCGATGGAAGACATTTCCTTTCCTCACACAGGCCTCCAGTCACCACATACTATCCCTCTGCAGAATCCTCAAAGACTGACTTTCACACTCGGAAATGTAGAGTAACATTTAACCATGTGAAAAGAATGGACATGTCAGAGAGCTGTGTCTTCGAGTGCTTTTGTCTGTTTTTTATTGGACGTCATTTCACTTTTTGCCATAGTCTTCAATGTGCTCTGAATATCACCCTTTTAGATTATAGGAACAGTGTTCAAACAGTGCCTTATGAGAAGAAAGTTGTTACTCCATGAGTGGAATGTTCACACTGCAGATCCTTCAAAGACAGAGTTTCGAAATTGGGCAACATAGAGTAAGACTTAACCCGGTGAAATGAATGTACATATGACAGAGCAGATTCTTGGAATGCTTCTTCCTCGATATTATTTCATTACATTTCACTATTCGCCGTAGTCCTCAATGCGTTCGGAAATATCACTTTTTCAGTTTCTCAGGAACAGTGTTCAAACACTGCCTTGTGAGGAAAAGGCATAACTCCCTGAGTGGAATGCACACATCACAAAGTAGTTCCTCAGAAAGCTTCTATCCAGTTTTTATGTGAAGATATCTCCTCTTTCACCGTAGGCCTGAATGTGCTCCCAAATATCCCTTCGCAGATCTCTGCATGACGTAGTTTCCAAACTGCGTAATATAATTAAACTTTTAATTATGCGAGATGAATAAATGTATGTAACACAAAGCAGTTTCACAAACATATTCTTTCCCGTTTTTTTCTGAGTCTATTTCCCTTTTCACCATCAGCATCAACATGCTTCCGAATATCACTTCGTACCTTTATCTCCAAAAGAGTTTCCCCAATGCTCTATGAGAAGAGAGGTAAAACACTGTGACTGGAATGCACTGGTCAATAAGCAGGTTCTTGGAAAGCTTCTCTACAGTGTCAGTCTGAACATATTTAATTTTTCAATGTTAGCCTCAAAGTGCTCCCGAATATCTCATCACACGCTCAACATACACAGGGCTACAAAACTGCTCAATGAAAAGAGAGGCTGATCAGAGGGGAACTAAGACGACACAGAGCAGTTTCACAGCAAGCTTCCTTCTGGATTTTACCTGAGGATATTTCTTTCTCCATATTCTGATGATCGTTCCCAAATGTCCTTCCTCAGATTCCACAAAAACCGTGATTTCAAACTGCTCAATCCAACCAACTGTTTAACTTTATGAGACGAATACTCACATCGAAAAACAGTTGCTCAGAACGTTTCCCGGCAGGTTTCATCGGAAGACATTTCCTCGCTCACCACTAGCCTCCGAGCGTCACTAAATATCCCTTCACAGATTCTTCAAAGACAGATTTTCCAAACAGGGCAACATAAAGTAAGCATTAACTCCGTGTAGTGAATTCACATATCAGAGAGCAGATTTTTGGAATGCTTCTTCCTCAATTTTATTTCAGTATATTTCACTATTCACCATAGTCCACAATGCGATCTGAAATATCACATTTTCAGTTTCACAGGAACAGAGTTTAAAGACTGCCTTGTGAGAAAAGAGGTATAACTGCCTGAGTGGAATGTATACATCACAAAGTAGTTTCTCAGAAAGCTTCTATCCTGTTTTTATCTGAAGATATCTCCTCT
>NW_012115099.1:440683-442254 GCF_000951035.1 Colobus angolensis palliatus
TGGAATGTATACATCACAAAGTAGTTTCTCAGAAAGCTTCTATCCTGTTTTTATCTGAAGATATCTCCTCTTTCCCCATAGGCCTGAATGTGATACCGAATGTCCCTTCACGGATCTGTGCATGACGAGTTTCCAAACTGCGTAATATAATTAAAGTTTTAAGTATGCAAGACGAATAAATATATCTAACACAAAGCAGTTTAACAGTAATCTTCTTTGCAGTTTTTGCCTAAGGATATTTTCTTTTTCACCATAGTCAACTCCCGAATATTTCTTGGTAGCTTTTTCTCCAAAATGGATTCTGCAATCCTCTGGAGAAGAAATGTATATTTCTGTGAGTGGAATGCACACGTCACAAAGCAGCTCCTCAGAAAGCTTCTCTCCACTTTCTATCTGAAGACGTTTCCTTTTTCACTGTAAGCCTGAAAACCCTCCAGAGTATCCCTTTGCAGACTAAAATAAACAGTGTTATGATACAGCTCAATGAAAAGAGAAGCTTAACTCTGTCAGCGGAATTCACGTGACACATAACAGTTTCACAGAAAGATTTCTTCTGGTTTCTCTGAGGTTATTCCTGTTTCAGGATATTCTTAAGAGCGTTTCCAAATGTCCTTTCTCAGATTCCACAGAAACAGTGATTTCAAACTGCTCAATCCACAGAATAATTTAAATCTATGAGGTGAATACAAACATCACAAAAGAGTTGCACAGGAGGCTTCTCTCCGATGTTCTATGGAAGATGATTCCTTGTCTCACACAGTCCTCCTTTCGCCACATACGATCCCTTTGCAGAATCCTCAAAGACAGACTTTGAAACTGGGAAATGTAGAGTAAGCTTTAACTCTGTGAAAAGAATGGACATGTCAGAGAACAATTTCTTCGAGTGCTTCTTTCTGTTTTTTTTTGGACGACATTTCACTTTTTGCCATAGTCTTAAAAGTGCTCTGAATATCACTCTTTTGGTTTCACTGGAAGAGTGTTTAAACTGTGCTTTATGAGAAGAAAGTTACATCTCCCTGAGTGGAATGCACACATCACCAAGCAGTTTCTCAGAAAGCTTCCCTGCAGTTTTTATCTGACCATATTTGTTATTGGACCAAGGGCCGAAAATGATCTCAAATATCCCTTCTCAGATCCAGCCACGAGCGAGTTTCCAAACTGCGTAATGTAAAGAAAGCTTCATCTATATGAGATGAATAAACATCATAAAAAGCAGATTCAAAGGAACATTCTTTCCAGTTTTTAACTGAAGATATTACCTTTTCCACCATTCTCCTGAATGTGCTCTCGAAGGCGCCTTCATAGATCCTTCCATGAGAGTTTCCAAGCTGCGTAATGTAAAGAAAGCTTTATTTTAGTGAGATGATTCCACATATCACAGAGTAGTTTCCTAGAAAATTTCTTTCCAATTTATATCTGAGGGAATTTCTCTTTTCAGCATCGCCATCAACATGCTCCCGAATATCACTTGGAACCTGTTTCTCCAAAAGAGTTTCCCCGACACTGTATGAAAAGAGAGGTATAACACTGTGACTGGAATGCACACGTCACAAAGCAGTTTCTCGGAAAGC
>NW_012115099.1:442304-446977 GCF_000951035.1 Colobus angolensis palliatus
CTTCTCTCCAGTTTCGGTCTGAACATAATTCCTTTTTCACCGTTAGCCTCAAAGTGGTCCCGAATATCCCATCACACGTTAAACATACACAGGACTAGAAAACTGTTGAATGAAAAGAGAGCCTTATCTGAGTGAGAGGAATTATGTCGACACAGAGCAGTTTCACAGAAAGCTTCCTTCTTGATTTTACCTGAGGATATTTCTTTCTCCATATTCTAAGGCTCACTCGCAATTGTTCTTCCTCAGATTCTGCAAAAACGGTCATTTCAGGCTGCTCAATCCAAAGAATGGTTTAACTCTAGGAGATGAATACTCGCATCACAAAGCAGTTGCTCAGAACGTTTCTCTGCTGTTTCAGCGGAAGACGTTTCCTCACTCACCACAAGCCTCCGGGCATCACTAAATATCCCTTCACTGATTCTTCAAAGACACAGTTTCGAATCTGGGCAACAAAGAGTAACCATTAACTATGTTAACTGAATGCACGTATCAGAAAACAGATTCTTGGAATGCTTCTTCCTCGATTTTATTTCAGTATATTTCACTATTCGTCGTAGTCTTCAAGGTGTTCTGAAATATCATTTTTTCATTTTCACAGGAACAGTGTTCAAAGACTGCCTTGTGAAAAAAAAAGGTATAACACCCTGAGTGGAATGCGTACATCACAAGGTAGTTTCTCAGAAAGCTTCTATCCAGTATTTATCTGAAAATATCTCCTCTTTCACCATAGGGCTGAATGTGCTCCCGAAAGTCCCTTCACGGAATTGTGCATGACAGAGGTTCCAAACTGCATAATATAATTAAAGTTTTTACTATGCAAGACAAATAAATATATTTAACACAGAGCAGTTTCACATAAATCTTCTTTCCAGTTTTTGTCTGAGGAGATTTCCTTTTTCACCATAGTCCTCCCTATACTCCCGAATATCTCTTGGTAGCTTTTTCTCCAAAAGGGATTCCGGAATCCTCTAGAAGAAAGGTACATTTCTGTGAGTGGAATGCACACGTCATAAATCAGCTCCTCTGAAAGCTTCTCTCCAGTTTCTATCTGAAGAAGTTTCCCTTCTCACTGGAAGCCTCAAACCCCTCTAGAATATCCCTTCACAGACTAAACAAAAACAGTGTTATGATACAGCTCAATGAAAAGGGAAGCTTAACTGTGTGAGTGGAATTCAAGTGACATAGAGAAGTTTCACAGAAAGCTTCCTTCTTGTTTCTCTCTGAGGGTATTTCTTTTTCAGGATATTCTAAAAAGCATTTCCAAATGTTCTTGCACAGATTATGCAGAATCAGTGATTTCATACTGCTCATTCCAAAGAATCATTTAATACTATGAGATGAATACAAACATCAGAAAAGAGTTGCGCAGAAAGCGTCTCTCCAATTTTCGATGGAGGACATTTCCTTGCTCCACACAGGCCTCCTGTAGCCACTTACTATCCCTTCACACAACCCTCAAAGACTGCCTTTCAAACTGTGATATGTAGAGTAAGTTTTCACCCTGTGAAAAGAATGGACATTTGAGAGCAGTTTCTTTGAGTGCTGCTTTCTGTTTTTTATTGGACACCATTTCACTTTTTGCCATAGTCTTCAAAGTGCTCCGAATATCACTCTTTTGGTTTTACAGGAACAGTGTTCAACCTGTGCCTTATGTGAAGAAAGTTATAACTCCCTGAGTGGAATGCACACATCCCCAAGCTGTTTCTCAGAAAGCTTCTCTCCAGTTTTTATCTGACTATATTTGCTATTTCACCTTAGGCCTGAATATGATCTCAAATATCCCTTCAGGGATCCATCCACGAGGGAGTTTCCAATCTGCGTAATGTAAAGAAATCTTCATCTATGTGAGATGAATAAACATGGTAAAGAGCAGATTCACAGAAAGCTCCTTTCCACTTTTTATGGGAAGATATTTCCTTTTTCACCATGGTCCATAATGTGCTCCCGAGGGCCCCTTAGTGGATCCGTCCATGACAGTTTCCAAGCTGCGGAATGTAAAGAAAGCTTTATCTATATGAGATGATTACACATATCACAGAGTAGATTCCTAGAAAGCTTCTTTACAGTTTTTGTCTGACGCTATTTCCCTTTTCACCACTGGCGACAACATGATCCTGAATATTACTTGGGAAGTGTTTCTCCAAAAGGGTTTCCCCGAAGCTGTATGAGAAGAGAGGTGTAACACTGTGACTGGAATGCACACGTCACAAAGCAGTTCCTCGGAAAGCTTCTCTCCAGTTTCGGTCTGACCATATTTCCTTTTTCACCGTTAGCCTCAAAGTGCTCTGGAATATCCCATCAAACGCTAAACATACACAGGGTTAGAAAACTGCTCAATGAAAGAGAGGCTTAACTGAGTGAGAGGAAGAAAGACGACACAGAAGTAGATTAACAGAATGCTTCCTTCTGGATTTTAACTGAGGATATTTCATTCTCCGTTTTCTAAGGATCATTCCCAAATGTCCTTCCTCAGATTCCACAAAAACAGTGATTTCAAGCTGATCAATACAAAGAATGGTATAATTTTTTGAGACGAATACACACATCGCAAAGCAGTTGCTCAGAAAGTTTCTCTGCAGGATTCATTGGAAGACGTTTCCTTATTCACCACAAGCCTCCAGGCGTCACTAAATATCCCTTCACATAGGCTTCAAAGACAGAGTTTCAAAACTGGGCAACATAGAGTAAGCGTTATTTCTGTGAAGTTAATGCACACATCAGAGAACAGATTCGTGGAACACTTCTTCCTCAATTTTATTTCAGTATATTTCACTATTAGTCATAGTTCCAAATGTGCCCTGAATATCACTTTTTCAGTTTCACAGGAACAGTGTTCTAACACTGCCTTGTGAGAAAAGAAGTATAATTCCCTGAGCGGAATGCATACACCACAAAATAGTTTCTCAGAATGCTGCTATACACTTTTTATATGAAGATATCTCCTCTTTCACTGTAGACCTGAATGTGCTCCCAAATGTCCCTTCACGGATCCATTCATGAGGGAGTTTCTAAACTGCGTTATATAAGAAAAGTTTTAACTATGCGAGATGAATAAGTATATCTAACACAAACCACTTTCACAGAAATCTTCTTTCCAGTTTTTGTCTGAGAATATTTCCTTTTTCACCATATCCGTCCCTATACTCCCGAATGTCTGTTGGTAGCTTTTTCTCCAAAAGGAATTCCGAAATCTTCTATGATACCAAAGGTATATTTCTGTGAGTGAAATGCACACGTCACTAAGTAGCTCCACAGAAAGCTTCTCTCCAGTTTCTGTCTAAAGATGTTTCCTTTCTCAGCGTAACCCTTGAAGCGCTCAAGAATATCCCATTGCAGCCTAAAGAAAAACAGTGTTATGATACAGCTCAATGAAAAGAGAAGCTTAACTGTTTGAGTGGAACGCACGTGACAAAGTGCACTTTCTAAGAAAGCTTCCTTCTGTTTTCTCTGCAGTTATTTCTTTTTCAGGATATTCTAAATAGTGTTTCCAAATGACCTTTTTCAAATTATACAGTAACAGTGATTTCAAACTGTTCATTCCAAAGAATTTTTTAACTCTCTGAGATGAATGCAAACATCCCAAAAGCATTGCCAAGAAAGCTTCTCTCCAATTTTCGATGGAAGATATTTCCTTGCCTCACTCAGTACCCCGGTTACTACTTACAATCCCTTCACAGAACCATCAAAGACAGAATTTCAAACTGGGAAATGTAGAGTAAGCTTTAACCCAGTGAAAAGAATGGACATGTCAGAGAGCAGTTTCTTCGAGTGCCTCTTTCTGTTTTTTATTGAATGACATTTCCCTTTTTGCCATAGTCTTCTAAGTGTTCCAAATATCACTCTTTTGGTTTTACAGGTACAGTGTACAAACTGTGCCTTATGAGAAGAATGTTATAACTCCCTGAGTAGAATGTGCACGACACCAAGCAGCTTCTCAGAAAGCTTCTCTCCAGTTTTTATTTGACTATATTTCCTATTTCACCATAGGCCCAAAAGTGATCCCAAATATCCCTTCGCGGATCCATCCACGAGGGAGTTTCCAATCTACCTAATGTAAAGAAATCTTCATCTATGTGGGATGAATAAGCATAGGAAAAAGGAGATTCACTGAAAGCTTCTTTCCACTTTTTATCTGAAGACATTTCCTTTTTCAGCACAGTCCAGAATGTGCTCCCGAAGGTCCCTTCATGGATCTCTCCATGACAGTTTCCAAGCTGCATAATGTAAAGAAAGCTTTATCTATGTGAGATGTTTAAACATGTTACAGAAGAGTTTCCTCGATAGCTTCTTTCCAGTTTCTGTCTCAGGCTATATCCCTTTTCACCATCGGCATCAACATGCTCTCGTATATCACTTGGAAACTTTTTCTCAAAACTGTGCATGACGGAGTCTCCAAACAGCATAATATAATTGAAGTTTTAACTATGCGAGTTGAATAAGTATATCTAACACAAAGCAGTTTCACAGAAATATTCTTTCCAGTTTTTGACTGATTATATTTCCCTCTTCATCATAGTCATTGTGATACTCCCGTATATCTATTGGTAGCTTTTTCTCCAAAAGGGATTCCTGAATCCTCTAGGAGAAGTAAGGTATATTTCTGTGAGTGGAATGCACGCGTCACAAAGCAGCTCCTCAGAAAGCTTCTTTCCTGTTTCTATCTGAAGACGTTT
>NW_012115099.1:448327-450616 GCF_000951035.1 Colobus angolensis palliatus
CAAGAGGAATAAATATATCTAACACAAAGCAGTTTCACAGAAATATTCTTTCCAGTATTTCTCTGAGGATATTTCCTTTTTCACCGTAGTTGTTGCTATACTCCCGAATATCTCTTGGTAGCTTTTTCTCCATAAAGGATTCTGGAATTCTCTAGGAGAAGAAAGGTATATTTCTGTGGGTGGAATGCATATGTCATAAAGCAGCTCTTCAGAAAGCTTCTCTCCAGTTTCTATCTGAAGACGTTTTCTTTCTCACCATAAGCCTCAAATCCCTCCAGAATATCCCTTTGCAGAATAAACAAAAACCGTGTTATTATAGAGCTCAATGGAAAGGAAACTTTAACTGTGTGAGCGGAATTCACGTGACACAGAGCAGTTTCAAGAACACTTCATTCTGATTTCTCTCTTAGGTTATTTCTTTTTCAGGATATTCTAAAGAGCATTTCCAAATGTCCTTTCTCAGATTACACAGAAACAGTCATTTCAAACTGCTCAATCCAAAGAATGATTTAACTCTATGAGATGAATACAAACATCACAAAAGATTTGTGCAGAAAGCTTATCTCCAATTTTCGTTGGAAGAGATTTCCTTGCCTCACACAGGCCTCCTGTCGCCACTTACAATCCCTTTGCAGAACCCTCAAAGACCGATTTTCAAACTGGGAAATGTAGAGTAAGCTTTAACCCTGTGAACAGAATGGACATGTCAGAGAGCAGTTTCTTTGAGTGATTCTTTCTGTTTTTTATTGGACGTCATTTCACTTCCTGCCATATTCCTCAATATGCTCGGAATATCACTCTTTTGGTTTTACAGGAACAGTGTTCAAACTATGCCTCATGAGAAGAAGGTTATAAAACTCTGAGTGGAATGCACACATCACCAAACAGTTTCTCAGAAAGCTTCTCTCCACATTTTATCTGACTATATTTCCTTTTTCACCATAGGCCCGAATGTTCTCCCAAATATCCCTTTGCTGATCCATCCACGAGAAAGTTTCTAAGCTGCATAATGTAAAGAAAGCTTCATTTATGTGAGATGAATAAACATAGCAACAAACAGATTCACAGAAAGCTTCTTTCCAGTTTTTATATGAAGATATTTCCTTTTTCACCATAGCCCAGAATGTGCTCCCGAAGGTCCCTTCATGGATCTGTCCATGACAGTTTCCAAGTTGCGCAATATAAAGAAAGCTTTATATATGTGAGATGATTACACATATCACAGAGGAATTTCCTAGAAAATTCTTTCCAGTTTTTGTCTGAGTGTATTTTCCATTCCACCATCAGCATCAACAAGCTCCCGAATATCACTTGTTACCTCTTTCTTCGTAGCTGCGTAATGTAAAGGAAGCTTAATCTATGTGAGATGACTACAGATATAACAGAGTAGTTTCCTAGAAAGCTTCTTTCAAGTTTTTGTCTGAGGCTATTTCCCCTTTGACCTTCGGCATCGACATTCTCCCGAATATCACTTGGTACCTGTTTCTCCAAAAGGGTTTCCCCGATGCTGTATGAGAAGAGAGGTATAACACTCTCGCTGAAATGCACATATCACAAAGCTGTTCCTCAGAAAGCTTCTCTCCAGTTTCGATCTGAATACATTTCCTTTTTCCCCATAAGCCTTAAAGTGCTCCTGAATATTCCATCACATGCTTAGCATACACAGGGCTAGAAAGCTGCTCGATGAAAAGAGAGGCTTATCTGTGTGAGAAGAATTAAGATGACACACAGCAGTTTCACAGAAAGCTTCCTTCTGGATTTTACCTGAAGATATTTCTTTCTTTCTCCAAATTCTAAGGTTCGTTCCCAAATGTCCTTCCTCAGATTCCACAAAAACAGTGATTTCAGGCTGCTC
The DNA here is from genome assembly GCF_000951035.1 of Colobus angolensis palliatus. Classification (NCBI taxonomy): domain Eukaryota; kingdom Metazoa; phylum Chordata; class Mammalia; order Primates; family Cercopithecidae; genus Colobus; species Colobus angolensis. The sequence continues at coordinate 450,183 of NW_012115099.1, forward strand.
AATCCATAGAATGGTTTAACTCTATGAGATGAATACACGCATCGAAGAGCAGTTGCTCAGAACCTTTCTCTGCAGGTTTCATTGAAAGACGTTTCCTCGCTCACCAAAATCCTCTGGGCATCACTAAATATCCCTTCACAGATTCTTCAAATACAGAGTTTTGAAACTGGGCAATGTATAGTAAACATTATCTCTGTGAAGTGAATGCACATATACAGAGCAGATTGCTAGAACGCTTCTTCCACAATTTAATTTCAATATAATTCACTATTCGCCATAGTCCTCAATGCGTTCTAAATATCACTTTTACGCTTTCACAGGAACAGTGTTCAAACACTGCCTTGTGAGAAAAGAGGTATAACTCCCTGAGTGGAATGCATATATCATGAAGGAGTTTCTCAGAAAGCTTCTATCCAGTTTTTATATGAAGATAT
>NW_012115099.1:450666-452906 GCF_000951035.1 Colobus angolensis palliatus
TTTTATATGAAGATATCTCCTCTTTCACCATTGGCCTGAATGTGCTCCCGATTGTCCCTTCATGGATCTGTGCCTGATGGAGTTTCCGAACTGTGTAATATAATTAAAGTTTTAACTACATGAGATGAATAAATATATCTAACGGAAGGCAGTTCCACAGAAATATTCCCTCCAGTTTTTGTCTGAGGATATTTCATTTCTCACCATAGCCCTCCCTATACTCCCGAATATCTCTTGGTAGCTTTCTCTCCAAAAGGGATTGTGGAATCCTCTAGGCGAAGAAAAGTATATTTCTGTGAGTGGAATTCATACGTCACAAAGCAGCTCCTCAGAAATCTTCTCTCCAGTTTCTATGTGAAGACGTTTCCTTTCACACCATAAGCCTCCAAGCAATCCAGAATATCCCTTCACAGACTAAACAAAAACAGTGTTATGATACAGCGGAATGAAAAGAGAAGCTTAACTGTGTGAGCATAATTCACGTGAAACAGAGCAGTTTCACAGAAAGCTTCCATCTGGTTTCTTTCTGAGGTTATTTATTTTTCAGGATATTCTAAAGAGCGTGTCCAAATGTCCTTTCTCAGATTCCACGAAAACAATGATTTCAAACTGCTCAATCCAAAGAATGATTTAACTCTATGAGGTCAATACAAACCTCACAAAATAGTTGCGCAGAAAGCTCCTATCCAACTTTCGATGGAAGACATTTTCTTGCCTCAGAAAGGCCTACGGTGGCCACTTACTATCCCTCCACAAAACCCTCATAGACCGACTTTCACACTGGGAAATATAGAGTAAGCTTTAACCCTGTGAAAAGAATGGACATGTCAGAGAGCCCTTTCTTCGAGTGCTTCTATCTGGTTTCAATGGACGTCATTTCACTTTTTGCCATAGTCTTCAATGTGCTCTGAATATCACCCTTTTGGATCACAGGAAAAGTTTCAAACTGTGCCTTATGAGAGAAGAAACTTGTTACTTCGTGACGGGAATGCTCACATCGCCAAGCAGTTTCTCAGAAAGCTTCTCTCCAGTTTTTATCTGACTATATTTCCTATTTCACCATAGGCCTGAATGAGATCCCAAATATCCCTATGAGGATCTATTCACGAGGGATTTTCCAAGCTGCGTAATATAAAGAAAGCTTCATTTATGTGAGATGAATAAACATAGCAAAAAGCAGATTCACAGAAAGCTTCCTTCCAGTATTTATCTGAAGATATATCCTTTTTCATCGTAGTCCAGAACGTGCTCCCGAAGGTCCCCTCATTGTTCTGTCCATGACAGTTTCCAAGCTGTGCAATGTAAAGAAAGCTTTATCTATGTCAGAGGATTACACATATCACAGAGTAGTCTCCTAGAAAACTTTGTTCAAGTTTTTGTCTGAGGCTATTTCCCTTTTCACCATCGGCATCAACATGCTCCCCAATATCGCTTGGTACCTGTTTCTCCAAAAGGGTTTCCCTGACGCTGTAGGAGAAGAGAGGTATAACACTGTGACTGGAATGCACACGTCACAAAGCAGTTCCTCGGAAAGCTTCTCTCCAGTATCGGTCTGAACATATTTCCTTATTCACCGTTAGCCTCAAAGTGCTACTGAATATCCTATCACATGCTAAACATACACAGGGCTAGAAAACTGCTCAATGTAAAGGAAGGCTTAACGGAGGGAGAGTAACTGAGACGATACAGAGCAGTTTCACAGAAACCTTTTTTCCTGGGTTTTTCCTGAGGATATTTCTTTCTCCATATTCTAAGGGTCGATCCCAAATGTCTTTCCTCAGATTCCACAAAAACAATGATTTCAAGCTGCTCAATCCAAAGAACGGTTTAACTCTAGGAGACGAATACACACATCACAAAGCAGTTGCTCAGAAAGTTTCTCTGCAGGTTTCTTGGGAAGACGTCCCCTCGCTCACCACAGGCCTCCGGGCGTCACTAAATATCCCTTCACAGATTCTTCAAAGACAGAGTTTCGAATCTGGGCAACATAGAGTAAGCATTAACACTGTGAAGTGAATGCACATATCAGAGAGCAGATTCTTGGAACGCTTCTTCCTCGAATTTATTTCAGTATATTTCACTATTCGCCATATTCCTCAATGCGTTCTGAAATATCACTTTTTTGGTTTCACAGGAACAGTGTTCAAACACTGCCTTGTGAGAAAAGAGGTATAAGTCCCTGAGTGGAATGCATACATCACAAAGTAGTTTCTCAGAAAGCTTCTATCCAGCTTTTATCT
>NW_012115099.1:452956-455564 GCF_000951035.1 Colobus angolensis palliatus
TCAGAAAGCTTCTATCCAGCTTTTATCTGAAGATATCTCCTCTTTCACCATAGGCCAGAATGTGCTCCCAAATGTCCCTTTGCAGATATGTGCATGATGGAGTTCCTAAACTATGCAATATAAAGTTTTAACTATGCACAATGAATAAATATATCTAACAGAGGACAGTATCACAGAAATATTCTTTCCAGTATTTGACTGAGGATATTTCCTTTTTCTTCAGACTTATCGCTATACTCCCTAATATCTCTAGGTAACTTTTTCTCCAAAAGGGATTCCGGAATCCTCTTGGAGAAGAAAGGTATATTTCTGTGAGTGGAATGCACATGACACAAAGCAGCTCCTCAGAGAGCTTCTGTCCAGTTTCTATCTGTAGACGTTTTCTTTCTCAACATAAGCTTCAAAGCCCTCCAAAATATCCCTTCACAGACTAAGCAAAAACAGTGTTATAATACAGCTAAATGAAAAGAGAAGCTTAACTGTGTGAGTGGAATTCACGTGACACAGAGCAGTTTCACAGAAAGCTTCCTTCTGGTTTCTCTGAGGTTCTTTCTTTTACAGGATTATCTAAAGAGCGTTCCCAAAAGTCCTTTTTCAGATTCCACAGAAACAGTGATTTCAAACTGCTCAATCCAAGGAATGATTTAACTCTATGTGATGAATACAAACATCACAAAATAGTTGCGTAGAAAGCTTCTCTCCGATTTTCGATAGAAGATATTACCTTCCTTCACAAAGGCATCCGGTTGCCACTTACAATCCCTTCGCAGAACCCTCAGATACCAACTTTCAAATTGGGAAATGTAGAGTAAGATTTAACCCTGTGAAAAGTATGGACATGTCAGTGAGCAGTTTCTTCAAGTGCTTATTTCTGTTTTTATTGGACATCATTTCACTTTTTGCCATAATGTTCAATATACTGTGATTGTCACCCTTTTGGATTACAGGAACACTGTTGAAATTGTGACCTTATGAGAAGAAAGTTGTTAATCCATGAGTGAAATGCTCACTTCACCAAGCAATTTCTCAGAAAGCTTCTCTCCAGTTTTTACCTGACTATAATTCCTCTTTCACCATAGGCCCGAATGTGATTCCAAATATCCCTTCACAGATTCATCCACGAGGGAGTTTCCAAGCTGCGTAATGTAAAGAAAGCTTCATCTATGTGAAATGAATAGACACAGCAAAAAGCAGATTTACAGAAAGCATCTTTCCAGCTTTTATCTGAAAATATTTCGTTTTTCATCATAGTCCAGATTGAGCTCCCGAAGGTCCCCTCGTGGACCTGTCCATGACAGTTTCCAAGCTGCGTAACGTAAAGAAAGCTTTATGTATGTGAGATAATTATACATAACACAGAGTAGTTTCCTAGAAAACTTCTTTCCACTTTTGGTCTGAGGCTATTTCCCTTTTCATCTTCGGAATAAACATACTCCTGAATATCACTTGGTACCGGTTTCTCCAAAATGGTTTCAACGATGCTGCATGAGAAGAGAGATATAACACTGTCAGTGGAATGAACACGTTACAAAGCAGTTCCTAGCAAAGCTTCTCTCCAGTTTCGATCTCAACATATTTCCTTTTTCCACATAAGACTCAAAGTGCTCCCGAATATCTCTTCACACACTAAACATACATAGGGCTAGAAAACTGCTCAGTGAAGGATAGGCTAATCTGAGTGAGAGAAACTAAGATGACACTGAGCAATTTCTAAGAAAGCTTTCTTATGGATTTTATCTGAGGATATTTCTTTCTCCAGATTCTAAGGATCATTCCCAAATGTCCTTCCTCAGATTCCACAAAAACAGTGATTTCAAGCTGCTCAATCCAAAGAATGGTTCAATTTAAGGAGACGAATACGCATCACAAAGCAGTTGCTCAGAACTTTTCTCTGCAGGTTTCATCGGAAGATGTTTCCTTGCTCACGACAAACCTCCAGGCATCACTAAATATCCCTTCACAGATTCTTCAAAGACAGAGTTTTGAAACTGGACTACATAGAGTAAGCATTAATTCTGTGAGGTGAATGCACATATCAGAAAGCAGATTCTTGGAACACTTCTTCCTCGATGTTATTTCAGTATATTTCACTAATCGCCATAGTCCTCAATGAGTTCTGAAATATCACTTTTTCGGTTTCACAGGAACAGTGTTCAAACACTGCCTTGGGAGAAAAGAGGAATAACTCCCTAAGTGGAATGCACACATTACAAAGTAGTTTCTCAGAAAGTTTCTATCCAGTTTTTATCTGAAGATATCTCCTATTTCACTGTAGGCGTGAATGTGCTCCCGGATATCCCTTCACGCATCTGTGCATGACAGAGTTTCCAAATTACGTAATATAATTAAAGTTTTAACTGTGTGAGATGAATAAATATATTTAACACAAAGCAGTGTCACAGAAATCTTCTTTCCAGTTTTTGCCTGAGGATATTTCCTTTTTCACCATAGTCGTCACTATACTCCTGAATATCTCTTGATAGCATTTTCTCCAAAATGGATTCCGGAAACCTCTATGAGAAGAAAGGTATGTTTCTTTGAGTGTAATGCACACGTCACACAGCAGCTCCTCAGAAAGCTTCTCTAAAGTTTCTATCTGAAGACGTTT
>NW_012115099.1:455614-458230 GCF_000951035.1 Colobus angolensis palliatus
AAGACGTTTCCTTTCTCACCGCAAGCCTCAAAGCCCTCCAGAATATCTCTTCGCACACTAAGCAACAACAGTGCTATGATACAGCTCAATGAAAAGAGAAGCTTAACTGTGTGAGCGGAATTCACGTGACACAGAGCAGTTTTACAGAAAGCTTCCTTCCAGTTTCTCTCTGAGGTTATTACTTTTTCAGGATATTCTAAATAGCGTATCCAAATGTCCTTTCTCAGATCTCACAGAAACAGTGATTTCAAAATGCTCAACCCAAAGAATGATTTACCTCTATGAGATGAATACAAACATCTCAAAAGAGGTGCACAGAAAGCTTCTCTAAGATTTTCGATGGAGGACATTTCCATGCCTCACGCTGGCCTCTGGACGCCACTTACTATCTCTTCACAGAACCTTCAAATAGTGACTTTCAAACTCGAAAATATAGAGTAAGCTTTAACCCTGTGAACACAGCTATAACACTCTGAATTGAAGGCACACATCACAAAGCAGTTCCTCGGAAATCTTCTCCCCAGTTTCGGTCTGAATGTATTACCCTTTTCACCGTTAGCCTCACAGTGCTCCCGAATATCCCATCACATGCTAAACATACACAGTGCTAGAAAACTGCTCAATGAAAAGAGAGGCTTATCTGAGTGAGAAGAATTAAGACAACACAGAGCAGTTTCACGGAAAACTTTCTTCTGGATTGTAATTGAGGATAATTCTTTCTCCATATACTAAGGATCTGTCCCAAATGTCCTACCTCGGATTTCAAAAAAACTGTGAACAGTCTATGCTGAATAGTGAAATATACTGAAATAAAATAGAGGAAGAAGCGTTCCAAGAATCTGCTCTCTGATATGTGCATTTACTTCACAGAGTTAATGCTTACTCTATGTTGTCCCGGTTTGAAACTCTGTCTTTGAAGAATCTGTGAAGGGATATTTAGTGATGCCCAGAGGCCTGTGGTGAGTGAGGAAACGTCTTCCAATGAAACCTGAAGGGAAACGTTCTGAGCATCCACTTTGAGATGTGTGTATTCGTCTCCAAGAGTTAAACAATTCTTTGGATTGAGCAGCTTCAAATCACTGTTTATGTGGAATCTGAGGATGGACATTTGGGAACAATCCTTAGATTATGGAGAAAGAAATATCCTCAGTTAAAATCCAGAAGGAAACTTTCTGTGAAACTACTCTCTGTCGTCTTCATTCCTCTGACACAGATAAGCCTCTCTTTTCATTGAGCAGTTTACTAGCCCTGTGTATGTTTAGCGTTTGATGGGATATTCAGGAGCACTTTGAGGCTTACGGTGAATAAGGAAATATGTTAAGACCGAAACTGGAGAGAAGCTTTCAGATGAAATGCTTTGTGGCTTGTGCATTCCAGGCACAGTGTTATACCTGTCTTCTCATACAGTGTCGGGGAAATCCTTTTGGAAAACAGGTACCAAGTGATATTGGGAGGCATGTTGACACCGCTGGTGAAAAGGGAAATAGCCTCAGACAAAAACTAGAAAGAAGCTTTCCAGGAAACTACTCTGTGATATGTGTAATCATCTCACATAGATAAAGCTTTCTTTACATTACGCAGCCGGAAAACTGTCATGGACGGATCCACGAAGGGACCTTCGGGAGTACATTCTGAACACTGGTGAAAAAGAAAATATCTTCCGATAAAAACTGGAAAGATGATTTCTCTGAGTCTGCGGTTTGCTGTATTTATTCAACTCACATAGATGAAGCTTTCTTTACATTACACAGATTTCAAACTCCCTCGTGGATGGATCCGCAAAGGGATATTTGGGATCACATTCGAACCTTTGGTGAAAGAGGAAATATAGTCAGATAAAAACTGGAGAGAAGCTTTCTGAGAAACTGCTTGGTGATGTGTGCATTCCACTCAGGGAGTTATAACTTTCTTCTCATAAAGCACAGTTTGAACACAGTTCCTGGAAAACCAAAAGATTGATGTTCGGAGCACATTGAAGACTATGGCAAAAAGTGAAATATCGTCCAATAAAAAACAGAAAGAAGCACTCGAAGAAACTGCTCTCTGACATGTCCATTCTTTTCACAGGGTTAAATCTTACTCTAAATTTCCCAGTTTAAAAGAAGGTGTTTGAGGGTTTTCAGAGGAGATCGTAATTGGCAACCGGAGGCCTGTGTGAGGCAAGGAAATGTCTTTCATCGAAAATCGGAGAGAAGCTTTCTGTGCAACTCTTTTGAGATGTTTGTATTCATTTAATAGAGTTAAATCATGCTTTGGATTGAACAGTTTGAAATCAATGCTTCTGTGGAATCTGAGAAAGGACATTTGGAAACACACTTTAGAATATCCTGAAAAAGAAATAACCTCAGAGAGAAACCAGAAGGAAGCTTTCTGTGAAACTGCTCTATGTCATGTGAATTCTGCTCAAACAGTTCATATTCTCTTTTCATTGTGCTGTATCATAACACTGTTTTTGTTTATTCTGTGAAGGGATGTTCAGGAACGCTTTGAGGCTTATGGTGAGATAGGAAACGAATTCCGATAGAAAATGTAAAGAAGCTTTCTGAGGAGGTGCTTTGTGACGTGTGCATTCCACTTACAAAAATATACCTTTCTTCTCCTAGAGGATTCTGGAAT
>NW_012115099.1:458280-460818 GCF_000951035.1 Colobus angolensis palliatus
ATATTAGAAATCTCTTTTTCTAAAAGTTCATAAGGTAGCATAACATAATATAGTGTTTTTTTGCAAAGAAAATGAAAAGACTTACAAAAATATACCTTTCTTCTCCTAGAGGATTCTGGAATCCCTTTTGGAGAAAAAGCTACCAAGAGATATTCGGGAGTACAGCGATGACTATGGTGAAGAAGGAAATATCCTCCGACAAAAACTGGAAAGAAGATTTCTGTGAAACTACTTTGTGTTAGATATATTTTTTTCCTTTCGCATCCTTAAAACTTCAATTATATTACACAATTTGTAAACTCCGTCATGCACAGATCTGCCAGGGACATTCGGGAGCACATTCAGGCCTACGGTGAAAGAGGAGATATCTTCAGATAAAAACTGGATAGAAGCTTTCTGAGAAACTACTTTGTGATGTATGCATTCCACTCAGGGAATTACACCTCTTTTCTCACAAGACACTGTTTGAAAATTATTCCTGTGAAACCGAAAAGGTGATATTTTGGAATGCACTGAGGACTATAGCAAGTAGTGAAATATACTGAAATAAAATTGCGGAAGAAGTGTTCCAAGGATCTGCTCTCTGATATGTGCATTCGCTTCACAGAATTAATGCTTACTCTATGTTGCCTAGATTCCAAACTCTGTCTTTGAAGAATCTGTGAAGGGATACTTGTGACACCCAGAGGCTTGTGGTGAGCAAGGAAACGTCTTCTGATGAAACCTACAGAGAAATGTTCTGAGCAACTGCTTTGTGATGTGTGTATTCATCTCCTAGAGTTAAACCATTCTTTGGATTGAGCAGCTTGAAAGCACTGTTTTTGTGTGTTATACCTCTTTTCTCATACAGCGTTGGGGAAACCCTTTTGGAGAAACAGGTACCAAGTGATATTCCGGAGCATGTTGATGCCGATGGTGAAAAGGGAAATAGTCGCAGACAAAAATTGGAAAGAAACTTTCACCATAGGCCTGCATGTGCTGCCGAATGTCCCTTCACAGATCTGAGCATGATGGAGTTTCCAAACTGCATAATATAAGTATTAATTATGCAAGATGAATAAATATATCCAAAACAAAGCAGTTTCACAGAAATCTTCTTTCCAGTATTTGTCTGAGGATATTTCCTTTTTCACCATAGTCGTTGCTAGACTCCCGAACATCCCTTGGTAGCTTTTTCTCCAAAAGGGGTTCCGGAATCCCCAAGAAGAAGACAGCTGTATATCTGTGTGTCGAATGCACATGTCACTAAGCAGCTCCTCAGAAAGCTTCTCCCCATTTCCTATCTGAAGACATTTCCTTTCTCACTGTAAGTGTCAAAGCCCTCCAGAATATCCCTTCACAGGCTAAACATACACAGTGTTATGATACAGCTCAAGGTATGGAGAATAACTGTGTGAGCGGAATTCACGTGACACAGAGCAGTTTCACAAAAAGCTTCCTTCTTTTTTCTCTCTGAGGTTATTTCTTTTTCAGGGTACTCTAAAGAGCTTTTCCAAATGTCCTTCCTCAGATTCCACAGAAACAGTGACTTCAAACTGCTCAATCCAAAGAATGATTTAACTCTATGAGATAAATACAAACATCACCAAAGAGTTGCGCAGAAAGCGTCTCTCCGATTTTCGATGGAAGACATTCCCTTGCCTCACACAGGCCTCCAGTCGCCACTTGCTATCCCCTCGCAGAACCCTCAAAGACCGACTTTCAAACTGCGAAATGTAGTGTAAGGTTTAACGCTGTGAAAAGAATGTATATGTCAGAAAACAGTTTCCTCGAGTGCTACTTTCTGATTTTTATTGGACGACATTTCATTTCTTGCCGTAGTCTTCAATGTGCTCCGAATTTCACTCTTTTGGTTTCACATAACAGTGGTCAAACAGTGCCTTATGAGAATAAAGTTACAACTCTCTGAGTGTAATGCACACATCACCAAACAGTTTCTCAGAAAGCTTCTCTCCAGTATTTATCTGACTATATTTCCTATTTCACCACAGGCATGAAGGTGATCCCAAATATCCCTTCGTGGATCCATCCACGAGGGAGTTGCCAAACTGTGTAATGTAAAGAACACTTCATCTATGTGAGATGGGTAAGCATAGCAAAAAGCTGATTCACAGAAAGCTTCTTTCCAGTTTTCATCTGAAAATTTTTGTTTTTCATCATAGTCCTGACTGTGCTCCCGAAAGTTTCCTCGTGGATCCGTCCATGACAGTTTCCAAGCTGTGTAATATAAAGAAAGCTTTATCTATGTGAGATGATTACACATATCAGAGAGTATTTTCCTATAAAACTTCTTTCCAGTTTTTTCTGAGGCAATTTCCCTTTTCACCATCGGCATCAACATGCTCCCTAATATCACTTGGTACATGTTTCTCCAAAATGGTTTCTTTGATTCTGTATGGGAAGAGAGGTATGACATTGTGAGCGGAATGAACACGTCACAAAGCAGCTCCACGGAAAGCTTCTCTCCAGTTTCTGTCTGAACATATTTCCTTTTTCACCATTAGCCTGAAAGTGCTCCCAAATAACCCATCACACGTT
>NW_012115099.1:460978-463422 GCF_000951035.1 Colobus angolensis palliatus
CAAATACAGTGATTTCAAGCTGCTCCATCCAAAGAATGGTTTAACTCTAGGAGACGAATACAAACATCGCAAAACAGTTGCTCAGAAAGTTTCTCTGCAGATTTCATAGGAGGATGTTTCCTTGCTCACCATAAGCCTCTGCGTGTCACTAAATATCTATTCACATATTATTCAAAGACAGTTTTGAAACTGGGCAATATCGATTAAGCATTAACTCCGTGAAGTGAATGCACGTATCAACGAGCAGATTCTTGGAATGCTTCTTCCTCGATTTTATTTCAGTATATTTCACTATTCACCATAGTCCTCAATGCGTTCCGAAATATCACTTTTTGGTTTCACAGGAACAGTGTTCAAACACTGCGTTGTGAGAAAAGAGGTATAACAGCCTGTGTGGAATGCATACATCACTAAGTAGTTTCTCAGAAAGCTTCTATCCAGTTTCTATCTGAAGATATCTCCTCTTTCACCTTAGGGCTGAATGTGCTCCTGAATGTCCCTTCGTGGATCTGTGCATGACGGAGTTTCCAAACTGCATAATATAATTAAAGTTTTAACTATGCAAGATGAATAAATATATCTAACACCAAGCAGTTTCACAGCAATCTTCTTTCCGTTCATGTGTGAGGATATTTCCTTTTTCATCATAGTCGTTGCTATACTCCCAAATATCTCTTGGTAGCTTTTCTCCAAAAGGGATTCCAGAATCCTCTAGGACAAGAAAGGTATATTTCTGTGAGTGAAATGCACACGAACTAAGCAGGTTCTCAGAAAGGTTCTCTCCCGTTTCTATCTGAAGATAATCCTTTCCTTACCATAAGCCTCTAAGCCCTCCAGAGTATCCCTTCGCAGACTAAACAAAAACAGTGTTATGATACAGCTCAATGAAAAGAGAAGCTTAACTGTGTGTGCGGAATTCACGTGACACAGAGCAGTTTCACAGAGTGCTTCCTTCTGGTTTTTCTCTGAGGTTATTTCTTTTTCAGGATATTCTAAAGAGCGTTTCCAAATGTCCTTTCTCAGATTCCACAGAAGCATTCATTTCAAACTGTTCAATCCAAAGAATTATTTAACTCTCAAAAGAGTTGCGCAGAAAGCTACTCTCCGATTTTTGGTTGAAGATATTTCCTTGCCTCACACAGGCCTCCGGACGTCACTTACTATCCCTTCTCAAAACCCTCAAATACCGACTTCGAAACTGGGAAATGCAGAGTAAGCTTTAAACCTGTGGAAAGAATGGACATGTCAGAGAGCAGTTTCTTCGAGTGCTTCTTTCTGTTTTTTATTGGACGATATTTCACTTTTGGCCATAGTCTTCAATGTGCTCCGAATATCACTCTTTTGGTTTTATAGGAACAGTGTTCAAACTGTGCCTTATGAGAAGAAAGTTATAACTCCCTGAGTGGAATCCACACATCACCAAGCAGTTTTTCAGAAAGCTTCCCTTCAGTTTTTATATGACTCTATTTGTTACTTCACCATAGTCCTGAATGTGATCCCAAATATAGCAAACAGCAGACTCAGAGAAATCTTCTTTCCAGTTTTTATCGGAAGATATTTTCTTTTTCACCAATGTCCAGAATGTGCTCCCGAAGGTCTCTTCGTGCATCTGTCCATGACAATTTCGGAGCTGCGTAATGTAAATAAAGCTTTATCTATGTGAGATGATTACACATATCACAGAGTAGTTTCCTGGAAAGCTTCTTTCTAGTTTTTGTCTGAGGCTATTTCCCTTTTCACCATCGGCATCAACATGCTCCCCAATATCACTTGGTACCTGTTTCTCCACAAGGATTTCCCTGACACTGTATGAGAAGAGTGGTATAACACTGTGCCTGGAATGCACATGTCACAAAGCATTTCCTCTGAAAGCTTCTATCCAGTTTCGGTCTGAATGTATTTCCTTTTTCACCGTAAGCCTCAAAGTGCTCCCGAATATCCCATCAAATGCTAAACATACACAGGGCTAGAAAACTGCTCAAAGAAAAGAGAGGCTTATCTGTGTGAGAGGAATTAAGATGACACAGAACAGTTTCACAGAAAGCTTCCTTCTGGATTATACCTTAGGATATTTCATTCACCATATTCTAAGGATGGTTCCCAAATGTCCTTCCTCAGATTCGACAAAAACAGTGATTTCAAGCTGCTCAACCCAAAGAATGATTTAACTCTTTGAGATGAATACACACATTGCAAATCAGTTACTCAGAACGCTTCTCTTCATGTTTCCTCAGTAGACCTTTCCTCGCTCACTCAAGCCTCTGGGCGTCACTAAACATCCCTTCACAGATTCTTCAAAAACAGAGTTTCAAACCTGGGCAACATAGAGTAAGCATTACCTCTGTGAAGTAAATGCACATATCAGAGAGTAGATTCCTGGAACGCTTCTTCTTTGATTTTATTTCAGTATATTTCACTATTCGGCATAGTCCTCAATGCATTCT
>NW_012115099.1:463472-468916 GCF_000951035.1 Colobus angolensis palliatus
CTTCTTCTTTGATTTTATTTCAGTATATTTCACTATTCGGCATAGTCCTCAATGCATTCTGAAAGATCACTTTTTCAGTTTCACAGGAAAAGTGTTCAAAGACTGCCTTCTGAGAAAAGAGGTATAACTTCCTGAGTGGAATGCATACATCATGAAGTAGATTCTCAGAAATCTTCTATCCAGTTTTCATCTGAATTTATCTCCTCTTTCTCCGTAGGCCTGAATGGGTTCCTGAACGTCCCTTTGTGGATCTGTGCATGACGGAGTTCCTAAACTATGCAATATAATTAAAGTTTTAACTATGCAAGATGAATAAATATATCTAACAGAAGGCAGTATCACAGAAATCTTCTTTCCAGTATTTGACTGAGGATATTTCCTTTTTCATCAGAGTTAAGGCTATACTTCCTAATATCTCTTGTTTCTCTGAGGTTCTTTCTTTTACAGGATTATCTAAAGAACGTTTCTAAGAGTCCTTTCTCAGATTCCACAGAAACCGTGATTTCAAACTGCTCAATCCAAGGAATGATTTAACTCTATGTGATGAATACAAACATCACAAAAGAGTTGCGCAGAAAATTTCTCTCCATTTTTCGATAGAAGACGTTGCCTTCCCTCACAAAGGCATGCGGTTGCCACTTACAATCCCTTCGCAGAACCCTCAGATACCAACTTTCAAACTGGGAAATGTAGAATAAGATTTAACCCTGTGAAAAGAATGGACATGTCAGAGAACAGTTTCTTCGAGTGTTTCTTTCTCTTTTTATTGGACGTCATTTCACTTTTTGCCACAGTGTTCAATATACTGTGATTATCACCCTTTTGGATTACAGGAACAGTGTTCAAACTGTGCCTTATGAGAAGAAAGTTGTTACTCCATGAGTGGAATGCTCACATCACCAGCAATTTCTCAGAAAGCTTCTCTCCAGTTTTAATCTGACTATAATTCCTCTTTCACCATAGGCCCGAATGTGATTCCAAATATCCCTTCACGGATCCATCCACAAGGGAGTTTCCATGCTGCGTAATGTAAAGAAAGCATCATGTATGTGAGATGAATAAACATAGCAAAAAGCAGACTTACAGAAAGCTGTTTTCCAGCTTTTATCTGAAAATATTTCTTTTTTCATCCTAGTCCAGATTGAGCTCCCGTAGGTCCCCTCGTGGATCTGTCCATGACAGTTTCCGTGTTGCCTAATGTAAAGAAAGCTTTATCTATGTGAGATGATTACAGATAACACAGAGTAGTTTCCTAGAAAACTTCTTTCCAGTTTTTGTCTGAGGCTATTTCCCTTTTCACCATCGGAATAAACATACTGCGGAATATCACTGGGTACCAGTTTCTCCAAAATGGTTTCCCCGACGCTGTATGAGAAGAGAGGTATAACACTGTCAGTGGAATGAACACGTCACAAAGCAGTTTCTAGCAAAGTTTCTGTTCAGTTTTGGTCTCAACATATTACCTTTTTCCCCATAACCCTGAAAGTGCTCCCAAATATCTCATCACATGCTAAACATACACAGGGCTAGAAAACTGCTCAGTGAAGGAGAGGCTAATCTGAGTGAGAGAAACTAAGATGACACTGAACGATTTCACAGAAAACTTTCTTCTGGATTTTATCTGAGAATATTTCTTTCTCCATATTTTAAGGATCGTTCCCTAATGTCCTTCGTCAGATTCCACAAAAACAGTGATTTCAAGCTGCTCAATCCAAAGAATGGTTTAACTCTAGGAGACGAATACATCGGAGGTTTCATTGGAAGACGTTTCCTTGCTGACGACAAACCTCCAGGCGTCACTAAATATTCCTTCACAGTTTGTTAAAAGACAGAGTTTCAAAACTGGGCAACATAGAGTAGGCATTAACTCGGTGAAGTGAATGCACATATCACAGTTTTAACTGTGTCAGACGAATAAATACATCTAACGCAAAGCAGTTTCGCAGAAATCTTCTTTCCAGTTTTTGCCTGAGGATATTTCCTTTTTCACCATAGTCGTTGCTATACTCCTGACTATCTCTTGATAGCTTTTTCTCCAAAAGGGATTCTGGAATCCTCTAGGAGAAGAAAGGTATGTTTCTGTGAGTGTGATGCACACGTCACAGAGCAGCTCTTCAGAAAGCTTCTCTACAGTTTCTATCTGAATAGGTTTCCTTTCTCACCATAAGCCTCAAAACCCTCCAGATTATCCCTTCGCAGACTAAGCAAAAACAGTGTTATGATACAGCTCAATGAAAAGAGAAGCTTAACTGTGTGAGCGGAATTCACGTGACACAGAGTAGTTTCACAAAAAGGTTCCTTCCACTTTCTCTCGGAGGTTATTTCTTTTTCAGCATATTCTAAATAACGTATCCAAATGTCCTTTCTCAGATCCCACAGAAACAGTGATTTCAAAATGCTCAATCCAAAGAATGATTTAACTCTATGAGATGAATACAAACATAACAAAAGCATTGTGTAGAACGCTTCTCTCCGATTTTCGATGGAAGACATTTCGTTGCCTCACACTGGCCACCAGTTGCCACTTACTATCCCTTCACAGAACCTTCAAATAGCGACTTTCTAACTCGGAAATATAGAGTAAGCTTTAACCCTGTGAAAAGAATGGACATGTCAGAGAGCAGTTTCTTCTAGTGCTTCTTTCTCTTTTTTATTGGATGACATTTCACTTTTTGCCATAGTCTTCAAGGTGCTCCAAATAGCACTCTTTTGGTATCACAGGAACAGTGTTCAAACTGTGCCTTACTAAAAGAAAGTTCTAACTCCCTGAGTGGAGTGCACACATCACCAAGTAGTTTCTCAGAAAATTTCTCTCGAGTTTTTATCTGACTATATTTCCTCTGTCACCATAGTCCCAATGAAATCTGCAGAGAAAAGTTCTGAGCAACTGCTTTGTGATGTGTGTATTCGTTTCCTAGAGTTAAACCATTCTTTGGATTGAACAATGTGAAATCACTGTTTTTATGGAATCTGAGGGAGGACATTTGGGATCGACACTTATAATATGGGGAAAGAAATATTTTCAGGTGAAATCCAGAAGGAAGCTTTCTGTGAACCTGCTCTGTGTTGTTTTAATTCCTCTCACTCACATAAGCCTCTCATTTCATGCAGCAGTTTTCTAGCCCTGTGTATCTTTAGCGTGTGATGGGATATTTGGGAGCACTTTGAGGCTAACGGTGAAAAAGGAAATAAATACAGACTGAAACTGAAGAGAAGATTTCTGAGGAACTGATTTGTGATGTGTGCATTGCAGTCACAGTGTTATACCTCTCTTCTGATACAGCGTAGGGGAAACCCTTTTGGAGAAACAGCTACCAAGTTATATTCTGGAGCATGTTGAATCTGATGGTGAAAAGGAAACTATCTTCAGACAAAAACTGGAAAGAAGCTTTCTAGGAAACTGCTCTGTGTTACGTGTAATCATCTCACACAGATTAAGCTTTCTTTGCATTACACAGCTTGGAAACTGTCATGGACGGATCCAGGAAGGGACCTTTGGGAGCACATTCTGGACTATAGTTAAAAATGGAAATATCTTCAGATAAAAACTGGAAAGAAGCTTTCTGTGAATCTGCTTTTTGCTATGTTTCTTCATCTCACATAGATGAAGCTTTCTTTACACTACACGGCTTGGAAACTCCCTCGTGGATGGATCCGTGAAGGGATATTTGGGATCACATTCATGCCTATAGTGAAATACGACATAGAGTCAAATAAAAACTATAGAAAAGCTTTCTGAGAAACTGCTTAGTGATGTGTACTTTCCACTAAGAGAGTTATAACTCTCGTCTCATAAGACACAGTTTGAACACTGTTCCTGTACAAACAAAAAAGTGATATTTGGAGCATATTGAAAACCATGCAAAACGTGAAATGGCGTCCAGTATAAAAAAGAAAGAAGCACTCAAAGAATGTGGTCTCTGACATGTCCATTCTTTTCACAGGGTTAAAGCTTACTCTACATTTCCCAGTTTGAAAGTCGGTCTTTGAGGTTTCTGCGACGGGATAGTAAGTGGCGACCGGAGGCCTGTGTGAGGCAGCAAATGTCTTAAATTGAAAATAGGAGAGAAGCTTTCTGTGCAAATCTTTTGTGATGTTTGTATTCATCTCATAGCATTCAATCATTTTTTTGAATTGAGCAGTTTGATATCACTGTTTCTGTGGAATCTGAGAAAGGACATTTGGAAACGCTCTTTAGAATATCCTGAAAAGGAAATAACCTCAGAGAGAACCAGAAGAAAGCCTTTTGTGAAACTGATCTGTGTCACGTGAATTCCACTCACACAGTTAAGCTTCTCTTTTCATTGAGCTGTATCATAACACTGTTTTTGTTTAGTCTGTGAAGGGATACTCTGGACAGCTTTGAGGCTTATGGTGAGAAAGGAATCATCTTCAGATAGAGACTGGAGAGAAGCTTTCTGAAGAGCTGCTCTGTGACGTGTGCATCCCACTCACAGATATATACATTTCTTCTCCTACAGGATTCTTGAATCTCTTTTGGAGAATAAGCAACCAAGAGATATTTGGAAGTATAGTGACGACTCTGGTGAAAAAGGAAATATCCTCAGACAAAAACTGGAAAGAAGATTTCTGTGAAAGTGCTTGTGTTAGATATATTTACTCATCTCGCATATTTAAAACTTTATTTATATTACCCAGTTTGGAAACTCCATCATGCACATATTCGTGAAGGGACGTTTGGGAGCACATTCTGTCCTACGGTGAAAGAGGAGATATCTTCAGATAAAAACTGGATAGAAGCTTTCTGAGAAACTACTTTGTGATGTATGCATTTCACTCAGAGTGTTATACCTCTTTTCTCACAATGCTGTGTTTGGACACTGTTCCTGTGAAAGAGAAGAAGTGATATTTTGGAACGCTATGAGGACTATGACGGGTAGTGAAATATACTGAAATAAAATCGAGGAAGAAGCGTTCCATGAATCTACTCTCTGATATGTGCATTGAATTCACAGAGTTAATGCATACTCTATGTTGCCCAGTTTCAAAACTCTGTCTTTGAAGCATCTGGGAAGGGATATTTAGTGATGCCGGAGGCCTGTGATGAGCTAGGAAACGTCTTCTGATGAAACCTGTGGAGAAAGGTTCTGAGCAACTGCTTTGTGATGCATATATTCGTCTCATAGAGTAAAACCATTCTTTGGATTTCACGGCTTGAAATCACTGTTTTTGTGGAATCTGAGGAAGGACATTTGGGAATGATTTTTGGAATATGGAGAAATAAATATAATCAGGAAAAATCCAGTAGGAACGTTTCTGTGAAACTGCGCTGTGTCGTCTTAATTATTCTTGCTCCATTAAGCCTCCCTTTTCATTGAGCAGTTTTCTCGCAATGTGCATGTTTAGCTTGTGATGAGATATTTGGAGGCACTTTGAGACTAACAGTGAAAAAGGAAATATGTTCAGACTGAAACTGGAGAGAA
>NW_012115099.1:469473-471821 GCF_000951035.1 Colobus angolensis palliatus
CTTTCTTTACATTATGCAGCTTGGAAGCTCCCCCGTGGATGGATCCACAAAGGGATATTTGGCATCATATTCGAGCTTATGGTGAAAGACGAATTATAGTTAGATAAAAACTGGAGAGAAGCATTCTGAGAAGCTCACCTGCTTGGCGATGTGAGCATTCCACTCACGGAGTAAAATCTTCTCATAAGGCATAGTGTGAACACTGTTCCTTTAATCCCAAAGGGTGACATTCAGAGCACATTGAGTACTATGGCAAAAAGTGAAATGTCGTCCAATAAAAAACAGAAAGAAGCACTCAAAGAAACTGCTCTCTGACATGTCCATTATTTTCACAGGGTTAAATGTTACTCTACATTTCCCAATGTGAAAGTCGGTCTTTGAGGGTTCTGTGAAGGGATATTAAGTGGCAACCGGAGGATCGTGTGAGGCAAGGAAATGTCTTCCATCGAAAATCGGAGACAAGCTTTCTGTGCATCCCTTTTGTGATGTTGGTATTCATCTCATTGTGTTAAATCTTTCTCTGGAATGAGGAGTATGAAATCACTGTTTCTGTGGAATCTGAGAAAGGACATTTGGAAACGCTCTTTAGAATATCCTTAAAATAAAAATAACCTCAGAGAGCAACCAGTAGGAAGCGTTCTGTGAAACTGAACTGTGTCATGTATATTCCCCTCACACAGTTAAGCATCTCTTTTCATTGAGGTGTATCATAACACTGTTTTTGTTTAGTCTCTGAAGTTATATTCTGGAGGGCTTTGAGACTTACGGAGAGAAAGGAAACGTCTTCAGAAAGAAATTGGTGAAAAACTTTCTGAGGATATGCTTTGTGACGTGTGCTTTCCACTGACAGAAATATACCTTTCTTCTCCTAGAGGATTCCAGAATCCGTTTTGGAGAAAAAATCTGCCAAGTGATATTCGGGAGTATAGCTACGACTATGGAGAAAAAGAAAATATCCTCAGACAAACACTGGAAGGAAGATTTCTGTGAAACTGCTTTGTGTTGGATGTATTTATTCATTTCACATAGTTAAAACATTAATTACATTACGCAGTTTGGAACTCCACCATGCACAGATCCGCGAAGGAATTTCGGGAGCACATTCAGGCCTATGGTTAAAGAGGAGATATCTTCAGATAAAAACTGAATAGAAGCTTTCTGAGAAACTACTTTGTAATGTATGCAATCCACTCAGGGAGGCATACCTCTTTTCTCACAAGACTGTGTTGGAACACTGTTCCTGTGAGACCAAAAAAGTGGTAGTTCGGAACGCATGGAGGACTATGGCAAATAGCGAAATATGCTGAAATAAAATCGAAGAAGAAGCGTTCCAAAAATCTGCTCTCTGATAGGTGCATTCACTACACGGAGTTAATGCTTACTCTATGTTGCCCAGTTTCGAAACTCTCTCTTTGAAGAATCTGGGAAGAGATAGTTAGTGACACCCGGAGGCTTGTGGTTAGCAAGGAAAAGTCTTCCAATGAAACCTGCAGAGAAACGTTCTGAGCAACTACTTTGCGATGTGTGTATTCGTATCCTAGAGTCAAAATATTCTTTGGATTGAGCAGCTTGAAAACACTGTATTTGTGGAATCTGAGGAAGGATATTGAGAAGGATCCTTAGAATATGGAGAAAGAAATATCCTCAGATAAAATCCAGAAGGAACCTTTCTGTGAAACTGTTATGTGTCGTCTTAATTCCTCTCGCTCAGTTAAGCCTCCCTTTTCATTGAGCAGTTTTCTAGCAATGTGTATGTTTAGCGTGTGAAGGGATATTCGGGAGCACTTTTTTTGTGAAAGACGTTTCTCCAAAAGGGATTGCGTATTCCTCTAGGAGAAGAAAGGTATATTTCTGTGAGTGGAATGCACACATAACAAAGCAGCTCCTCAGAAAGCTTCTCTCCAGTTTCTGTCTGATGACATTTCTTTTCTCACCATAAGCCTCACAGCCATCCAGAATATCCCTTCCCAGACTGAACAAAAATAGTGTTATGATACAGTTCAATGAAAAGAGAAGCTTAACTGTGTGAGCGGAATTCACCTGAGACAGAGCAGTTTCACAGAAAGCTTCCTTGTGGTTTCTCTCTGAGGTTATTTCTTTTTCAGGATATTCTAAAGAGCGTCTTCTGATGAAACTTGCGGAGAAACTTTCTGAGCAACTGCTTTGCGATGTCTGTATTCCACTCCTAGAAATAAACCAATTTTTGGATTGAGCAGCTTGAAATCACTCTTTTTGTGGAATCAGAGGAAGGAAATTTGGGAACGATCCTTAGAATATGGAGAAAGAAATATCCTCAGGTAAAATCCAGAAGGAAGCTTTCTGTGAAACTGCTCTGTGTTGTCTTAATT
>NW_012115099.1:471871-473449 GCF_000951035.1 Colobus angolensis palliatus
CAGGTAAAATCCAGAAGGAAGCTTTCTGTGAAACTGCTCTGTGTTGTCTTAATTCCTCTCACTCCGTTAAGCCTCTCCTTACATTCAGCAGTTTTCTGACCCTGTGTATGTTTACCGTGTGATGGGGTACGTGGGAGACTTTGAGGCTAATGGTCAAAAAGGAATTATATTCAGACCAAATCTGGAGATAAGCTTTCCAGGAACTGCTTTGTGACGTGTGCATTCCAGTAACAGTGTTATACCTCTCTTCTCATACAGCGTCGGGGAAACCATTTTGGAGAAACCGCTACCGAGTGATATTCGGGACAATGGTTATGCTAATGGTGAAAAGGGAAGTAGCCTCAGACAGAAACTGGAAAGAAGCTATCTAGGAAACTGCTCTGTGATATTTGTAAGCGTCTCACATAGATAAAGCTTTCATTACATTACGCGGCTTGGAAACTGTCATGGATGGATCCATGAAGGGACCTTCGGGAGCACATTCTTGACTGTGCTGAAAAAGGAAATATCTTCAGATAAAAAGTGTAAAGAACCTTTCTGTGAATCTGCTTTTTGCTATGCTGACTCATCTCACATAGATGAAGCTTTCTTTACATTACGCAGGTTGGAAATTCCCTCGTGGATGGATCCGTGAAGGTATATTTGGGATCACTTTCAGGCCTATGGTGAAAGAGGAAACATAGTCAGATAAAAACTGGAAAGAAGCTTTCTGAGAATCTGCTTGGTGATGTGTGCATTCCACTCAGGGAGTTACAACTTTCTTCTCTTAAGGCACGTTTGACCACTGTTCATTTAAAACCAAAAGAGTGATATTTGGAGCACTTTGAAGATTATGGCAAAAAGTGAAATGACGTCCAATAAAAAACTGAAATAAGCACTCGAAGAAATTGCGCTCAAATGTCCACTCTTTTCACAGGGTTAAAGCTTACTCTACATTTCCATGTTTGAAAGTTAGTCTTTGAGTGTTCTGCGATGGGATAGTAAGTGGTGACCAGAGGCCTGTGTCTAGCAAGAAAATATCCTTCACCGAAAATTGGAGAGAATTGTTCTTGGCAACTCTTTTGTGATTATTGTTTTCATCTCATAGCGTTAAGTGATTCTTTGGAATGAGCAGTTTGAAATCATTGTTTCTGTACAATCTGAAAAAGGACATTTGGAAACGCTCTTTAGAATATCTTGAAAAAGAAATAATCACAGAGAGAAACCAGAAGGAAGCTTTCTGTGAAACTGCTGTGTGTCAGGTGAATTACACTCACACAGTTAAGCTTCACTTTTCATTGAGCTGTATCATAACACTGTTTTTGTTTAGTCTGTGAAGGAATATTCTCGAAGGAGCTGAGGCTTACGGTGATAAAGAAAACGTTTTCAGATAGAGACTGGAGAGTAGCGTTCTGAGGAGCTGTTTGCTTCGTGTGCATTCCACTCACAGAAATATACCTTTCTTCTCCTAGAGGATTCCGGAATCTCTTTTGGAGAAAAAGCAACCTAGAGATATTCGCTAGTATAGTGATGATTATGGTGAAAAAGGAAATATCCTCAGACAAAAACTGGAAAGAAGATTTCTGTGAACATGCTTTG
>NW_012115099.1:473946-474933 GCF_000951035.1 Colobus angolensis palliatus
GATGTGTGCATTCCAGTCGCAGTGTTATACCTCTCTTCTCATACAGGGTTGGGAAACCCTTTTGGAGAAACAGGTACCAAGTGACATTCGGGAGCATGTTGATGGCAATGGTGAAAAGGTAAATAGCCTCAGACAAAAATTGGAAAAAAGCTTTCTTGGAAACTCGTCTGTGATAGGTGTAGTCATCTCATAGATAAAGCTTTCTTTACATAACGCAGCTGGGAAACTGTCATGGACGGATCCATGAAGGGACCTTTGGGAGCACATTCTGGACTATGGTGAAAAAGGAAGTATCTTCAGATAAAAACTGGAAAGAACCTTTCTGCGAATCTGCTTTTCTCCATGTTTATTCATCTCACATCGATGAAGCTTTCTTTACATTATGCAGCTTGGAAGCTCCCTTGTGGATGGATCCACGAAGGGATATTTGGCATCACATTCGAGCCTATGGTGAAAGAGGAAATATCGTCACATAAAAACTGGAGAGAAGCTTTCTGAGAAACTGCTTGGCCATGTGAGCTTCCACTCACGGAGTAAAAACCTTCTCATAAGGCACAGTGTGAACAAACACTGTGCCTGTAATCCAAAAGGGTGATATTCAGAGCACATTGAAGACTATGGCAAAAAGTGTAAGGACGTCCAATGAAAAACATAAAGAAGCACTCAAGGAAACTGCTCTCTGACATGTCCATTATTTTGACAGGGTTAAATGTTACTCTACATTTCCCAGTGTGAAAGTCGGTCTTTGAGGGTTCTGCGAAGGGATAGTAAGTGGTGACCGGAGGCCTGTGTGAGGCAAGGAAGTGTCTTCCAATGAAAATCGGAGACAACCTTTCTGTGCAACCCTTTTGTGATGTTGGTATTCATCTCATACTGTTAAATCTTTCTCTGAATTGAGCAGTTTGAAATCACTGTTTCTGTGGAATCTGAGAAAGGACATTTGGAAACGCTCTTTAGAATATCCTGAAAATAAAAATAACCTCAGAG
>NW_012115099.1:475273-477110 GCF_000951035.1 Colobus angolensis palliatus
TTTAGTCTCTGAAGGTATATTCTGGAGGACTTTGAGACTTACAGAGAGAAAGGAAACGTCTTCAGATAGAAATTGGAGAGAAGCTTTCTGAGGATCTGCTTTGTGATGTGTGCTTTCCAGTCACAGAAATATATCTTTCTTCTCCTAGAGGATTCCGGAATCCGTTTTGGACAAAAAATCTGCCGAAAGATATTCAGGAGTATAGAGACGAGTATGGAGAAAAAGAAAATATCCTCAGACAAACACTGGAAGGAAGATTTCTGTGAAACTGCTTTGTGTTAGATATATTTATTCATTTCACATAGTTAAAACATTAATCATATTACACAGTTTGGAAACTCCGTCATGCACAGATCTGCGAAGAGACATTCGGGGGCACATTCAGGCCTACGGTGAAAGAGGAGATATCTTCAGATAAAAACTGGATATAAGCTTTCTGAGAAACTACTTTGTGATGTATGCAATCCACTCAGGGAGTCATACCTGTTTTCTCACAAGGCAGTGTTGGAACACTGTTCCTGTGAAACCAAAAAGTGGTGTTTTGGAATGCATGGAGGACTATGGTGAATAGTGAAATATACTGAAATAAAGTCAAAGAAGAACCGTTCCAAGAATCTGCTCTCTGATATGTGCATTCACTACACGTATTTAATGCTTACTTTATGTTGCCCAGTTTCAAAACTCTGTCTTTCAAGAATCTGTGAAAGGAGAGTTAGTGACGCCAGGAGGCTTATGCTGAGTGAGGAAACGTCTTCCAACGAAACCTGCAGAGAAACGTTCTGAGCAACTGATTTGTGATGTGTGTATTCGTATCTTATAGTTAAACAATTCTTTGGATTCAGCAGCTTGAAAACACTGTATTTGTGAAATCTGAGGAAGGACATTTGGGAAGGATCCTTAGAATATGGAGAAAGAAATATCCTCAGATAAAATCCAGAAGGAACCTTTCTGTGAAACTCTTATGTGTCGTCTTAATTCCTCTCGCTCAGTTAAGCCTCCCTTTTCATTGAGCAGTTTCCTTGCAATGTGTATGTTTAGCTTGTGATGGGATATTCAGTAGCACTTGTTTTGTTGAAGACGTTTCTCCAAAAGGGATTGCGGAATCCTCTAGGAGAAGAAAGGTATATTTCTGTGAGTGGAATGCACATGTCACAAAGCAGCTCCTAGAAAGCTTCTCTCCAGTTCTTATCTGAAGACGTTTCTTTTCTCACCGTAAACCTCAAAGCCATCCAGAATATCTCTTCCCAGACTAAACAAAAACAGTGTTATGATACAGCTCAATGAAAAGAGAAGCTTAACTGTGTGAGTGGAATTCACATGAGACAGAGCAGTTTCACAGAAAACTTCCTTCTGGTCTCTCTCTGAGGTTATTTCTTTTTCAGGATATTCTAAAGAGCATCTTCTGATGAAACCTGCGGAGAAACGTTCTGAGCAACTGCTTTGCAATGTGAGTATTCGACTCCTAGAGTTAAACAATTCTTTGGATTCAGCAGGTGAAATCACTGTTTTTGTGGAATCTGAGGATGGACATTTGGGAACGATGATTAGAATATGGAGCAAGAAATATCCTCAGGTGAAAGCCAGAAAGAAGCTCTCTGTGAATCTGCTCTTTGTCACTTTAATTCCTCTCATGCAGAGAAGCCTCTCTTTTCATTCCACAGTTTTCTAGTCCTGTGTATGTTTAGCGTGTGATGGGATATTCGGGAGCACTTGAAGACTAATGGTGAAAAAGGAAATACGTTGAGACCGAAACTGGAGAGAAGCTTTCCAAGGAACTGCTTTGTGACGTGTGCGTTCCAGTCACAGTGTTATACCTCTCTTCTCATACAGCGTCGGG
>NW_012115099.1:477160-478054 GCF_000951035.1 Colobus angolensis palliatus
GGGGAAACCCTTTTGGAGAAACAGCTACCGAGTGATATTCAGGAGAATGTTTATGCCGATGGTGAAAAGGGAAGTAGCCTCAGACAAAAACTGGAAGGTAGCTTTATAGGAAAGCTCTCTGTGATATATGTAATCATCTCACATAGATAAAGCTTTCTTTACATTACACAGCTTGGAATCTGTCATGGGTGGATCCACGAAGGGACCTTTGGGAACACATTCTGGACTACGGTGAGAAAGGAAATATCTTCAGATAAAAACTGGAAGAATCTTTCTGTGGATCTGCTTTTTGCTATATTTATTCATCTCACATAGATGAAGCTTTCTTTATATTACGCAGCTTGGAAACTCCCTCGTGGATGGATCTGCGAAGGAATATTTGGGATAACATTCGGGCCTATGGTGAAGGAGGAAATATAGTCAGATAAAAACTGGGGAGAAGCTTTCTGAGAAACTGGTTGGTGATATGTGGATTCCACTCAGGAAGTTATAACTTTCTTCTCATAAGGCAGAGTTTGAACACTGTTCTTGTTAAACAAAAAGAGTGATATTCGGAGCACTTTGAAGACTATGGCAAAAAGTAAAATGTCCTCCAAGCAAAAACAGAAGGAAACACTCGAAGAAACTGCTTTCTGACATTTCCATAATTTTAACAGGGTTAAATCTTACTCTACTTTTCCCAGTTTGAAAGTCGGTCTTTGAGCGTTCTGTGAAGGGATAGTATGTGGCGACCGGAAGACTGTGTGAGGCAATGGAATGTCTTCCATCGAAAATCGGAGAGAAGCTTTCTGCACAACTATTTTGTGATGTTTGTATTCATCTCATAGAGTTAAATCATTCTTTGGATTGAGCAGTTTTAAATCACTGTTTCTGTGGAATCTGAGAAAGGACATT
>NW_012115099.1:478844-481123 GCF_000951035.1 Colobus angolensis palliatus
ATTCATCTCATAGAGTTAAATCATTCTTTGGATTGAGCAGTTTTAAATCACTGTTTCTGTGGAATCTGAGAAAGGACATTTGGAAACACTCTTTAGAATATCCTGAAAAATAAATAACCACAGAGATAAACCAGGAGGAATCTTTCTGTGAAATGGCTCTGTGTCACGTGAATTGCATTCAAACATTTTAGCTTCTCTTTCCACTGAGCTGTATTATAACACTGTTTATGTTTAGTCTGCTAAGGAATATTCTCGAGGGCGCTGAGGCTTATGGTGATAAAGAAATTGTTTTCAGATAGAGCCTGGAGAGTAGCTTTCTGAGGAGCTGCTTTGCATCGTGTGCATTCCACTCACAGAAATATACCTTTCTTCTCCTAGAAAATTCCGGAATCCCTTTTGGAGAAAAAGCAACCAACAGATATTAGCTAGTTTACTTATGACCATGGTGAAAAAGGAAATATCCTCAGACAAAAACTGGAAAGAATATTTCTGTGAACATACATTGTGTTACATATATTCTATCATCTCTCATAGTTAAAATTCTAATTATATTGCACAGTTTGGAAGCTGCGTCATGCACACATCCGTGAAGGGACATTAGGGAACACATTCAGGCATATGGTGACAGAGGAGATAACTTCAGGTAAAAACTGGATGGAAACTTCCTGAGAAACCACTTTGTGATGTATGCATTGCATTCAGGGTGTTATACCTCTATTCTCACAAGGCAGTGTTTGAACACTGTTCCTGTGAAACCGAAAAAGTGATATTTCAGAACGCTTTGAGGACCATGGCGAATAGTTAACTATACTGAAATAAAATCGAGGAAGAAGCGTTCCAAGAATCTGCTCTCTGATATGTGCATTCAATTCACAGAGTTAATGCTTACTCTATGTTGCCCAGATTTGAAACACTGTCTTTGAAGAATCTCTGAAGGGATATTTAGTGACGCACGAATGCTTGTGGTGAGCGAGGAAATATATTCTGATGAAATCTGCAGAGAAAAGTTCTGAGCAACTGCTTTGCAATGTGTGTATTCGTCTCCTAGAGTTAAACCTTTCTTTAGATTGAGCAGCTTGAAATCACTGTTTTTGTGGAATCTGAGGAAGAACATTTGGGAACGATCCTTAGAATATGGAGAAAGAAATATCCTCAGATAAAATCCAGAAGGAAGCTTTCTGTGAAACTGCTCTGTGTCGTCTTAATTCCCCTCACTCAGTTAAGCCTCTCTTTTCATTGAGCAGTTTTCTAACCCTGTGTATGTTTAGCGTGTGATGGGATACTCAGGAGCACTTTGAGGCCTATGGTGAAAAAGGAAATATGATGAGACTGAAACTGGATAGAAGCTTTCCGGGGAAATGTTTGTGACTTGTGCATTCCAGTCACAGTGTTATATCTCTCTTCTCATGCAGCGTCGGGGAAACCCTTTATGAGGAACAGGTACCAAGTGATATTTTGGAGCATGTTGATGCCGATCAGGAAAAGGTAAATAGCCTCAGACAAAGACTGGATAAAAGCTTTCTAGGAAACTCCTATGTGATATGTGTAATCATGTCACAGAGATAAAGCTTTCTTCACGTTATGCAGCTGGTAAACTGTCATGGACGGATCTACGAAGGGACATTCGGGAGCACATTCTGGACTATGGTGGAAAACGAAATATCTTCCAATAAAAACTGGAAAGAAGCTTTCTGTGAATCTGCTTTTTTCCATGTTTATTCATCTCACATAGATGAAGCTTTCTTTACATTATGCAGCTTGGAAGCTCCCTCGTTGATGGATCCACGAAAGGATATTTGGCATCACATTCGAGCCCATGGTGAAAGAGGAAATATAGTCACATAAAAACTGGAGAGAAGCTTTCTGGGAAACCGCTTGGTGATGTGAGCATTCCACTCATGGGGTAAAAACTTTCTCATGAGGCACAGTGTGAACACTGTTCCTGTAATCCAGAAGGGTGATATTCAGAGCACATTGAAGTCTATGGCAAAAAGTTAAATGTCGTCCAATAAAAAACAGAAAGAAGCACTGAAGAAACTGCTCTCTGACATGGCCATTCTTTTCACAGGGCTAAATGTTACTCTACATTTCCCAGTGTGAAAGTGGGTGTTTGAGGGTTCTGCAAAGGGATAGTAAGTGGCAACTGGAAGCCTGTGTGAGTTAAGGAAATGTCTTCCATCGAAAATCAGAGACAAGCTTTCTGAGCAACCTTTTTGTGATGTTGGTATTCATCTGATAGCGTTAAATCTTTCTCTGGATTGAGCAATTTGAAATCACTG
>NW_012115099.1:489096-491409 GCF_000951035.1 Colobus angolensis palliatus
GAGACTCCATCTCAAAAAAAAAAAAAAAATTACACAGCTTGCAAACTCCCTCATAGATGGATCCATGAAAGGATGTTTGGGATCACCTTCGGGCCTATGATGAAATAGGAAATACAGTCAGATAAAAATTGGAAGAAAGCTTTCTGAGAAACTGCTTGGTGATGAGGGCATTCTACTCAGGGAGTTATAACTTTCTTCTCATAAGGCACAGTTTGAACACTGTTCCTGTAAAACCAAAAGAGTAATATTCGGAGCACATTGAAGACTATGGCAAAAAGTGAAACGTCGTCCAATAAAAATCAGAAAGAAGCACTCGAAGAAACTGCTCCCTGATATGTCCATTCTTTTCACAGGGTTAAAGCTTACTTTACATTTCCCCATTTGAAAGTGTGTCTTTTAGGTTTCTGCGATGGGATAGTAAGTGGCGACCGGAGGCCACTTTGAATTCATCTCATAGAGTTAAATCATTCGTTGGACTGAGCAGTTTGAAACCACTGTTTCTGTGGAATCTGAGAAAAGACATTTGGAAACGCTCTTTAGAATATCCTGAAAACGAAATAACCTCAGAGAGAAACCAGAAGGAAAATTTGTGATACTGCTCTGTGATACCTGAATTCCACTCACACAGTTAAGCTTCTCTTTTCATTGAGCTGTATCATGACACCGTTTTTGTTTATTCTGTGAAGGGATATTCTGGAGGGCTTTGAGGCTTATGGTGAGAAAAGTAACGTCTTCAGATAGAAACTGGAGAGAAGCTTTCTGAGGAGCTGCTTTGTGACCTGTGCATGCAACTCACAGAAATATACCTTTCTTTTCCTAGAGGATTCCGGAATCCCTTTTGGAGAAAAAGCTACCAAGTGATATTCAGGTGTATAGACATGACTATGGTGAAAAAGAAAATATCGTCAGACAAAAAATGGAAAGGATATGTCTGTGAAACTGCTTTGTGTTACATATATTTATTCGTCTTGCATACTTAAAACTTTAATTATATTATGCAGTTTGGAAACTACGTCATGCAGAGATCTGCGAAGTGATGTTCGGGAGCACATTCCAGCCTATGGTGAAAAAGGAGATATCTTCAGATAAAAACTGGAGACAAGCTCTCTGAGAAACCACTTTGTGATGTATGCATTCCACACAGAGAGTTATATCTCTTTTCTCACAAGGTAGTGTTTAAACACTGTTCCTGTGAAACCGAAAAAGTGATATTTTGGAACGCATTGAGGACTATGGCGAGTAGTGAAATATACTGAAATAAAATCGAGGAGGAAGGAATCTGCTCTCTCATATGTGCATTCACTACACAGAGTTAATGCTTACTCTATGTTGACCAGTTTCAAAATTCTGTCTTTGGAGAGTCTGTGAAGAAATATTTAGTGACGCCCAGAGACTTGCGGTGAGCGAGGAAACGTCTTCCAATGAAAACTGCAGAGAAACGTTCTGAGCAACTGCTTTGCGATGTGTGTATTCGTATACTAGAATTAAACCCTTCTTTGGATTGAACAGCTTGAAATCACTGTTTTTGTGGAATCTGAGAAAGGACATTTGGGAACAATCCTTAGAATATGGAGAAAGAAATATCCTCAGATAAAATCCAGAAGGAACCTTTCTGTGAAAATGCTATGTGTCGTCTTATTTCCTCTCACTCAGTTAAGCCTCCCTTTTTATTGACCAGTTTTCTAGCAATGTTTTAATTTAGTGTGTGATGGGATATTCGGGAGCACTTTGAGGCTTAGTGTGAAAAAGGAAATATGATCAGACCGAAACTGGAGAGAAGCTTTCCAAGGAACAGCTTTGTGTGGTGTGCATTCCGGTCACCGTGTTGTACCTCTCATCCCATGCATCGTCAGGGAAACACTTTTGGAGAGACAGGTACCAGTGACATTTGGGAGCATGTTGATGGCAATGGTCAAAAGCAAAATAGCCTCAGACAAAAGCTGGAAAGATGCTTTCTAGGAAAATACTTTCTGATATCTCTAATCACCTCACAGAGATAAAGCTTTCTTTACATCACACAGTTTGGAAACTGTCATGGAAGAATCCACGAAGGGACCTTCGGGAGCACATTCTGGACTATGGTGAAAAAGGAAATATCTTCAGATAAAAACTGCAAACATGCTCTCTTTGGAAGTATTTTTGCTATGTTTATTCATCTCACACAGATGAAGCTTTATTACATTACGCAGCTTGGTAACTCCATCATGGATGGATCCGCGAAGGGATATTTGGGGTCACATTCTGGCCTATGGTGAAATAGGAAGTATAGTCAGATAAAAACTGGAGAGAAGCTTTCGGAGAAACTGCTTGGTG
>NW_012115099.1:491459-493011 GCF_000951035.1 Colobus angolensis palliatus
TGGCCTATGGTGAAATAGGAAGTATAGTCAGATAAAAACTGGAGAGAAGCTTTCGGAGAAACTGCTTGGTGATGTGTGCATCCCTCTCAAGGAGTTAGAACTTTCTTCTCATAAGGCACAGTTTGAACAGTGTTCCTGTAAAACCAAAAGAGTGATTTTCGGAGCACATTGAAAACTATTGCAAAAAGTGAAATGTCATCCAATAAAAAACAGAAAGAAGCACTCGAGGAAACTGCTCTCTGACATATCCATTCTTTTCACAGGGTTAAAGCTAACTCTACATTTCCCAGTTTGAAAGTTGGTCTTTGAGGGTTCTGCGAAGGGATAGTAAGTGGCAACCAGAGTCCAGTATGAGGCAAGGAAATGTCTTCCATCGAAAATCGGACAGAAGCTTTCTGCACAACACTTTTGTGATGTTTGTATTCATATCATAGCGTTAAATCATTCTCTGCATTGAGCAATTTGAAATCACTGTTTCTGTGGAATCTGAGAAAGGACATTTGGAAAAGCTCTATTGAATATTTTGAAAAAGAAATAACCTCAGAAAGAAACCGGAAGGAAGCTTTCTGTGAACTGCTGTGTGTCACGTGAATTCCACACACACAGTTAAACTTCTCTTTTCATTGAGCTGTATCATAACACTGTTTTTATTTAGTCTGCAAAGGGATACTCTGGCGGGCTTTGAGGCTTACGGTGAGAAAGAAACATCTTCAAATAGAAACTGGAGAGAAGCCTTCTGAGGACCTGCTTAGTGAAGTGTGCATTTCACTCACAGAAATATACCTTTCTTCTCCTAGAGTATTCTGGAATCCCTTTTGGAGGAAAAGCTACCAAGAGATATTCGGGAGTATAACAACAACTATGATGGAAATATCCTCAGACAGAAGCTGGAAAGAGGATTTCTGTGAAAGTGCTTTGTGTTATATATATTTATTAATCTCACAGAGTTAAAAAGTTTCTTTTATTGTGCTGTTTGGTAACACCTTTGTGCACAGATCCGTGAAGGGACATTGGAGAGCACATTCCGGCCTAGGTGAAAGACCAGATATCTTCAGATAAAAACTGGATAGAAGCTTTCTGAATAACTACATTGTGATGTATGCATTCCACTCAGGAAGTTATGCCTCTTTTCTCACAAGGTAGTTTTTGAACACTGTTCCTGTGAAACTGCAAAAGTGATATTCAGAGCACATTGGCCACTGTGGCAAAAAGTGAAATGTTGTCCAATAAAAACAGAAAGAAGCACTCGAAGAAACTGCTCTCTGACGTGTGCAATGTTTTCACAGAGTTAAAGATTACTCTACATTTCCCAGTTTGAAAGTCGAGCTTTGAGGTTTCTGTGAAGGGATAGTAAGTGGAAACCGGAGGCCTGTGTGAGGCAAAGAAATGTTTTCCATTGAAAATCAGAGAGAACCTTTCTGCACAACTCTTTGTGATGTTTGTATTCATCTCATAGAGTTAAATCATTGTTTGGATTTGGCAGTTTGTAATCACTGTTTCTGTGGAAACTGAGAAAAGACATTTGGAAACGCTTTTTAAAATATCTTGAAAA
>NW_012115099.1:493061-493552 GCF_000951035.1 Colobus angolensis palliatus
AAAAGACATTTGGAAACGCTTTTTAAAATATCTTGAAAAAGAAATAATATCCTCAGAGATAAACCAGAGGGAAGCTTTCTGTGAAATTGCTCTGTGTCACGTGAATTCCACTGACAGAGTTAGGCTTCTCTTTTCATTGAGCTGTATCATAAGAGTGTTTTTGTTTAGTCTGTGAAGGGATATTCTGGAGGGCTTTGAGGCTTATGGTGACAAAGGAAACGACTTCAGATAGAAACTGGAGAGAAGCTTTCAGAGGAGCTACTCTGTGACATGTGCATTCCAGTCACAGAAATATACCTTTCTTCTCCTAGAGGATTCTGGAATCCCTTTTGGAGAAAAAGCTACAAAACAGACATTCGGGAGTATAGGGTAGGCTATGGTGAAAAGGGAAATATCCTCAGACAGAAACGGGAAAGAAGATTTCTGTGAAACTGCTTTGTGTTAGATATATTTATTCGTCTCACATATTTAAAACTTTAATTATATTACGC
>NW_012115099.1:493602-494274 GCF_000951035.1 Colobus angolensis palliatus
ACGGGAAAGAAGATTTCTGTGAAACTGCTTTGTGTTAGATATATTTATTCGTCTCACATATTTAAAACTTTAATTATATTACGCAGTTTGGAAACTCCGTCATGACAGATCCGCGAAGGGACTTTGGGGAGCACATTCAGGCCTATGGTGAAAGAGGAGATATCTTCAGATAAAAACTGGATAGAAACTTTCTGAGAAACTAGTATGTGATGTAGGCATTCCACTCAGTGAGTTATACCTCTTTTCTCACAAGGCAGTGTTTGAACACTGTTCTTGTGAAACCGAAAAAGTAATATTTCAGAATGCATTGAGGACTATGGAGAATACTGAAATATAATGAAATAAAATCGAGGAAGAAGAAATCAGCTCTCTGAGATGTCCACTCTTTTCACAGGGTTAAAGCTTACTCTACATTTCCCAGTTTGAAAGTCGGCCTTTGATGTTTCTGCGATGGGAGAGTAAGTGGCGACCGGAGTCCTGTGTGAGGCAAGCAAATGTCTTAAATCGAAAATAGGAGAGAAGCTTTCTGTGCAAATCTTTTGTGATGCTTGCATTCATCTCATAGAGTTAAATGAAACTTTGGAGTGAGCAGTTTGAAATCACTGTTTCTGTGGAATCTGAGAAAGGACACTTGGAAACGCTCTTTAGAATATCCTGAAAAAGAAATAACCT
>NW_012115099.1:499664-501933 GCF_000951035.1 Colobus angolensis palliatus
ATCAGAGTGAACAGGCAACCTACAGAATGGGAGAAAATTTTTGCAATCTACTCGTCTGACAAAGGGCTAATATCCAGAATCTACAGAGAGAAGTTTTCTGTACAGCCTCTTTGTGACGTGTGCATTCCACTCACAGAAATATACCTTTTTTGTCCTAGAGAATTCTGGAATCCCTTTTAGAGAAAAAGCTACCAAGAGATTCTCTGGAGTACAGCGACGATTATGGTGAAGAAGGAAATATCCTCAGACAAAAACTGGAAGGAAGACTTCTGTGAAACTGCTTTGTGTTAGATATGCTTATTTACCTCGCATAGTTAAATCTTTAATTATATTACAGAGTTTGGAAACTCGTTCATGCACAGTTCCACGAAGGGATGTTCCGGAACTCATTCAGTCCTACGGTGAAAGAAGAGATATCTTCAGGTAAAAACTGGATAGAAGTTTTCTGAGAAACTACTTTCTGGTGTATGCATCCCATTCAGGGAGTTATACCTCTTTTCTCACAAGGCAGTGTTTGAACACTCTTACTGTGAAACCGAAAAAGTGATATTTTAGAACACATTGAGGACTATGGCGAATAGTGAAATATACTGAAGTAAAATCGAGGAAGAAGCATTAAAAGAATCTGCTCTCTGATATGTGAATTCACTTCATAGGGTTAATACTTACTCTACATTGCCCAGTTTCGAAACTCTGTCTTTGAAGAATATGTGGAGGGATGTTTACTGACACCCGGAGGCTTGTGGTGAACGAGGAAACGTCTACCGAGGAAACCTGCAGAGAAACATTCTGAGCAACTACTTTGTGATGTGTGTATTTGTCTCCTAAAGTTAAACCCTTCTTTGGCTTGAGAAGCTTGAAATCACTGTTTTTGTGGAATCTGAGGAAGGACATTTTGGAATGATCCTTAGAATATGGAGAAAGAAATATCCTCAGGAAAAATCCAGAATGAAGCTTTCTGTGAAACTGCTTTCTTTCATCTTAATTCCTCTCACTCAGATAAGCCTCTCTTTTCATTGAGCAGTTTTCTGGCCCTGTGTATGTTTAGTGTGTGATGGGATATTCAGGAACACGTTAAGTCTAACGGGGAAAGAGGAAATATGATCAGACCGAAACTGGAGAGAAGCTTTCCCAGGAACTGCTTTGTGGCATGTGCATTCCGGTCACCGTGTTATACCTCTCTTCTCATACAGCGTCAGACAAACCCTTATGGAGAGACAGGTACCACATGACATTCTGGAGCATATTGATGCCAATGGTGAAAAGGAAAATAGCCTCAGACAAAAACTGGAAAGAAGCCTTCTAGGAAAATCTCTCTGATATCTCTAATCATCTCACAGAGTTAAAGCTTTCTTTACATTACACAGCTTGGAAAATATCATGGACGGATCCACGAAGGGAGTTTTGGGAGCACATTCTGGACTATGGTGAAAAAGGAAATATCTGTCTTTCCATTCAACAGTTTTCTGGCCCTGTGTATATTTAGCGTGTGATGGGATATTCGGGAGCACTTGGAGGCTAACAGTGAAAAAGTAAGTATGATAAGACCGAAACTGGAGAGTACTTTCTGAGGAACTGCATTGTCACATGTGCATTCCAGTCACAGTGTTATACCTCTCTTCTCATACAGCGTCGGGGAACCCCTTTTGGAGAAACAGGTACCAAGTGATATTTGGGAGCATGTTGATGCCGATGGTGAAATGGGAAATAGCCTCAGACAAAAACTGGAAGGAAGCTTTCTAGGAAAATACTCTGTCATATGTGTAATCATCTCACATAGATAAAGATTTCTTTACATTACGCAGCTTGAAAATTGTCATGGACGGATCCAGGAAGGGACATTCGGGAACACACTCAGGACGGTGGTGAAAAAGGAAATATATTCAGATAAAAATTGTAAAGAAGCTTTCTGTGAATCTGCTTTTTTCTATGTTGGTTCTTCTCACATAGATGAAGCTTTCTTTACATTACGCAGCTTGGAAACTCCCTCGTAGATGGATCCACGAACGGATATTTTGGATCACGTTCAGGCCTATGGTGAAATTGGAAATACAGTCAGATAAAAATTGGAAGGAAACTTTCTGAGAAACAGCTTGGTGATGTGTGCATTCCCCTCAGGGAGTTATAACTTTCTTCTCCTAAGGCAGAGTTTGAACTCTGTTCCTGTAAAACCAAGAGAGTAATATTCAGAACACATTGAAGACTATGGCAAAAAGTGAAATGTTGTCCAATAAAAAACAGAAAGAAGCACTCGAAGAAACTGCTCCCA
>NW_012115099.1:502575-504502 GCF_000951035.1 Colobus angolensis palliatus
TAGAAGCTTTCTGAGAAACTAGTGTGTGATGTAAGCATTCCACTCAGGGAGTTATACTTCTTTTCTCACAAGGCAGTATTTGAACACTGTTCCTGTGAAACCGAAAAAGTGATATTCTGGAACGCATTGACGACTATGGCAAATAGTGAAATATAATGAAATAAAATCGAGGAAAAAGGAATCTGCTCTCTGATATGTGCATTCATTACACAGAGTTAGTGCTTACTCTACATTGCCCAGTTTCGAAACTCTGTCTTTGAAGAATCTGTGGAGGGATATTTAGTGACGCCGGAGGCTTGTGGTGAGCGAGGAAAGGTCTACCGAGGAAACCTGCAGAGAAACGTTCTGAGCAACTGCTTTGCGATGTGTGTATTCGTCTCCTAGAGTTAAATGGTTCTTTGGATTCAGCAGCTTGAAGTGAATGTTTTTGTGGAATCTGAGGAAGGACATTTGGGAATGATCCTTAGAATATGGAGAAAGAAATATCGTCAGGTAAAATCCAGAATGAAGCTTTCTGTGAAACTGCTCTGTGTCATCTTAATTCCTCTCACTCAGATAAGCCTCTCTTTTCATTGAGCAGTTTACTGACCCTGTGTATGTTTGGCGTGTGATGGGATATTTGGGAGCATGTTAAGGCTTACGTGGAAAAAGAAAATATGATCAGACCGAAACTGGAGAGAAGCTTTTGGAGGAACTGCATTGTGACGTGTGCATTCCAGTCACAGTGTTATATCTGTCTTCTCATACAGTGTTGTGGAAACCCTTTTGGAGAAACAGCTACCAAGTGATATTTGGGAGCATGTTGATGCCGATGGTGAAAAGGTAAATAGCCTCAGACAAAAACTGGAAAGAAGCTTTCTAGGAAATTACTCTGTTATATGTGTAATCATCTCACATAGATAAAGCTTTCTTTTCATTACGCAGCTCGGAAACTGTCATGGACGGATCCGTGAAGGGACCTTCGGGAGTACATTCTGGACTATGGTGAAAAAGGAAATATCTTCGGATAAAAACAGGAAAGAAGCTTTCTGTGAATCTGCTTTTTGCTATGTTAACTCATCTCACATAGATGAAGCTTTCTTTATATTATGCAGCTTGGAAACTCTCTCGAGGATGGATCCACTAAGCGATATTTGGGATCGCCTTCGAGCCTATGGTAAAAGAGGAAATACAATCAGATAAAAAGGGGAAGGAAGCATTCTGCGACACTGCTTGGTGATGTGTGCATTCCACTCAGGGATTTATACCTTTCTTCACATAAGGCACAGTTTGAACACTGTTTTTGTAAAATGAAAAGAGTGATATTCGGAGCACTTTGAAAAGTATGGCAAAAAGTGAAATCTCGTCCAATAAAAAAGAGAAAGAAGCACTCAAAGAAACTGCTTTCAAATGTCCATTCTTTTCACAGGGTTAAAGCTTATTCTACACATCCCAGTTTGAAAGGTGGTCTTTGAGAGATCTTTGAAGGGATAGTAAGTGGCTACTGGAGTCCTGTGTCAAGCAAGGAAATGTCCTCCATGGAAAATTGGAGAGAAGCTTTCTGCTCAACTCTTTGGAGATGTTTGTATTCATCTCATAGCATTAAATGGTTCTTTGGAATGAGCAGTTTGAAATCACTGTTTCTGCATAATCTGAGAAAGGATATTTGGAAACACACTTTAGAATATCCTGAAAAAGAAACAACCTCAGAGAGAAACCAGAAGGAATCTTTCTGTGAAACTACTCGGTGTCACTTGAATTCCGCTCACAGAGTTAAGCTTCTCTTTTCATTGAGCTGTATAATAACACTGTTTTTGTTCAGTCTGCGAAGGGATATTCTACAGGGCTTTGAGGCTTGCGGTGAGAAAGGAAACGTCTTCAGATAGAAACTGGAGAGAAGCTTTCAGAGGAGCTGCTTTGTGACGTGTGCATTCCACTCACAAAAATA
>NW_012115099.1:504552-506554 GCF_000951035.1 Colobus angolensis palliatus
TGACGTGTGCATTCCACTCACAAAAATATACTTTTCTTCTCCTAGATGATTCCGGAATCCCTTTTGGAGAAAAAGCTACCAAGAGATATTCGGGAGTATAGGGAGGACAATGGTGAAAAAAAATTCCTCAGACAAAAACTGGAAAGAAAACTTTTGTGAAACTGCTTTGTGTTAGATATATTTATTCGTCTCGCATAGTTAAAACTTTAATTATATTACACAGTTTGGAAACTCCGTCATGCACAGATCTGCAAAGGCATGATCGGGAGCACATTCAGGCCTATGGTGGAAGAGAAGTTATCTTCAGATTAGAAATGGATAGAAGCTTTCTGAGAACCTACTTTTTGATGTATGCATTCCACCCAGGGTGTTATGCCTCTTTTCTCACAAGGCAGTGTTTGAACACTGTTTTTGTGAAAACGAAAAAGTGATATTTTGAAATGCATTGAGGACTATGTCAAATAGTGAAATATACTGAAATAAAATAGAGGAAAAGCGTTCCAGGAAATTGCTCTCTGATATGTGCATTGACTTCACAGGGTTACTGCTTACACTATGTTGTGCAATTTCGAAACTCTGTCTTTGAAGAACCTGTGTAGGGATATTTAGTAACGCCCGGAGGCTTGTGGTGATCGAGGAATCATCTTTCGATGAAACCTGCAGGGAAACGTCCTGAGGAACTGCTTTGTGATGTGTGTATTTGTTTCCTAGAGTTAAACCATTCTTTGGATTGAGCAGCTTGAAATCACTGTTTTTGTGGAATCTGAGGAAGGACATTTGGGAACAATCCCTAGAATATGGAGAAAGAAATATCCTTCTGTGAAATCCAGAATGTAGCTTTCTGTGAAACCGCTTTGTATCATCGTAATTCCTCTCACTCAGATAAGCCTCTCTTTTCATTGAGCAGTTTTCTAGCCCTGTGTATGTTTAGCATGTGATGAGATATTCCGGAGCAGTTTGAGGCTAACGGTGAAAAACGAAATATATTCAGACCGAAACAGAAGAGAAGCTTTCCAAGGAACTGCTTTGTGGCTTGTGCATTCCAGTCCCTGTGTTATATCTCTCTTCTCCAACAGTATCAGGGAAACCCTTTTGGGGAAATAGGTACCAAGCAATATTTGGGTGCATGTTGATGCCCATGGTTAAAAGGGAAATAACCTCAGACACAAACTGTAAAGAAGCTTTCTAGGAAACTACTCTGTGATATGTGTAATAATCTCACATACATAAAGCTTTCTTTACATTACGCAGCTTAGAAACTGTCATGGATGGATCCATGAGGGGACCTACGGGAGCACATTCTGGACTATGATGAAAAAGGAAATATCTTCAGATAAAAACTGGAAAGAAGCTTTCTGTGAATCTGCTTTTTGCTCTGTTTATTCATCTCACATAGATGAAGCTTTCTTTACGTTATGCAGCTTGGAATCTCCCTCGTGGATGGATCCGCGAAAGGATATTTTGGATCACACTCGGGCCTATGGTGAAATAGGAAATATAGTCAAATAAAAACTGGAGAGAAGCTTTCTCAGAAATTGCTTGGAGATTTGAGCATCCTACTCACGGAGTAACAACTTTCTTCTAATAAGGCACAGTTTGAACACTGTTCCTGTAATACAAAAGGGTGATATTCAGAGTACATTGAAGACTATGGCAAAAAGTGAAATGACATCCAATTAAAAAAAGAAAGAAACACTCAAAGAAACTGGTCTCTGATATGTGCATTCTTTTCACAGAGTTACAACTTACTCTACATTTCCCAGTTTGAACGTCAGTCTTTGAGGTTTCTGCGATGGGATAGTAAATGGTGACCGGAGTCCTTTGTGAGGCAAGGAAATGTCTTAAATTGAAAATCGGAGAGAAGCTTTCTGCCCAACTCTTTTGTGATGTTTGCATTCATCTCATAGAGTTAAATCATTCTTTGGATGGAGCCGTTTGAAATCATTGTTTCTGTGGAATCTGAGAGAGGACATTTGGAAACGCTCTTTAGAATATCCTGAAA
>NW_012115099.1:506604-508325 GCF_000951035.1 Colobus angolensis palliatus
AGGACATTTGGAAACGCTCTTTAGAATATCCTGAAAAAGAAATAACCTCAGAGAGAAACCAGAAGAAAACTTTCTGTGAAACTGCTCTGTGTCATGTGAATTCTGATCACACAGTTAAACTTCTCTTTTCATTGATCTGTATCATAACACTGTTTTTGTTTAGTCTGTGAAGAGATATTCTGGAGGGATTTGAGGCTTTCGGTAAGAAAGGAAACGTCTTCAGATAGAACCTGGAGAGAAGATTTCTGAAGGCCTGCTTTATGACATGTGCATTCCACTCACAGAAATATACCTTTCTTCTCCTAGAGGATTCCGGAATCCCTTTTGGAGAAAAAGATACCAGCAAATATTCGGGAGTATGGACACGACTGTGGTGATAAAGGAAATATCTTCAGACTAAAACTGGAAAGAATATATCTGTTAAACTGCTTTGTGATAAATATGTTTATTCATCTCGCATATTTAAAACTTTAATTATATTACAGAGTTTGGAAACTCCTTCATGCACAGTTCTGCAAAAGGACATTCTGGAGCACATTCAGCCCTACGGTGAAGGAGGAGATATCTTAAGATGAAAACTGGATAGAAGCTTTCTGAGAAACTACTTTGTGATGTATGCATTCCACTCAGGGAGTTATACACAAGGCAGTGTTTGAAAACTATTCCTGTGAAACCGAAAAAGTGATATTTTGGAACGCATTGAGGACTATGGTGAATAGTGAAATATACTGAAATAAAATCGAGGGAGAAGCGTTCCAAGAATCTGCTCTCTGATATGTGCATTCATTTCACAGAGTTAATGCTTACTCTATGTTGCCCAGTTTTGAAACTCTGTCTTTGAAGAATCTGTGAAGGGATATTTAGTGACACCTGGAGGCTTGAGTGAGTGAGGAAACGTCTACAAAGGAAACCTGAAGGGAAGCGTTCTGAGTATCTGCTTTGCAAAGTGTATATTCAGCTCAAAGAATTAAAACATTCTTTGGATTGAGCAGCTTGAAATCACTGTATTTGTCGAATCTGAGGAAGGACATTTGGGAATCATCCTTAGAATACGGAGAATGAAATATCCTAAGGTATAATCCAGTAGGAAGCTTTCTGTGAAACTGCTTTGTGTTGTCTTAAATCCTCTCACTCAGATAAGCCTCTTTTCATTGAGCAGTTTTCTACCCCTGTGTATGTTTACCGTGTGATGGGGTATTTTGTAGCACTTTGAGGCAAACTGTGAAAAATGAAATATGTTCAGACCGAAACTGGAGAGAAGCTTTCCAAGGAACTGCTTTGCAATGTATACATTTCACTCACAGTGTTTTACCTCTCTTCCCATACAGTGACGAGGAAACCCTTTTGGAGAAACAGAAACCAAGTGATATTCGGGAGCATGTTGATGCCGATTGTGAAAAGGGAAATAGCCTCAGAAAAAAACTGTAAGGACGCTTTCTACGAAACTACTCTGTGATATGTGTTATCATCTCACAGAGACAAAGATTTCCTCATATTATGCAGCTTTAAAACTGTCATGGACGGATCAATGAAGGGACCTTCGGGAGCACATTTCGGACTATGGTGGAAAAGGAAATATCTTCAGATAAAAACTGGAAAGAAACTATCCGTGAATCTGCTTTTTGCTATGTTTATTCATCTCTCATGCATGAAGCTTTGTTTACATTAGGCAGCTTAGAAACTCCCTCGTGGATGTATCAGGGAAGCAATATCTGAGATCA
>NW_012115099.1:508375-509662 GCF_000951035.1 Colobus angolensis palliatus
TATTCATCTCTCATGCATGAAGCTTTGTTTACATTAGGCAGCTTAGAAACTCCCTCGTGGATGTATCAGGGAAGCAATATCTGAGATCACATTTGGGCCTATGGTGAAAGAGGAAAAATCGTCAGATAAAAACTGGAGAGAAGCTTTCTGAGAAACTGCTTGGTGATGTGTGCATTCCACTCAAGGAGTTGTAACTTTCTTCTCATAAGGCACAGTTTGAGCACTGTTACTGTGAAACCAAAAGAGTGATATTTGGAGCACTTCGAAGACTATGGCAAAAAGTGAAATGGCGTCCAATATAAAACAGAAAGAAGCACTCAAAAAAACTGCTCTCTAACATGTCCATTTTTTTCACAGGGTTAAAGCTTACTCTACATTTCC
The DNA here is from genome assembly GCF_000951035.1 of Colobus angolensis palliatus. NCBI lineage: Eukaryota > Metazoa > Chordata > Mammalia > Primates > Cercopithecidae > Colobus > Colobus angolensis. Next base: position 508,757 of record NW_012115099.1, read on the forward strand.
CAGTTTGAAAGTCAGTCTTTGAAGTTTCTGCGAAGGGATAGTAAGTGGAGACCAGAGGCCTGTGTGAGGCAAGGAAATGACTTCCATCGAAAATCGGAGAGAAGCTTTCTGCATAACTCTATTGTGATGTTTGTATTCATCTCATGGAGTTAAATCATTCTTTGTTTTGAGCAGTTTGAAATCACTATTTCTCTGGAATCTGAGAGAGGACATTTGGAAACACGCTTTAGAATATCCTGAAAAAGAAATAACCTCAGAGAGAAAACAGAAGGAAGCTTTCTGTGAAACTGCTGTGTCACGTGAATTCCAGTCACAGAATTCAGCTTCTCTTTTCATTGAGCTGTATCATAACACTGTTTTTGTTTAGTCTGTGAAGGGAAGTTCTGGAGGGCTTTAAGGCTTATGGTGAGAAAAGAAACATCTTCAGATAGAAACTGGAGAGACGCTTTCTGAGGAGCTGCTTTATGACGTGTGCATTCCACTCACAGGAATATACCTTTCTTCTCCTAGAGGATTCTGGAATCCCTTTTGGAGAAAAAGCTACCAAGAGATATTCGGGAGAATAGACACGACTGTGGTGAAAAAGGAAATATCTTCAGACTAAACTGGAAAGAATATATCTGTGAAACTGCTTTGTGTTAGATGTGCTTATTCGTCTCACATATTTAAAACTTTAATTATACTACGCAGTTTGGAAATTCCGTGATGCACAGTTCCACGAAGGGACATTCTGGAGCATATTCAGCCCTACGGTGAAGGGGGACATTCTGGAGCACATTCAGCCCTACGGTGAAGGAGGAGATATCTTCAGATGAAGACTGGATAGAAGCTTTCTGAGAAACTAATATGTGATGTATGCATTCCACTCAGTGAGTTATACCTCTTTTCTCACAAGGCAGTGTTTGA
>NW_012115099.1:509712-510618 GCF_000951035.1 Colobus angolensis palliatus
CACTGTTCCTATGAAACCGAAAAAGTGATATTTCGGAACGCATTGAGGACTATGGCGAATAGTGAAATATACTGAAATAAAATTGAGGAAGAAGAGTTCCAAGAATCTGCTCTCTGATACGTCCATTCACTTCAGAGAGTTAATGCTTACTCTATGTTGCCCAGTTTTGAAAGTCTGTCTTTGAAGAATCTGTGAAGGGATACTTAGTGATGCCCAAAGGCTTGTGGTGAGCGAGGAGACATCTTTCGATGAAACCTGAATAGAAACGTTCTGAGTAACCGCTTTGTGATGTGTTTATTCATATCATAGAGTTAAACCATTCTTTTGACTGAGCAGCTTGAAAACACTGTTTTTGTGGAATCTGAGGAAGGATATTCGGGAATGATCCTTAGAATATGGAGGAGGAAATATCCTCAGGTAAAATCCAGAAGGAAGCTTGCTGTGAAACTAGTCTGTGTCGTCTTAATTCCTCTCTCTCATATTAGCCTCTCTTTTCATTTAGCAGTTTTCTACCCCTGTGTATGTTTAGTGTGTGATGGGATATTCAGAAGCACTTTGAGGTTAATGGTGAAAAAGGAAATATGTTCAGACCGAAACTGCAGAGAAGCTTTCCGAGGAATTGCGTTGTGACGTGTGCATTCCAGTCACACTGTTATACCTCTCTTCTCATACAGCACCGAGGAAACCCTTTTGGAGAAACATGTACCTGTCTCTGGACAATCTTAAGTCAAAAGGACAAAGCTGGAGGCATCACGCTGCCTGACTTCAAACTATACTGCAAGGCTACAGTAACCAAAACAGCATGGTACTGTAACCAAAACAGAGATATAGACCAATGGAACAGAACATAGTCCTCAGAAATAATACCACACATCTGCAACCATCTGATCTTTGACAAACCTGAGA
>NW_012115099.1:514779-517142 GCF_000951035.1 Colobus angolensis palliatus
CTATCATGGGGAGGGGGGAGGGATTGCATTGGGGAGTTATACCTGATATAAATGATGAATTGATGGGTGCTGACGAGTTGATGAGTGCAGCACAACAACATGGCACAGGTATACATATGTAAGAAACCTGCACGTTATGCACATGTACCCTAGAACTTAAAGTATAATAAAAATAAAAAAAGAACAAAAAAAAAGAAACAGGTACCACGTCATATTCAGGAGCATGTTGATGCCGATGGTGAAAAGGGAAATAGCTTCAGACAAAAACTGGAGAAAAGCGTTCTAGGAAACTACTCTGTGATATCTATAATCATCTCACATAGAAAAAGCTTTCTTTACATTACGCAGCTTGGAAACTGTCATGGATGGATCCATGAAGGGACCTTTGGGAGCCCATTCTGGACTATGGTGAAAAAGGAAATATCTTCAGATAAAAACTGGAAAGAAGATTTCTGTAAATCTTCTTTTTGCTATGTTTACTCATCTAACACAGGTGAAGCTTTCTTTATATTATGCAACTTGGAAACTCCCTCATGTATGGATCCACGAAGGGATACTTGAGATCAACTTTGGGCCTATGGTGAAAGAGGAAATACAGTCAGATAAAAACTGGAAGGAAGCTTTCTGAGACACTACTTCGTGATGTGTGCATTCCACTCACGGATTTATAACTTCCTTCTCGTAAGGCACAGTTTGAAAACTGTTCCTTTAAAACTAAAAGAGTGATAATCGGAGCACATTGAGGACTATGGCAAAAAGTGAAATATCGTCCAATAAGAAACAGAAAGAAGCCTTCGAAGAAACTGCTCTCTGACATGTCCATTCTTTTCACAGGGTTAAATCTTTCTCTACATTTCCCACTTTGAAAGTCAGTCTTTGAAGTCTCTGCAATGGGATAGTAAGTGGTGACCGGAGGACTCTGTCTAGCAAGAAAATTTCCTCTAACGAAAATTGGAGAGAAGATTTCTGGGCAACTATTTCGTGATGATTTTATTGATCTCATAGAGTTAAATCATTCTTTGGAATGAGCAGTTTGAAATCACTGTTTCTGTATAATTTGAAAAAGGACATTTGGAAACGCTCTTTAGAATATCCTGAAAAAGAAATAACCACAGAGAGAAAGCAGAAGGAAGCTTTCTGTGAAACTGCCCTGTGTCATGTGAATTCTGCTCACACAGTTAAGATTCTCTTTTCATTGAGCTGTATCATAACACTGTTTTTGTATACTGTGCAAAGGGATATTCTGGAGGGCTTTGAGGCTTACGGTGAGAACGGAAACGTCTTCAGATAGAAAATGGAGAGTAGCTTTCAGAGGAGCAGCTTTGTGACATGTACATTCCACACACAGAAATATACCTTTCTTCTCCTAGAGGATTCCAGAATCTCTTTTGGAGAAAAAGCTACCAAGATATATTCGGGAGTATAGACACAACTATGGTGAGAAAGGAAATATTCTCAGACAAAAACTGGAAAGAACATTTCCGTGAAACTGCTTTGTGTTACATATATTTATTCATCTCGAATAGTTAAAACTTTAATTATATTATGCACTTTGCAAACTCCGTCATGCACAGATCCACGAAGGGACATTCGGGAGCACATTCAGGCCTACGTTGAAAGAGGAGATATCTTCAGATAAGAACTGGACAGAAGCTTTCTGAGAAACTACTTTGTGTTACATGCATTCCACTCAGGGAGTTATACCTCTTTCTCACAAGGCACTGTTTGAACACTGTTCCTGTGAAACCAAAAAAGTGATATTTTGGAACGCATTGAGGACTATGCCGAATAGTGAAATATACTGAAATGAAATGGAGGAAGAAGCGTTCCAAGAATCTGCTCTCTGATAGGTGCATTCACTTCACAGCGTTAATGCTTACTGTATGTTGACCAGTTTTGAAACTCTGTCTTTGAAGAATCTGTGAAGGGATATTTAGTGATGCCTGGAGGCCTGTGGTGTGCGAAGAAACGTCTTCTGATTAAACCTGCGGCAAAACGCTCTGAGCAACTACTTTGCAATGTGTATATTCATCTCGTAGAATTAAACTGTTCTTTGGATTTTGCAGCTTCAAATCACTGTTTTTGTGGAATCTGAGGAAGGACATTTGGGAACAATCCTTGGAATATGGAGAAGGAAATATCCTCAGGAAAAATCCAGTAGGAAGCTTTCTGTGAAACTTCTCTGTGTCGTCTTAATTTCTCTCACTCCCTTAAGCCTCCGTTTTCATTGAGCAGTTTTCTAGCCATGTGTATGTTGAGGGTATGATGGGATATTCGGGAGCACTTTGAGGCTAACTGTTAAAAAGGAAATATGTTCAGATCGAAACTGGAGAGAAGCTTTCCGGGGAAATGCTTTGTGACGT
>NW_012115099.1:517192-521844 GCF_000951035.1 Colobus angolensis palliatus
GAGCACTTTGAGGCTAACTGTTAAAAAGGAAATATGTTCAGATCGAAACTGGAGAGAAGCTTTCCGGGGAAATGCTTTGTGACGTGTGCATTCCAGTCACAGTGTTATACCTCCCTTCTCACACAGCGTGGGGGAAACCCTTTTGGAGAAACGGTTACATATGATATTCGGGAGCATGTTGATCCCGATGGTGAAAAGAGAAATAGTCTCAGACAAAAAGTGGAAAGATGCTTTCTAGGAAAGTACTTACTGATATGTGTAACCATTTCACATATATAAAGCTTTCTTTACCATACGCAGCTTGGAAACTGTCATGGACAGATCCATGAAGGGACCTTCGGAAGAACATTCTGGACATGGTGAAAATGGAAATAAATTCAGATAATGACTGGAAAGAAGCTTTCTGTGAATCTGCCTTTTGCTATGTTTGTTCATCTCACATAGTTGAAGCTTTCTTTCTTCACACACCTTGGAAACTCCTTAGTGGATGGATCTGTGAAGGGACATTTGGAATCACATTTGGGCCTATGGTGAAAGTGGAAATATAGTCAGATAAAAACTGGAGGGAAGCTTTCCGAGAAACTGCTTGGTGATGTGTGCATTCCACACAGGGAGTTATAACTTTCTTCTCATAAGGCACAGTTTGAACACTCTTTCTATGAAACCAAAAGAGTGATATTCGGAGCACATTGTCGACTATGGCAAAAAGTGAAATGTCGTCCAATAAAAAACAGAAACACTCGAAGAAACTGCTCTCTCACATGTCCATTCTTTGCACAGGGTTAAACCTTACTCTACATTTCTCAGTTTGAAACTAGGTCTTTGAGGGTTCTGTGAAGGGATATTAAGTGGCAACCAGAGGCCTGTGTGAGGCAAGGAGATGTCTTCCATCGAAAATCGGAGAGAAGCTTTCTGCGCTACCTTTTTCTGATGTTTGTATTCAGCACATTGAGTTAAATCATTCTTTGGATGGAGCAGTTTGAAATCACTGTTTCTGTGAAATCTGAGAAAGGACATTTGGAAACGTTCTTTAGAATATCCTGAAATAGAAATAACCTCAGAGATAAATCGAAAGGAAACTTTCTGAGAAACTGCTCTGAGTCACGTGAATTCTGCTCACACAGTTAAGCTTCTCTTTTCATTGAGTTGTATCATAACACTGTTTTTCTTTAGTCTGTGAAGGGATATTCTGGAGGGCTTGGAGGCTTAGGGTGAGAAAGGAAACGTCCTCAGATAGAAACGTGAGAGAAGCTTTCTGAGGAGCTGCTTTGTGACGTGTGCATTCCAATCAGAGAAATATACCTTTCTTCTCCTAGAGGATTCCGATATCCCTTTTGGAGAAAAATCTACACAGAGATATTCGGGGGTATAGGGAGGGCTATTGTGAAAAAGGAAATATCGTCAGACAAAAATGTAAAGAATATTTCTGTGAATCTGCTTTGTGTTAGAAATACTTATTGGTCTCGTGTAGTTAAAACTTTAAGTATATTATGCAGTTTGGAAACTCAGTCATGTACAATTCCATGAAGGGACATTCGGGAGCACATTCAGCCCTACGGTGAAAGAGGAGATACCTTCAGATGAAAACTGGATAAAAGCTTTCTGAGAAACTACTTTGTGAGGTATGCATTCCACTCAGGGAGTTATACCTCTTTTCTCACAAGGCAGTGTTTGAGCACTGTTCCTGTGAAAGTGGGAAAACGTGATATTTCGGAACTCATTGAGGACTATGGCGAGTAGTGAAATATATTGAAATAAAATTGAGGAAGAAGCATTACAAGAATTTGCTCTCTGATATGTGTATTCACTTCACCTAGTTAGTGCTTACTCTATGTTGCCCAGTTTTGAGTATCTGTCTTTGAAGAATCTGTGAAGGGATATTTAGTGACGCCCGGAGGCTTGTGGTGAGCAACGAAACGTCTCCGATGAAACATGCAGAGAAACGTTCTGAGTAACTGCTTTGCGATGTGTGTATTTATCTCATAAAGTTAAACCATTCTTTGGATTGAGCAGCTTGAAGTCACTGTTTATGTGGAATCTGAGGAAGGACATTTGGGAGCGATCCTTAGAATATGGAGAAAGAAATATCCTCAGGTAAAATCCACAAAAGCATTCTGTGAAACTAATCTGTGTCATCTTATTTCCTCTCTCTCAGATTAGCCTCTCTTTTCATTGAGCAGTTTTCTAGTTCTGTGTATGTTGAGCGTTTGATGGGATATTCAGTAGCACTTTGAGGCTAACGGTGAAAAAGGAAATATGTTCAGACCGAAACTGGAGAGAAGCTTTCCGAGGAACTGCTTTGTGAGGTGTACATTTCACTGACAGTGTTATACCTCTCTTCTCATACAGCCTTGGGGAAACCCTTTTGGAGAAACAGCTACCAAGTGATATTGGGGAGCATGTTGATGCTGATGGTGAAAAGGGAAATAGCCTCAGACAAAAACTGGAAAGAAGCTTTCTGGGAAACTACTCTGAGATATCTATAATCTCACATAGATAAAGCTTTTACATTACGCATGTCGGAAATTGTCATGGACGGATCCATGACAAAAAAACAGGAGAGAAGCTTTCTGTAAAACTGTTTGGTGATGTGAGCATTCCAATCAGGGAGTTTTAACTTTCCTTTCATAAGACACATTTTGAACATTGTTCCTGGAAAACCAAAAGAGTGATATTCAGAACACATTGAAGACTATCGCAAAAAGTGAAATGTCGTCTAATAGAAAAGAGAAAGAACCACTCGAAGAATCTGCTCTCTGTCATGTCCATTCTTTTCACCAGGTTAAAGCTTATTGTACATTTCCCAGTTTGACAGTCATCCTTTGAGGGTTCTGTCAAAGGATAATAAGTGGTAACTGGAGGCATGTGTCGAGCAAGGCAATGTCTTCCATCGAAAATCGGACAGAAGTTATATGCACAAATCTTTGGTGATATTTTCATTCATCTCATAGAGTTAAATCATTCTTTGGATTGAGCAGTTTGAAATCACTGTTTCTGTGGAATCTGAAAAAGGACATTTGGAAATGCTCTTTAGAATATCCTGAAAAAGAAATAACCTCAGAGAGAAACCTGAAGGAAGCTTTCTGTGAAACGGCTCTGTGTCAAGTGAATTCAGCTCACACAGTTAAACTTCTCTTTTAATCGAGCTGTATAATAACACGGTTTTTTTTATTCTGCGAAGGGATATTCTGGAGGGCTTTGATGCTTATGGTGAGAAAGGAAACGTCTTCAGATAGAAACTGGAGAGAAGCATTCTGAGGAACTGCATTATGACACGTGCATTCCACCCACAGAATTATACCTTTCTTCTCCTAGAGGATTCCAGAATCCCTTTTGGAGAAAAAGCTACCAAGAGATATTCTGGAGTATAGCGACGACTATGGTGAAAAGAAAATATCCTCAGACAAATACTGGAAAGAAGATTTCTGTGAAACTGCTTTGCGTTAGTTATATTTATTCATCTTGCATAGTTAAAACTTCAATTATGTTTCGCAGTTTGGAAACTCCGTCATGCACGGATCCATGAAGGGACATTCGGGAGCACATTCAGGCCTACGGTGAAAGAGGAGATATCTTCAGATAAAAACTGGATAGAAAACTTTCTGAGAAGCTACTGTGTGACGTATGCATTCCACTCAGGGGTTTTTGCCTCTTTTCTCACAAGGCAGTGTTTGAACACTGTTCCTGTGAAACCAAAAAAGTGATATGATGGAATGCATTGACGACTGTATCAAATAGTGAAATATACTGAAATAACATCGAGGAAGACGCATTCCAAGAATCTGCTCTCTGATATGTGCGTTCAGTTCACAGAGTTAATGCTTACTCTATGTTGCCCAGTTATGAAACTGTGTCTTTGAAGAAACTGTGAAGGGATATTTAGTGAAGCCCAGAGGCTTGTGGTGAGCGAAGTAACGTCTTCCGATGAAACCTGAAGAGAAACATTCTGAGCAATTTCTTCATGATGTTTGTATTTGTCTCATACAGTTAAACAATTCTTTGGATTGAGTAGCTTAAGATCACTGTTTTTATGTAATCTGAGGAAGGACATTGGGAACGATCCTTAGAATATAGGGAAAGAAATATCCTCAGGTAATATCCAGAAGGCAGCTTTCTGTGAAACTGCTGTTTGTCGTCTTAATTCCTCTCACACAGATAAGCCTCTCTTTTCATTGAGCAGTTTTCTAGCCCTGTGTATGTTTAGCGTGTGATGGGATATTCGGGAGCACTTTGAGGCTTATGGTGAAAAAGGAAATATGTACAGATTGAAACTGGAGAGAAGCTTTCCGAGGAAATGCTTTGTGACATGTGCAGTCCAGTCACAGTGTTTTACCACTCTTCTCATACAGCGTCGGGGAAGCCCTTTTGGGAAACAGCTACCAAGTGATATTCAGGAGCATGTTGATGCTGATGGTGAAAAGGGAAATAGCCTCAGACAAAAACTGGAAACAAGCGTTCTAGGAAACTACTCTGTGATATGTGTAATTATCTCATATATATAAAGCTTCCTTTATGTTACGCAGCTTGGAAACTATCATGGATGGATCCATGAAGGGACCTTCGGGAGCACATTCTGGACTGTGGTGAAAAAGGAAATATCTTCAGATAAAAACTGGAAAGAAGCTTTCTGTGAATCTGCTTTTTGCTATGTT
>NW_012115099.1:521894-524774 GCF_000951035.1 Colobus angolensis palliatus
AGCTTTCTGTGAATCTGCTTTTTGCTATGTTTATTCATCTCACATAGATGAAGCTTTCTTTACATTAAGCAGCTTGGAAACTCCCTCACGGATGGATCCACAAAGGGATATTTGGGATCACATTCGGGCCTATGGTGAAACAGGACATATAGTCAGACAAAAACTGGAGAGAAGCTTTTTGAGAAAATACTTGTTGATATGTGCATTCCAATCAGGGCGTTATATCTTTCTTCTCATAAGGCACATTTTGAACACTGTTCCTTTAAAACTAAAAGAGTGATATTCGGAGCACATTGAAGAATATGGCAGAAACTGAAATGTCGTCCAATAAAAAACAGAAAGAAGCACTCGAAGAAACAGCTCTCTGACATGTCCATTCTTTTCACAGGGTTACAGCTTACTCTATATTTCCCAGTTTGAAAGTCGGTCTTTGAGGTTTCGGCAAAGGAATAGCAAGTGGCAACCAGAGGCCTGTGTCGAACAAGGAAATGTCTTGGAGAGAAGCTTTCTGTGAAACTCTTTTGTGATGTTTGTATTCATCCCACAGAGTTAAATCATTCTTTGTATTGAGCAGTTTGAAATCACTGTTTTCTGTGGAATCTGAGAAAGGACATTTGGAAACGTGCTTCAGAATATCCTGAAAAAGAAATAACCTCAGAGAGAAACCAAAAGGAAGCTTTCTGTGAAACTGCTCTGTGTCACGTGAATTCTGCACACACAGTTAAGCTTCTCTGTCCATTGGGCTGTATCATAACACTGTTTTTGTTTAGTCTGGATATTCTGGAGGGATTTGAGGCTTACGGTGAGAAAGGAAACGTCTTCAGATAGAAAATGCAAAGAAAGTTTCTGAGGAGCTGCTTTGTGAGTTGTGAATTCCACTCACAGAAATATAAATTTCTTCTCCTAGAGGATTCCAGAATCTCTTTTGGAGAAAAAGCTACCAAGAGATGTTTGGGAGTATAGCAACGATTATGGTGAAAAAGGAAATGTCTTCAGACAAAAACTGGAAAGAAGATTTCTGTGAAACTGCTTTGTGTTAGATATATTATTCATCTCGCACAGTTGAAACTTTTCAAATATTATGCTGTTTGGAAACTTCATCATGCATGGATCTGTGAAGGGTCATTCTGGAGCACATTCAGGCCAAGGGTGAAAGAGGAGATATCTTCAGATAAAAATTGGATTGAAGTTTTCGGAGAAACTACTTTGTGATGTATGCATTCCACTCAGGGAGATATACCTCTTTTCTCACAAGACAGTGTTTGAACACTGTTCCTCTGAAAACGAAAAAGTGGTATTTCAGAATACATTGGGGACTATGGCAAAGAGTCAAATAAACTTAAATAAAATTGAGGAAGAAGGATTCCAAGAATCTGCTCTCTGATATGTGCATTCACTTCACAGAGTTAATGCTTACTCTATGTTGCCCAGTTTCGACATTTTGTCTTTGAAGAATCTGTGAAGGGATATTTAGTGACGCCCAGAGGCTTGTGGTGAGCGAGGAAACGTCTTCCGATGAAACATGCAGAGAAACGTTCTGAGCAACTGCTATGCGATGTGTGTATTCATTCCTAGAGATAAACCAATCTGCGAATTGAGCAGCTTGAAATCACTGTTTTTGTTGAATCTGAGGATGGACATTTGGGAACAATCCTTAGAATATGGAGAAAGAAATATCCGGAGGTAAAATCCAGAAGGAACCTTTCTGTGAAACTGCTCTGTGTCATCTTAATTCCTCTCATTCAGATAAGCCTCTTTTCATTGAGCAATTTTCTAGCCATGTGTATGTTTCTTGTGTGAAGAGATATTCAGGAGCACTTTGAGGGTATCAGTGAGAAAGGAAATATGTTCAGACCGAAACTGGAGAGAAGCTTTCAGAGGAAATGCTTTGTGACGTGTGCATTGCAGTCACAGTGTTGTACTGTATTCTCATACGGTGTCGGGGAGACCCTTTTAAAGAAACAGATACCAAGTGATATTGGGGAGCATGTTGATGACGATGGTGAAAAGGGAAATAGCCTCAGACAAAAGCGGAAAGAAGTTTTCTAGGAAACTACTCTGTGATGTGTGGAATCATCTCACATAGATAAAGTTTTCTTTACATTACACAGCTTGGAAACTGTCACGGGTGGAACCACGAAGGGACCTTCGGGATCACATTCTGGACTATGGTGAAAAAGAAAATAACTTCCAATAAAAACTGAAAAGAAGATTTCTCTGAATCTGCTTTTTGCTATGTTTATTCATGTCATATAGATGAAGCTTTCTTTACATTACGCAGCTTGGAAACTCCCTCATGGATTGATCCGCAAAGGGATATTTGGGATCACATTCCAGCCTATGGTGAAATAGGAAATATAGTCAGATAAAAACTGGTGAGAAGCTTTCTGAGAAACTGCTTGGTGATGTGTGCATTCCACTCAGGGAGTTGTAACTTTCTTCTCATAAGGCACAGTTTGAACACTATTCCTGTAAAACCAAAAAAGTGATATTCAGAGCCCATTGAAGACTATGGCAGAAAGTGAAATGTCGTCCAATAAAAAACAGAAAGAAGCACTCAAAGAATCTGCTCTTTGACGAGTGCATTGTTTTCACAGGGTTAAAGCTTACTCTACATTTCTCAGCTTGAAAGTCGGTCTTTGAGGGTGCTATTAAGGGATAATAAGTGGCAACCAGAGGCCTGTGTGAGGCAAAGAAATGTTTTCCATCGAAAATCAGAGAGAAGCTTTCTGTGCAACTCTTTTGTGATGCTTGTACTCATCTCATAGTGTTAAATCATTGTTTGGATTGAGCAGTTTGTAATCACTGTTTCTGTGGAATCTGAGAAAAGGCATTTGGAAACACTTTTTAAAATATCCTGAAAAAGAAATAACCTCAGAG
>NW_012115099.1:524824-528157 GCF_000951035.1 Colobus angolensis palliatus
TTGAGCAGTTTGTAATCACTGTTTCTGTGGAATCTGAGAAAAGGCATTTGGAAACACTTTTTAAAATATCCTGAAAAAGAAATAACCTCAGAGAGAAACCAGAAGGAAGCTTTCTGTGAAATTGCTCTGTGTCAGGTGAATTCCACTGACAGAGTTAAGCTTCTCTTTTCATTGAGTTGTATCATAACACTGTTTTTGTTTAGTCTGTGTAGGAATATTCTGGAGAGCATTGAGGCTTATGGTGAGAAAGGAAACGTCTTCAGAGAGAAATTGGAGAGAAGCTTTCTGAGGAGCTGCTTTGTGACCTGTGCATTCCACTCCCAGAAATACACCTTTCTCTCCTAGAGGATTCCGGAATCCCTTTTGGAGAAAAAGCTGCAAAACAGACATTCTGGAGTATAGGGAAGACTATGGTGAAAAAGGAAATATCCTCAGACAAGAACTGGAAAGAAGATTTCCGTGAAACTGCCTTTCATTAGATATATTTATTCATCTTGCATACTTAAAACTTTAATTATATTATGCAACATGGAATCTCTGTTATGCGCAGATCCATGAAGGGACGTTTGGGAGCACATTAGGGCCTATGGTGAAAGAGGAGATATCTTCAGATAAAAACTTGATAGAAGCTTTCTGAGAAACTAGTATATGATGTACACATTCCACTCAGGGAGTTATACCTCTTTTCTCACAAGGCAGTGTTTGCTCACTCTTCCTGTGAAAAAGAAAAATTTATATTTCAGAACACATTGAGGACTATGGCAAATAGTGAAATATACTGAAATAAAATCGAGGAAGAAGGAATCTGCTCTCTGATATGTGCATTCACTACACAGATTTAATGCTTACTCTATTTTGCCCAGTTTCGAAACTCAGTCTTTGAAGAATCTGTGAAGGGATATTTAGTGACGTCCAGAGGCCTGGGGTGAGCGAGGAAACATCTTTCGATGAAATCTGCAGAGAAACGTTTTGAGCAACTGCTTTCTGATGTGTGTATTTGTCGCCTAGAATTAACCATTCTTTGAATTGTACAGCTTGAAATCACTTTTTTTGTGGAATCTGAGGAAGGACGTTGGGGAACGATCCTTAGAATATTCAGAAAGAAATATCCTCAGATATAATCCAGAAGGAACCTTTCTGTGAAACTGCTACGTGTCATCTTAATTCCTCTTGTTCAGTTAAGCCTCCCTTTTAATTGAGCAGTTTTCTAGCAATGTGTATGTTTAGCATGAGACAGGATATTCGGAAGCACTTTGAGTCTTACCGTGAAAAAGGAAATATGATCAGGCCGAAACTGGAGAGAAGCTTCCCGAGGAACTGCTGTGTGATGTGTGCATTCCAGTCAGAGTGTTATACCTCCCTTGTCATACAGCGTCATGGAACCCTTTTGGAGAAACAGGTACCAATTAATATACGGGAGCATGTTGTTGCTGATGGTGAAAAGGGAAATAGTCTCAAACAAAAACTTGAAAGAAGCTTTCTAGGAAACTACTCTTTGATATGTAACACGTCACATAGAGAAAGCTTTCTTTACATTACGCAGCTGGGAAACTGTCATGGATGGATCCATGAAGGGACCTTCGGGAGCACATTCTGGAGTATGGTGAAAAAGGAAATATCTTTTGATAAAAACTGGAAAGAAGCTTTCTGTGAATCCGCTTTTTGCCATGTTTGTTCCCCTCACATAGATGAAGCATTGTTTACATTACACAGATTGAAAACTCCCTCGTGGGTGGATCCACGAAGGGATATTTGGGAACACATTCAGGCCTTTGGTGAAATAGCAAATTTAGTCAGATAAAAATTGGAGAGAAACTTTCAGAGAAACAGCATTGGGATATGTGCATTCCACTCAGGGAGTTAAAACTTTCTTCACATAAGGCACAGTTTGAACACTGTTCCTGTAAAAGCAAAAGAGTGATATTCAGTGCACATTGAAGACTATGGCAAAAAGTGAACTGGCGTCCAATAAAAAACAGAAAGAAGCACTCGAAAAAACTGCTCTCAAATGTCCACTGTTTTCACAGGGTTAAAGCTTACTCTACATATCCCAGTTTGAAAGGCGGTCTATGAGGGACCTGCAAAGGGATACTATGTGGCTACTGGAGGCCTGTGTTGAGCAAGGAAATGTCCTCCATCAAAAATTGGAGAGAAGCTTTCTGTGCAACTCTTTTGTGATGTTTGTATTCATCTCATAGCGTTAAATGATTCTTTGGAATGAGCAGTTTGAAATCACTGTTTCTGCATAATCTGAGAAAGGACATTTGGAAACGCTCTTTAGAATATCCTGAAAAAGAAATAACCTCAGAGAGAAACCAGAAGGAAGATTTCTGTGACACTGCTCTGTGTCACTTGAATTTCGCTCACACAGTTAAGCTTCTCTTTTCATTGAGCTGTATCATAACACTGTTTTTGTTTAGTCTGCGAAGGGATATTCTAGAGGGCTTTGAGGCTTACGGTGAGAAAAGAAATGTCGTCAGATAGAAATTGGAGAGAAATTTTCAGAGGAGCTGCTTTGTGACGTGTGCATTCCACTCACAGAAATATACTTTTCTTCTCCTAGAGGATTCCAGAATCCCTTTTGGAGAAAAAGCTACCAACAGATATTTGGGAGTATACGGAGGACAATGGTGAAAAAAAAAATCTCAGAGAAAAACTGGAAAGAAGACTTCTGTGAAACTGCTTTGTGTTAGATGTATTTATTCATCTCGCATAGTTAAAACTTTAATTATATTATGCAGTTAGGAAACTCCGTCATGCACAGATCAGTGAAGGGACGTTCAGGAGCACATTCAGGCCTATGGTGAAAGAGGAGTTATCTTCAGATAAGAGCTGGATAGAAGCTTTCTGAGAAACTGCTTTGGGATGTATGCATTCCACTGAGGGTGTTATGCCACTTTTCTCACAAGGCAGTGTTTGAACATTGTTCCTGTGAAACCGAAAAAGTGATATGTTGGAATGCATTGAGGACTATGTCGAATAGTGAAATATACTGAAATAAAATCGAGGAAAAGCATTCCAAGTATCTTGTCTCTGATATGTGCATTCACTTCACAGGGTTACTGCTTACACTATGTTGTGCAGTTTCGGAACTCTGTCTTTGAAGAATCTGTGTAGGGATATTTAGTGACGCCGGGAGGCTTGTGGTGAGCAAAGAAACGTCTTCCAATGAAACCTCCAGAGAAACGCCCTGAGGAACTGCTTTGCAATGTGTGTATTTGTCTCCTGGAGTTGTACCATTCTTTGGATTGAGCAGCTTGAAATCACTGTTTTTGTGGAATCTGAGGATGGACATTTGGGAACAATCCTTAGAATATGGAGAAAGAAATATCC
>NW_012115099.1:528347-529872 GCF_000951035.1 Colobus angolensis palliatus
AGCTTTCTGAGGAACTGCTTTGTGATGTGTGCATTCCAGTCTCTGTGTTTTACCTCTCTTCTCATGCAACATCGGGAAATCCCTTTTGGAGAAACAGGTACCAAGTGATATTCTGGAGCATGTTGATGCTGATGGTGAAAAGGGAAATAGCCTCAGACAAAAACTGGAGAGAAGCTTTCTAGGAAACTACTCTGTGATATCTGTAATCATCTCACATAGATAAAGCTTTCTTTACATTATGCAGCTTGGAAACTGTCATGGACTGATCCACGAATGGACCTTTGGGAGCACATTCAGGACTATGGTGAAAAATGAATCATCTTCAGATAAAAAATGGAAAGTAGCTTTCTGTAAATCTGCTTTTTGCTATTATTATTCATATCACATAGATGAAGCTTTTTTCACATTACACAGATTGGAAATTCCCTCATAGATGGATCCGCGAATGAATATTTGGGATCACCTTCAGGCCTATGGTGAAATAGGAAATATAGTCATATAAAAACTGGAGAGAAGCTTTCAGAGAAACTTCTTGGTGATATGTGCATTCCACTCAGCTAGTTTTAACTTTCTCCTCATAAGGCATAGTTTGAACACTGTTCCTGTAACCCAAAAGAGTGATATTCAGAGCACTTTGAAGACTATGGCAAAAAGTGAAATATCGCCCAATAAAAAAACTGAAGGAAGCACTCAAAGAATGTGTGCTCTGACATGTCCATTCTTTTCACAGGGTTAAATCTTACTCTACATCTCCCAGTTTGAAAGTCTGTCTTTGAGAGTTCTGCAAAGGGATTGTAAGTGGCGACCAGAGGCCTGTGTGAGACATGGAAACGACTTCCATCGAAAATCGGAGAGAAGCTTTCTGCACAAATCTTTTGTGATGTTTGTATTCATCTCATAGAGTTAAATCATTCTTTAGATTGAGCAGTTTGAAATCACTGACTCTGTGGAATCTGAGAAAAGACATTTGGAAACGCTCTTTAGAATATCCTGAAAAAGAAATAACCTCAGAGAAACCAGAAGGAAGTTTTCTGTGAAACTGCTCTGTGTAACGTGAATCTGCTCACACAGTTAAACTTCTCTTTTCATTGAGCTCTATCATAGCACAGTTATTGTTTATTCTATGAAGGGATATTCTGGAGGGCTTTGATGTTTACGGTGAGAAAGGAAACGTCTTCAGATAGAAACTGGAGAGAAGCTTTCTGAAGACCTGCTTTATAATGTGTGCATTCCACTCACAGAAATATACCTTTCTTCTCCTAGAGGTTTGCAGAATCCCTTTTGGAGAAAAAGCTACCAAGAGGTATTCGGGAGTATAGTGATGACTACAGTGAAAAAGGAAATATCCTCAGACAAATACTGGAAAAAATATTAATGTGGAACTGCTTTGTGTTAGATATATTGATTCGTCTTGCATAGTTAAAACTTAATTATGTTACTCAGTTTTAAACTCCATCATGCACAGAACCACAAAGGGACATTTGGGAGCACATTCAGGCCTACAGTGAAAGAGGAGATATCTTCA
>NW_012115099.1:530862-531918 GCF_000951035.1 Colobus angolensis palliatus
TAGTTAAAATATACTGAAATAAAATCGAGGAAGAAGCATTCCAAGAATCTGCTCTCTGATATGTGCATTCAGTTCACAGAGTTAATGCTTACTCTATGTTGTCCAGTTTCGAAACTCTGTCTATGAAGGGTCTGTGAAGGGATATTTAGTGACGCCCGGAGGCTTGTGGTGAGCAAGGAAACGTCTTCTTATGAAACTTGTAGAGAAACGTTCTCAGCAATGGCTTCATGATGTGTATATTCATCTCATAGAGTTAAACCATTCTTTGGATTGAGTAGCTTGTAATCACTGTTTTTGTGGAATATGAGGAAGGACATTTGGGTGTGATCCTTAGAATATGGAGAAAGAAATATCCTCAGGTAAAATCCGGAAGGCAGCTTTCTGTGAAACTGCTGTGTGTCGTCTTAATTCGTCTCACACAGATAAACCTCTCTTTTCATTCAGCAGTTTTCTAGCCCTGTGTATGTTTAACGTGTGATGGGATATATGGGAGACTTTGAGGCTAATGGTTAAAAAGGAAATATGTTCAGACCAAAACAGGAGAAAAGCTTTCTGAGGAACTGCTTTGTGATGTGTGCATTCCAGTCACAGTGTTATACCTCTCTTCTCATAGAGCGTCGGGAAAACCCTTTTGGAGAAACAGGTACCAAGTGATATTCTGGAGCATGTTGATGCCGATGATGAAAAGGGAAATAGCCTCAGACAAAAACTGGAAAGAAGATTTCGAGGACACTACTCTGTGATATATGTAATCATCTCATGTAGATAAAGCTTTCTTTACCTTATGCAGCATGAAAACTGTCATGGACGGATCCACGAAGGGAACATTGGGAGCACATTCTGGACTATGGTGAAAAAGGAAATATCTTCAGATAAAAAATGAAAGAAACTTTCCGTGAATCTGTTTTTTGCTATCCTTATTCATCTCACATGGATGAAGCTTTCTTTACATTAGGCAGCTTTTAACTTCCCTCGTGGATGGATCCACGAAGGGATATTTGGGATCACATTCGGGCCTATGGTGAAATAGGAAATATAGTCAGATAAAAACTGGAG
>NW_012115099.1:532613-533164 GCF_000951035.1 Colobus angolensis palliatus
CTGTGAATCTGATTTTTGCTATGTTTATTCATCTCACATAGGTGAAGCTTTGCTTATATTACGGAGCTTGGAAACTCCCTCCTGGACGGATTCACGAAGGGATATTTGGGATCACATTCGGGCCTATGGTGAAATAGGAAATATAGTCAGATGAAAACTGGAGAGAAGCTTTCTGAGAAACTGCTTGGTGATGTGTGCATTCCACTCATGGAGTTGTAACTTTCTTCTCTTAAGGCACAGTTTGAACACTGTTCCTGTAAAACCAAAAGACTGATATTTGGAGCACATTGAAGACTATGGCAAAAAGTGAAATGTCCTGCAATAAAAAACAGAAAGAAGCACTCGAAGAAACTGCTCTCTGACGTGTGCATTACTTTCACAGTGTTTAAGCTTACTCTACATTTCCCTGTTTGAATGTCAATCTTTGACGGTTCTTCAAAGGGATAGTAAGTGACAACCAGAGGTCTGTGTCTAGCAAGAAAATGTCCTCCATCGAAAATTGGAGAGAAGATTTCTGTGCAACACTTTTGTGATGTTTCTATTCATCTCAT
>NW_012115099.1:533214-533576 GCF_000951035.1 Colobus angolensis palliatus
CCAGAGGTCTGTGTCTAGCAAGAAAATGTCCTCCATCGAAAATTGGAGAGAAGATTTCTGTGCAACACTTTTGTGATGTTTCTATTCATCTCATACCGTTAAATAGTTCTTTGGAATGAACAGTTTGAAATCACTGTTTCTGTATAATTTGAAAAAGGTCATTTGGAAACGTTATTTAGAATATCCTGAAAAAGAAATAACTACAGAGAGAAAACAGAAGGAAGCTTTCCTAGAAACTGCTCTTTGTCACATGAATTCTGCTCCCACAGTTAAGCTTCTCTTTTCATTGAGCTGTATCATAACACTGTTTTTGTTTAGTCTGCAAAGGGATATTCTGGAGGGATTTGAGGCTTATGGTGAGA
>NW_012115099.1:533626-534404 GCF_000951035.1 Colobus angolensis palliatus
CTTCTCTTTTCATTGAGCTGTATCATAACACTGTTTTTGTTTAGTCTGCAAAGGGATATTCTGGAGGGATTTGAGGCTTATGGTGAGAAAGAAAATGCGCTCAGATAGAAACTGGAGAGAAGCTTTCTGAAGAGCTGCTTTGTGACGTGTGCATTCCAGTCACAGAAATATACCTTTCTTCTCCTAGGGAACTCCGGAATCCCTTTCGTAGGAAAAGCTACCAAGACACATTGGAGAGTATAGGGATGGCTCTGGTGAAGAAGGAAATATCCTCAGACATAAAGTGGTAAGAACATTTCTGTGAAACTGCTTTGTGTTATATATATTTATTAATCTCGCACAGTTAAAAAGTTTCTTTTATTGTGCTGTTTGGAAACACCTTCATGCACGGATCCGTTAAGGGATATTCAAGAGCACATTCAGGCCTATGGTGAAAGACCAGATATCGTCAGATAAAAACTGGATAGAAACTTTCTGAGAAACTACTTTGTGATGTATGCATTCTACTCAGGGAGTTATAATATTTTTCTCACAAGGCAGTTTTTGAACACTGTTCTTGTGAAACCAAAAATGTGATATTTCGGAGGACATTGAGGACTATGGCGAATAGTGAAATATGCTGAAATAAAATTGAGGAAGAAGCATTCCAAGAATCTGCTCTCTGATATGTGCATTCACTTCACAGAGTTAATGCTTAGTATATGTTGCTCACTTTTGAAACTCTGTATTTGAAGAATCTGTCAAGGGATATTTAGTGACGACCAGAGGCTTATGTTGA
>NW_012115099.1:540554-543810 GCF_000951035.1 Colobus angolensis palliatus
CTGTGAAACTGCTTTGTGTCAGAAGGAAGATTTCTGTGAAACTTTAATATATTTATTAATCTCACAGAGTTAGAAAGTTTCTTATATTGTGCTCTGTGACACGTGAATTCCACTCACACAGTTAAGCTTCTCTTTTCATTAAGCTGAATCATAACACTGTTTTTATTTAGTCTGATAAGGGATATTCAGGAGCGCTTTGAGATGCACAGTGTGAAAGGAAACGTCTTCAGAGAGAAACTGGAAAAAAGCTTTTTGAGGAGCTGCTTAGTGACGTGTGCATTCCATTCACAGAAATATACCTTTCTTCTCCTAGAGGATTCCTGAATACCTTTCAGAGAAAAAGCTACCAAGAGAAATTCGAGAGTATAGGGATGGCTCAGGTGAAGAAGGAAATATCCTCAGACAAAAGTGGATAGAAGTTTTCTGTGAAACTGCTTTGTGTTAGATATATTTATTAATCTCACAGAGTTAGAAAGTTTCTTATATTGTGCTGTCTCTAAACACGTTCATGCACGGATCCGTGAAGGGACATTCGAGAGCACATTCAGGTCTATGGTGAAAGAGCAGATATCTTCACATAAAAACTGGATAGAATCTTTCTGAGAAACTACATTGTGTTACATGCTTTCCACTCAGGGAGTTGTACCTCTTTTCTCAAAAGGCAGTTTTTGAACACTGTTCTTGTGAAACCAAAAATGTGATATTTTGGAGCGCATTGAGGACTATGTTGAATAGTGAAATATGCTGAAATAAAATCGAGGAAGAAGCATTCCAAGCATCGGCTCTCTGAAATGTGCATTCACTTCACAGAGTTAATGTTTACTTTATGTTGGTCAATTTCGAAACTCTGTCTTTGAAGAATCTGTCAAGGGATATTTAGTGATGCCCGGAGGCTTGTGGTGAGCGAGGAAACGTCTTCCAATGAAAACTGCACAGAAACGTTCTGAGCAACTGCTTTGCGATGTGTGTATTCATCTCATAGAGTTAGACCATTCTTTGGATTCAGCAGATTGAAATCACTGTTTTTGTGGCATCTGAGGAAGGATATTTGGGAATGATCCTTAGAATATGGAGAAAGAAATATCATCAAGTAAAATCTTGAAGGAAGATTTCTGTGAAACTGCACTGCATCGTTTGAAATCCCCTCACTCAGTTAAGCCTCTCTTTTCATTGAGCAGTTTTCTTGCCCTGTGTATGCTTAGCGTGTGATGGGATATTCGGGAGCACTTTGAGGCTTACGGTGAAAAAGGGAAATATGTTCAGATGGAAACCGGAGAGAAGGTTTCCGAGGACTGGCTTTGTGATGTGTGCATTCCACTCACAGTGTTATACCTCTCTTCTCATACAGCGCCGGGGAAACCCTCTTGAGGAAACAGGTACCAAGTGATATTCGGGAGCATGTTGATGCCGATGGTTAAAAGGGAAATAACCTCAGACAAAAACTGGAAAGTGGCTTTCTTGGAAACTACTCTGTGATATGTGTAATCATCTCACATAGATAATACTTTCTTTATATTACGCAACTTGGAAACTCTCATGGACGGATCCATGAGGTGACCTTTGGGAGCACATTCTGGACTATGATGAAAAAGGAAATATCATCCGATAAAAACTGGAAAGAAGCTTTCTGTGAATCTGCTTTTTGCTGTATTTATTCACCTCACACAGATGAAGCCTTCATTACATTACGCAGCCTGTAAACTCCCTCATGGATGGATCCGCGAAGGGATATTTGGGATCACATTTGGGCTTATGGTGAAACAGGAAATATAATCAAATAAAAACTGGAGAGAAGCTTTCTGAGAAACTGCTTGGCGATTGGAGCATTCCACTAACAGAGTATCAACTTTATTCTCATAAGGCATAGTTTGAACACTCTTCCTGTAATCCAGAAGGGTGATATTCAGAGAACATTGAAGACTATGGCAAAAAGTGAAATGACGTCCAATAAAAAACAGAAAGAAGCACTCGAAGAAACTGCTCTGTGACATGTGCATTCTTTTCACAGGGTTAAAGCTTACTCTACATTTCCCAGTTTGAATGTTGGTCTTTGAGGTTTCTGTGATGGGATACTAAATGGCGACTGGAGTCCTGTGTGAGGCAAGGAAATGTCTTAAATTGAAAATGGGAGAGAAGCTTTCTGTCCAACTCTTTTGTGATGTTTGTATTCATCTCATAGGGTTAAATCATTCTTTGGATTGAGCAGTTTGAAATCACTGTTACTGTGGAATCTGAGAAAGGACATTTGGAAACGCTCTTTAGACTATCCTGAAAAAGAAATAACCTCAGGGAGAAACCAGAAGGAAGCTTTCTGTGAAACTGCTCTTTGTCAGGTAAATTCTGCTCACACAGTTAAGCTTCTCGTTACATTAGCTGCATCATAACACTGTTTTTGTTTAGTCTTCAAAGCGATATTCTGGAGGGCTTTGAGGCTTACGGTGAGGAAGGAAATGTCTTCATATAGAAACTGGAGAGAAGCTTGCTGAGGAGCTACTTTGTGACATGTGCATTCCACACACAGATATATACCTGTCTTCTTCTAGGGGTTTCTGGAATCCATTTTGCAGAAAAAGCTACCAAGGGATATTTGGGGGTATAGCAACGACTATGGTGAAAAAGGAAATATTCTCACACAAAAACTGAAAAGATGATTTCTGTGAAACTGCTTTGTGTTTGATATATTTATTCGTCTCACATAGTTAAAAGTTTAATTATATTATGCAGTCTGGAAACTCCATCATGCATAGATCCACGAAGGGACATTCTGCAGCACATGCAGGCCTACAGTGAAAGAAGAGAAATCTTCAGATAAAAACTGGATAGAAGCTTTCTGAGAAACTATTTCGTTATATATGCATTCCACTCAGGGTGATATACCTCATTTCTCACAAGACAGTGTTTGGAAACTGTTCCTATGAAAACTAAAAAGTGATATTTCGGAATGCATCAAGGACTCTGGCAATGAGTGAAATAAACTGAAATAAAATCGAGGAAGAAGCGTTCCAAAAATCTGCTCTGTGATATGTGCATTCACTTCACAGAGTTACCGCTTACCTTATGTTGCCCAGTTTCGAAACTCTGTCTTTAAAGAATCTGTGAAGGTATATGTAGTGACGCCCAGAGGCTTGTGGTGAGCGATGAAACGTTTTTCAATGTAACCTGCAGAGAAACGTTCTGAGCAACTGCTTTGTGATGTGTGTATTCGTCTCCTAGAGTTAAACCGTTCTTTGGATTGAGCAGCTTTAAATCACTGTTT
>NW_012115099.1:543860-546710 GCF_000951035.1 Colobus angolensis palliatus
AACGTTCTGAGCAACTGCTTTGTGATGTGTGTATTCGTCTCCTAGAGTTAAACCGTTCTTTGGATTGAGCAGCTTTAAATCACTGTTTTTGTGGAATCTGAGGAAGGATATTTGGAAATGATCCTTACAATATGGAGAAAGAAATATCCTCAGGTAAAATTCAGAAGGAAGCTTTCTGTGAAACTGCTCTGTGTAGTCTTAATCCGTCTCACTCAGATAAGCCTCTCTTTTCCTTGAGCGGTTTTCTAGCCCTGTGCATATTTAGCGTTGGATGTGATATTCGGGAGCACTGTGAGGCTAAAGGTGATAAAGGAAATATGTTCACACCGAAACTGGAGAGAAGCTTTCCGAGGAACTACTTTTTGACGTGTGCATTCCAGTCACAGTGTTATACCTCTCTTCTCATACAGCGCTGGGTAAACCCTTTTGGAGAAACAGGTACCAAGTGATATTTGGGAGCATGTAGATGTCGATGGTGAAAGGGGAAATAGCCTCAGAGAAAAACTGGAAAAAAGCTTTCTAGGAAACTACTCTGTGATATGTGTAATCATCTCACATAGATAAAGCTTTCTTTATATTACGCAGCTTGGAAACTCTCATGGACGAATCCACGAAGGGACATTTGGGAGCACATTCATGGCAATCATGAAAAAGGAAATGTCTTCTGTTAAAAACTGGAAAGAAGCTTTCTGTGAATCTGCTTTTTGCCATGTTTATTCATCTCACATAGATGAAGCTTTCTTTACATTACACAGCTTGGCAACTCCCTCATGCATCAATCAGCGAAATGATATTTGGGATCACATTCTGATCTTTGATGAGAGAGGAAATATAGTCACATAAAAACTGGAGAGAAGCTTTCTGTAAAACTGCTTGGTGATGTGAGCATTGCAATCGTGGAGTTTTAACTCTCTTCTCATAAGGCACATTTTGAACATTGTTCCTGTAAAACCACAAGAGTGATATTCAGAGCATATTGAAGAGTATGGCAAAAGTGAAATGTCGTCTAATATAAAAGAGAAAGAAGGAGTCGAACAAACTCCTCTACGTTATATCCATTCTTTTCCCAGGGTTAAAACTTATTGTATATTTCCGAGTTTGAAAGTCAATCTTTGAGGGTTCTGTGAAAGGATATTAAGTGGTAACCAGAGGCATTTGTCGAGCAAGGAAATGTCTTCCATCGAAAATTGGATAGAACATTTTTGTGCAACTCTTTTGTGATGTTTGCATTCACTTCAGAGAGCTAAATCATTCTTTGGATTGAGCAGATTCAAATCACTGTTTCTGTGAAATCTGAGAAAGAACATTTGGAAACGCTCCTTAGAATATCCTGGAAAAGAAATAACCTCAGAGAGAAACCAGAAGGAATCTTTCTGTGTAACTGCTCTGTGGCACGTGAATTCCGCTCACACAGTTAAGCTTCTCTTTTAATTGAGCAGTATCATAACACTGTTTTTGTTTAGTCTGAGAAGGGATATTCAGGAGCGCATTGAGGCGCATGGTGTGAAAGGAAACGTCTTCAGATAGATAACGGAAAAAAATTTTCTGAGGAGCTGCTTTGTGACGTGTGCATTCCATTCACAGAAATATACCTTTCTTCTCCTAGAGGATTCCGGAATCCCTTTTGGAGAAAAAGCAAACAAGAGACATTTGAGAGTACAGAGACGGCTCTGGTGAAGAAGGAAATATCATCAGACAAAAAGTGGAAAGAATATTTCTGTGAAACTGCTTTGTGTTATATGCATTTATTAATCTTGCAAAGTTAGAAAGTTTCTTTTATTGTGCTGTTTGGAAACACCTTCATGCACGGATCTGTGAAGGGACATTCGAGAGCACATTCAGGCCTATGGTGAAAGACCAGATATCTTCAGATAAAAACTGGATAGAAGCTTTCTGAGAAACTACTTTGTGATGTATGCATTCCACACAGGGAGTTATACCACTTTTATCACAAGGCAGTTTTGAACACTGTTCTTGTGAAACCGAAATTGTGATATTTCGGAGCCCATTGAGGACTATGGCGAGTAGTGAAATATGCTGAAACAAAATCGAGGAAGAAGCATTCCTAGAATCTGCTCTTTGATATGTGCATTCACTTCACAGAGTTAATGCTTACTCTATGTTGGTCAGTTTCGAAACTCTGTATTTGAAGGATCTGTCAAGGGATATTTAGTGATGCCCGGAAGCTTATGTTGAGAGAGTAAATGTCTTCTGATGAAACATGCAGGGGAACATTCTGAGCAACTTCCTTGTGATGTGTGTATTCGTCTCATAGAGTTAAATCATTCCTTGGATTGAGCTGGTTGAAATCACTTTTTTGCGGCATCTGAGGAAGGACATTTGGGAATGATCCTTAGAATATGGAGAAAGAAATATCCTCAGGTAAAATCCAGAATGAAGCTGTCTGTGAAACTACACTGTGTTGTTTTTAATTTTCTCACTACATTAAGCCTCTCTTTTCATTGAGGAGTTTTCTTACCCTGTGTATGTTTAGCAAGTGATGGGATATTCGGCATTACTTTGAGGCTTATGGTGAAAAAGAAAATATCTTCAGACGGAACCGGAGAGAAGCTTTCTGAGGAATGGCTTTGTGACGTGTGCATTCCACTCACAGTGTCGTACCTCTCTTCTCATACACCGTTGGGGAAATCCTTTTGGAGAAACAGGTACCAAGTGTTATTCAGGAGCATATTGATGCCGATGGTGAAGAGGAAAATAGCCTCAGACCAAAACCGGAAAGACGCTTTCTAGGAAATTCCTCTGTGATATGTGTAATCACCTCACTTAGATAAAACTTTCGGCCGGGTGCGGTGGCTCAAGCCTGTAATCCCAGCACTTTGGGAGGCCAAG
>NW_012115099.1:546846-549919 GCF_000951035.1 Colobus angolensis palliatus
AAAAAAAAAAACTTTTATTGCATTACGCAGCTTGGAACTTGTCATGGACAGATCCACAATGGGACCTTCGGGAGCACATTCAGGACTAAGGTGAAAAAGGAAATATCTTAAGATAAAAAGTGGAAAGAAACTGTCTGTGAATCTGCTTTTTGTTATGTTTATTCATCTCACATAGATGAAGCTTTCTTTACATTACGCAGCTTGGAAATTGCCTCATGGATGGATCCGCGAACGAATGTTTGGGATCACGTTCGGGCCTATGTTGAAATAGGAAATATAGTCAGATAAAAACTGGAGAGAAACTTTCTGACAAACTACTTTGGGATGTGTGCATTCCACTCAGGGAGTTGTAACTTTCTTCTAATAAGGCATCGTTTGAACACTTTTTTATAAAACCAAAAGACTGATATTCCGAGCACTTAGAAGACTATCGCAAATAGTGAAATGTCATCCAATAAAAAACAGAAAGAGGCAGTCAAAGAAACTGCTCTCTGACATGTCCATTCTTTTTACTGGGTTAAAGCTTACTCTATATTTTCTAGTTTGCAAGTTGGTCTTTGAGGGTTCTGCAAAAGGATAGTAAGTGGTGATCGGAGGCCTGTGTCTAGCAAGGAAATGTCATCCATCGAAAATTGGAGAGAAGCTTTCTGCAAACTCTTTTGTGATGTTTGTGTTCATCTCATAGAGTTAAATCATCCTTTGGATTGAGAAGTTTGAAATCACTGTTTCTGTGGAATCTGAGAAAGTACATTTGAAAATGCTCTTTAGAATAGCCTGAAAAAGAAATAACCTCAGAGAGAAACCAGAAGGAAGCTTTCTGTGAAACTGCTCTGTGATATGAAAATTCCGCTCACACAGTTACGCTTCTCTTTTCATTGAGCTATATCATAACACTGTTTATGTTTAGTCTGTGCAAGGATATTCTGGAGTGCTTTGAGGCTTGCGATGAGAAAGAAAACGTCTTCAGATAGAAACTGGACAGAAGCTTTCAGAGGTGCTGCTTTGTGACGTGTGCATTCCACTCAGAGAAATATACCTTTCTTCTCCTAGAGGATTCCGGAATCCCTTTTGGAGGAAAAGCTACCAAGAGACATTTGGGAGTATAGCAACAACTATGGTGAAAAAGGAAATATCCTCAGACAAATATTGGAAAGAAGATTTCTGTGAAACTGCTTTGTGTTAGATATATTTATTCATCTTGCATAGTTAAAATTTTAATTATATTACGCAGTTTAAAAAGACCATCATGCATATACCCGCGAAGGGACATTCGGGAGCACATTCAGGCCTAAGGTGAAAGAGGAGATATCATCAGATAAAAACTGGATAGAAGCTGTCTGAGAAACTACATTGTGATGTATGCATTCCAATCAGGGAGCTGTACCTCTTTTCTCACAAGGCAGTGTTTGAACATTGTTCCTGTGAAACCAAAACGTGATATTTCAGAACGCATTGAGGACTATGGCGAATAGTGAAATATACTGTATTAAAATCGAGGAAGAAGTGGTTCAAGAATCTATTCTCTGATATGTGCATTCACGTCACAGAGTTAATGCTTACTTTATGTTGCCCAGATTCAAAATTCTGTCTTTGAAGATTCTCTGAAGGAATATTTAGTGACACCCAGAGTCTTGTGGTGAGCAAGGAAACGTCTTCCGATGAAACCTGCCGAGAAACGTTCTGAGCAACTGTTTTTTGATGTCTATATTCGTCTCATAGAGTTAAACCATTCTTTGGATTGAGCAGCTTGAAATCACTGTTTTTGAAGAATCTGAGGAAGGACATTTGGGAACGATCCTCAGAATATGGAGAAAAAATATTCTCAGGTATAATCCAGAAGGAAGGTTGCTGTGAAAGTGCTCTGTGTTGTCTTACTTCCTCTCCAATAAGCCTCTCTTTTCATTGAGCAGTTTTGTAGCCCTGTGAATGTGTAGTGTGTGATGAGATATTCGGGAGCACTTTGAGGCTAATTGTGAAAAAGGAAATATGTTCAGACCGAAACTGGAGAGACGTTTTCCAAGAAACAGCTTTGTGACATATGCATTCCAGCCACAGTGATATACCTCTCTTCTCATACAACATCGGGGAAATTCTTTTGGAGAAACAGGTACCAAGTGATATTCGGGAGCATGTTGATGCTGATGGTGAAAAGGGAAATAGCCTCAGACAAAAACTGGAAAGAAGATTTCTGTGAATTTGGTTTTTGTTAGATATATTCATTCCTCTCGCATAGTTAAAACTCAAATTGTATTACACAGTTTGAAAATTCTGTCATTCACATATATGCGAAGGGACATTCAGGAGGACGTCCATGACAGAAATGTCCTCAGACAAAACTGGAAAGAAGATTGCTGCGAAACTGCTTCGTGTCAGAAGGAAGCTTCCTGTGAAACTGCTTTGTGTCACATGAATTCCGCTCACACAGTTAAACTTCTCTTTTCATTGAGCAATATTATAACACTGTTTTTGTTTAGTCTAAGAAGGGATATTCAGGAGTGCTGTGAGATGCACTTTGTGAAAGGAAAAGTCTTCAGATGAAAACTGGAAAAATGCTTTCTGAGGTGCTGCTTTGTGACGTATGCATTCCACTCACAGAAATACACCTTTCTTCTCCTATAGGATTCTGGAATCCCTTTTGGAGAAAAAAGCTACCAAGAGATATTCTGGAGTATAGTGACGACTATGGTGAAGAAGGAAATAATCTCAGACAAAAAGTGGATAGAAGATTTCTGTGAAACTGCTTTGTGTTAGATATATTTATTCGTATCACATAGTTAAAATTTTAATTCTGTTACACAGTTTGGAAACTCCATCTACCACCGATCCACGAAGGGACTTTTGGGAGTACATTCAGGCCTACAGTGAAAGAGGAGATACATATACATAAAAACTGGATAGAAGCTTTCTGAGAAACTACTTTGTGATGTATGCATTCCTCTCAGGGAGTTATACTTCTTTCCTCACAAGGCTGTGTTTGAACACTGTTTCTGTGAAACCAAAAAAGTGATATTTTGGAACGCATTGAGGACTATGGCGATTAGTGAAATATACTGAAATAACATTGAGGAAGAAG
>NW_012115099.1:550019-550322 GCF_000951035.1 Colobus angolensis palliatus
GCTCCGTCTTTGAAGGATCGGGGTAGCGATATTTAGTGATGCCCAGAGGCCTGTGGTGAGTGAGGAAACGTCTTCCGATGAAACCTGCAGAGATACGTTCTAAGCAAATACTTTGAGATGTGTATATTAGTCTCACAGAGTTAAACCGTTATTTGGATTGAGCAGCTTGAAATCACTGTTTTTGTGGAAAATGAGAAATGACCTTTGGAACGATTCTTAAAATATGGAGAAAGAAATATCCTCTGGAAAAATCCAGTAGGAAGGTTTCTGTGAAACTGCTCTGTGTCGTCTGAATTACTCTTG
>NW_012115099.1:550922-552460 GCF_000951035.1 Colobus angolensis palliatus
GATATTTGGAAGCATGTTGATGCCGATGGTGAAAAGTGAAATAGCCTCAGACAGAAACTGGAAAGAAGCTATCTGGGAAACTACTGTCTGATATTTGTAATCATCTCACATAGATAAATCTTTTTTTACATTACGCAGCTTGGAAACTGCCATGGACGGATCCAAAAAGGGACCTTTGGGAACACATTGTGGACTGTGCTGAAAAAGGAAATATCTTCACATAAAAAGTGGAAAGTAGCTTTCTGTGAATCTGCTTTTTGCTATGTTTATTCATCTCACATAGATGAAGATTTCTTTACCTTACAAAGATTGGAAACTCCCTTGTGGATAGATCCGTGAAGGGATATATGGGATCACATTCTGGCCTATAGTGAAATAGGAAATATAGTCAAATAAAAACTGGAGAGAAGCTTTCGGAGAAACTGCTTGGTGTCTTGTGCATTCTACTCAGGGAGTTATAACTTTCTTCTCATAAGGCACAGTTTGAACACTGTTCCTGTAAAACCAGAAGAGTGATATTCAGTGCACTTTGAAGACAATGGCAAAAAGTGAAATGTCATCCAATAAAGGACAGAAAGAGGCACTTGAAGAAACTGCTCTCTGACATGTCCATTCTTTTCAGTGGGTTAAAGCTTACTCTACATTTCCCAGTTTGAAATTCTGTCTTTGAGGGTTCTGCAAAGGGATTGTAAGTGGTAACCAGAGTACTGAGTGAGGCTAGGAAATATCTTCCATCGACAATTGGAGAGAAGCTTTCTGGGCAACGCTTTTGGGATGTTTGCATTCATCTCAGAGAGTTAAATCATTCGTTGGATTGAGTGGTTTGAAATCACTGCTTCTGTGGAATCTGAGAAAGAACATTTGGAAATGATCTTTACAATACCCTGAAAAAGAAATAATATCAGAGAGAATCCAGAAGGAAGCTTTCTGTTAAACTACTCTGTGTCAAGTGAATTCCACTCACACAGTTAAGCTTCCCTTTTCATTGATCAGTATCATAACACTGTTTTCGTTTAGTCTGCAAAGGGATATTCTGGAGCACTTCGAGGGTTATGATGAGAAAGGAAACATCTTTAGACAGAAACTGGAGAGAAGCTTTCTGTGGAGCTGCGTTGTGACATGTACATTCCAGTCACAGAAATATACCTTTCGTATCATAGCAGATTTTGGAATTTGTTTAGGAGAAAAAGCTACCAAGAGACATTCGGGAGTATAGGGACGGATATGGTGAAAAAGTAAACATTCTCAGACAAAAGCTGGAAAGATTTCTGTGAAACTGCTTTCTGTTAGATATACTTATTCATCTCGCATAGTAAAAACTTTTCTTACATAATGCAGTTTAGAAACTCCATCATGAATGGACCTGCAAAGGGACATTCGGGAGCACATTCAGGCCTACGATGAAAGAAGAGATATCTTCAGATAAATACTGGATAGAAGTTTTCTGAGAAACTACTTGGTGATGTATGCATTCCACTCAGGGACTTATACCTCTTTTCTCACAAGGCAGTGTTAGAACACTGTTCCTGTGAAACTGA
>NW_012115099.1:552510-555235 GCF_000951035.1 Colobus angolensis palliatus
TGAGAAACTACTTGGTGATGTATGCATTCCACTCAGGGACTTATACCTCTTTTCTCACAAGGCAGTGTTAGAACACTGTTCCTGTGAAACTGAGAAAGTGATATTCAGGGCACATTGGGAACTATGGCGAATAGTGAAATATACTGAAATAAAATCCAGGAAGAAGTGTTCCACGAATCTGCTCTCTGATATGTGCATTCACTACGCAGTGTTAATGCTTACTCTATGTTGCCCATTTTCGAAACTCTGTCTATGAAGTATCTCTGAAGGGATATTTAGTGACGCCCGGAGGCTTGTGGTGAATAAGTAAACGTCCTCCGATGAATCCTGCAGAGAAATATTCTGAGCAACTGCTTTGTGATGTGTATATTCGTCTCATAATATTATACCATTCTTTGTCTTGATGAGCTTGAAATCACACTTTTTGTGGCATCTGAGGAAGGACATTTGGGAACGTCCTTAGAATATGGAGAAAGAAATATCCTCAGTTAAAATCCAGAAGAAAGCATTCTGTGAAACTGCTCTGTGTCATCTTAATTCCTCTCGTGCAGTTAAGCCTCTCTTTACATTGAGCAGTTTTCTAACCCTGTGTATGTTTAGACTTTGATGGGATATTCCGGAGCACTTTGAGGCTATCGGTGAAAAAGGAAATATGTTCAGACCGATACTGGAGAGAGGCTTTCGGAGGAATTGCTTTTGATGTGTGCATTCCAGTCACAGTATTATACCTCTCTTCTCATACAGCATTGGGGAAACACTTTTGGAGAAACACGTACCAAGTAATATTCGGGAGCATGTTTTTGCCGATGGTGAAAAGGGAAATAGCCTCAGACAAAAATTGGAAAGAAGCTTTCTAGGAAACTACTCTGTGATATATGTAATCATCTCACATAGATAAAGCTTTCTTTACATTATGCAGCTTGGAAACTCTCATGGAAGGATCCACGAAGGGACCGTCGGGAGCACATTAAGGACTGTGGTGAAAAAGGAAGTATCTTTCGATAAAAACTGGATAGAAGCTTTCTGTGAATCTGCTTTTTGCCATGTTTATTCATCTCACATAGATGAAGGACTCTTCACATTATGCAGCTTGAAAACTCTCTCATGGATGGATTCACGAAGGGATACTTGGGATCATATTCAGGCCTATGGTGAAATAGCAAATATAGTCAGATAAAAACTGGAGGGAAGATTTCAGAGAAACAGCTTGGGAATGTGAGCATTCCACTCAGGGAGTTATAACTTTCTTCACATAAGGCACAGTTTGAACACTGTTCCTGTGAAACAAAAAGAGTGATATTTGGAGCACTTTGAAGACTATGGCAAAAAATGAAATAGCGACCAATAAAAACAGAAAGCAGCTCTCGAAGAAACTGCTCTCAAATGTCCATTCTTTCCACAGGATTAAAGTTTACTCTACATTTCCCAGTTTGAAAGTCAGTCTTTGAGGGTTCTGCGAAGGGATCGTAAGTGGCTACCGGAGGCCTGTGTCGAGCAAGGAAATGTCCTCCATCGAAAATTGGAGAGAAGCATTCTGTACAGCTCTTTTGTGTTGTTTGTATTCATCTCATAGCGTTAAATGATTCTTTGGAATGAGCAGTTTGAACTCACTCTTTCTGCATAATCTGAGAAAGGACATTTGGAAACGTTCTTTAGAATATCCTGAAAAAGAAATAACCTCAGAGAGAAACCAGAAGGAAGCTTTCTGTGGAACTGCTCTGTCACTTGAATTCCGCTCACATAGTTAAGCTTCTCTTTTCATTGAGCTGTATCATAACACTGTTTTTCTTTAGTCTCCAAAGGGATATTCTGGAGGGCTTTGAGGCTTTTGGTGAGAAAGGAAACGTTCTCAGGTACAAACTGGAGAGAAGCTTTCAGAGGAACTGCTTTGTGACGTTTGCATTTCACTCACAGAAATATACTTTTCTTCTCCTAGAGGATTCTGGAATCCCTTTGGGGAAAAAGGTACAAAGAGATATTCGGGAGTATAGGGAGGACTATGGTGAAAAAGGAAATGTCCCCAGAAAAAACTGGAAAGAAGATTTCTGTGAAACTGCTTTGTGTTAGATATATTTATTCGTCTTGCATAGATAAAACTTTAATTATATTACACAGCTTGGAAACTCGGTCATGCACATTTCTGTGAAGGGACATTTGGGGGGACATTCAGCCCTACAGTGAAAGAGGAGATATCTTCAGGTAAAAACTGGATTGAAGCTTTCTGAGAAACTACTTTGTGATGTATGCATTCCACTCAGGATGTTATACCTCTTTTCTCACAAGGCAGTCTTTGAACACTGTTCCTGTGAAACTGAAGAAGTGATATTTCAGAACGTATTGAGGACTATGGCAAATAGTGATATATACTGAAATAAAGTCGAGGAACAAGCGTTCCAAGAAACTGCTCTCTGATATGTGCATTCAATTCACAGAGTTAATGCTTACTCTTTGTTGCCCAGTTTCGAAACTCTGTCTTTGAACAATCTGTGAAGGGATATTTAGAGATGCCTGGAGGCTTGTGGTGAGCGAGGAAACGTCTTCTGATGAATCCTGCAGTGAAATTTTCTGAGCAACTGCTTTGTGATGTGGGTGCTTGTCTCCTAGAGTGAAACCATTCTTTGGATTGAGCAGCTTGAAATCACTGTTTTTGTGGAATCGGAGGAAGGACATTTGAGAACGATCCTTAAAATATGGAGAAAGAAATATCCTCACGTAAAATCCAGAA
>NW_012115099.1:555285-556781 GCF_000951035.1 Colobus angolensis palliatus
AATATGGAGAAAGAAATATCCTCACGTAAAATCCAGAAGGAAGCTTTCTATGAAACTACTCTGTGTTGTATTTATGCCTCTCACTCAGATAAGCCTCTCTTTTCATTGAGCAGTTTTCTAGTCCTGTGAATGTCAGGGAAACCCTTTTGGAGAAACAGGTACCAATGGAAATTCAGGAGCATGCTGATGCCGATGGTGAAAAGGGAAAGAGCCACAGACAAAAACTGGAAAGAAGCTTTCTAGGAAATACTCTGTGATATGTGTAATCATCTGAAACATATATAGTTTTCTTTATATTACGCAGCTTGACAACTGTCATGGACGGATCCACGAAGGGACCTTAGGGAGCACATTCTGGACTATGGTGAAGAACGAAATATCTTCAAATAAAAACTGAAAGGAAGATATCTGTGAATCTGCTTTTTTCCATGTTTATTCATCTCACATAGATGAAGCTTTCTTTACATTACATAGCTTGGAAGCTCCCTCGTGGATGGATCCATGAAGGGATATTTGGCATCACATTAGAGCTTGTGGTGAAAGAGGAAATATAGTCAGATAAAAACTGGAGAGAAGCTTTCTGAGAAACCTTGATGATGTGAGCATTCCACTCACGGAGTAAAAACCTTCTCATAAGGCACAGTTTGAACTCTGTTCCTGTAATCCTAAAGGGTGATATTCAGAGCACTTCCAATACTATGCAAAAAGTGAAATGACGTCCAATAAAAAACAGAAAGAAGCACTTCAAGAAACTGCTCTCTGACATGTCCGTTCTTTTCACAGGGTTAAATGTTATTCTACATTTCCCACTGGGAAATTCGGTCTTTGAGGGTTCTGTGAAGGCATAGTAAGTGGCGCCTGGAGGCCTGTGTGAGGGAAGGAAATGTCTTCCATCGAAAATCGGAGACAAACTTTGTGTGCAACACTTTTGTGATGCTGGCATTCATCTCATAGCGTTAAATCTTTCTCTGGATTGAGCAGTTTGAAATCACTGTTTCTGTGAAATCTGAGAAAGGACATTTGGAAACGCACTTAAGAATATCCTGAAAATAAAAATAACCTCAGAGAGAAAGCAGAAGGAAGCATTCTGTGAAACTGATCTGTGTCACGTAAATTCCACTCACACAGTTAAGCATCTCTTTTCATTGAGCTGTATCATAACACTGTTTTTGTTTAGTCTCTGAAGGTATATTCTGGAGGGCTTTGAGACTTATGGAGAGAAAGCAAACGTCTTCAGATAGAAACTGGAGAGAAGCCTTCTGAGGATCTGCTTTGTGACGTGGGCTTTCCACTCACAGAAATAGACCTTTCTTCTCTTAGAGGATTCCGGAATCCATTTTGGAGAAAAAATCTGCCAAGAGATATTCGGGATTATAGCAACGACTATGGAGAAAAGGAAATATCCTCAGACAAACACTGGAAAGAAGATTTCTGTGAAACTGCTTTGTGTTAGATATATTTATTCATTTCACATAGTTAAAACATGAATTATATTA
>NW_012115099.1:562191-564512 GCF_000951035.1 Colobus angolensis palliatus
TTATGAGAAGAAAGTTATAGCTCCCTGAGTGGAATGCACACATCACCAAACAGTTTCTCAGAAAGCTTCCTTCCAGTTATTATCTGACTGTATTTACTCTTTACCATAGGCCCGAATGTGGTCCGAATATCCCTTCGCGGATCCATCTATGAGGGAGTTTCCAAGCTGCATAATGTAAAGAAAGCTTCATCTATGTGAGATGAATAAACATAGCAAAAAGAAGATTCACAGAAACCTTTTTTTGAGGTTTCATCTGAAGACATTTCCTTTTTCACCAGAGTCCAGAATGTGCTCCCGAAGGTCCCATCGTGTATCCGTCCATGACAGTTTCCAAGCTCAGTAATTTAAAGAAAGCTTTTTCTATGTGAGGTTATTAAATATATCACAGAGTAGTTTTCTGGAAAGCTTCTTTCCAGTTTTTGTCTGAGGCTAGTTCCCTTTTCACCATTGGCATCAACGTACTCCCGAATATCACTTGCTACCTGTTTCTCCAAAAGGGTTTCCCCGACGCTGTATGAGAAGAGAGGTATAACACTGTGACTGGAATGCAAACGTCACGAAGCAGTTCCTCGGAAAGTTTCTCTCCAGTTTCGGTCTGAACATATTTCCTTTTTCACCATTAGCCACAAAGTGGTCCCGAATATACCATCACATGCTAAACATACACAAGGCTAGAAAATTGCTACATGAAACAGAGGCTTTTCTGAGTGAGAGGAATTAAGACAATACAGAGCAGTTTCACACAAAGCTTCCTTGTGGACTTTACCTGAGAATATTTCTTTCTCCTTATTCTAAGGGTCGTTCCTAAATGTCCTTCCTCAGATTCCACAAAAACAGTGATATCAAGCTGCTCAATCCAATGAGTGGTTGAACTCTATAAGACGAAAACACACATCACAAAGCAGTTGCTCAGAACGTTTCTCTGCAGGTTTCATCGGAAGACGTTTCCTCGCTCACCACAAGCCTCCGGGCATCACTAAATATCCCTTCACAGATTCCTTGAATCAGAATTTCGAAACTGAGCAACATAGAATAAGCATTAACCCTATGAAATGAATGCACATATCAGAGAGTTGATTCTTTTAACGCTTCTTCCTCAATTTTACTTCAGTATATTTCACTATTTGTCATAGTCCTCAATGTGTTCCAAAATATCACTTTTTCGGTTTCACAGTAACAGTGTTCAAAAACTGCCTTGTGAGAAAACAGGTATAACTCCCTGAGTGGTATGCATACATCACAAGTTAGTTTCTCAGAAAGCTTCTATCCAGTTTTTATCTGAACATATCTCTTCTTTCACCAGAGGCCTGAATGAGTTCCCAAACATCCCTTCGCAGATCTGTGCATGCCGGAGTGTCCAAACTGCTTAATGTAATTAAAGTTTTAACTATGTGAGACGAACACATATATCTAATGCAATGCAGTTTTGCAGAAATCTTCTTTCCTGTATTTGTCTGAGGATATTTCCTTTTTCACCATAGTCGTCACTATACTCCAGAATATCTCTTGGTAGCTTTATCTCCAAAAGGGATTCCGGAATCCTCTAGGAGAATAAAGGTATATTTCTGTGAGTGGAATACACACGTCATAAAGCAGCTCCTCAGAAAGCTTCTCTCCAGTTTTTATCTGAAGACGTTTTCTTTCTCACCGTAAGCATCAAAGCCCTCCAGAATATCCCTTTGCAGAATGAACAAAAACCGTGTTATTATATAGCTCAATGAAAAGAGAAGCTTAACTGTGTGAGCGGAATTCACTTGACACAGAGGAGTTTCACAGAAAGCTTCCTTCTGGTTCCTCTCTGAGGTTATTTCTTTTTCAGGATATTCTAAAGAGCGTTTCCAAATGTCGTGTCTCTGATTCCACAGAAACAGTGATTTCACACTGCTCAATCCAAATAATGATTTAACACTATGGATGAATGCAAACATCATAAAAGATTTGTGCAGATATCTTCTCTCTGATTTTCGATGGAAGACATTTCCGTGCCTCACACAGGCCTCCAGCCGCCACTTACAATCCCTTTGCAGAACCCTCAAAGGCCGACTTTCAAACTGGGAAATGTAGAGTAAGCTTTAACCCTGTGAAAAGAATGGACATGTCAGAGAGCAGTTTCTTCGAGTGCTTCTTTCTTTTTTTTATTGGACGGCATTTCACTTTTTGCCCTAGTCTTCAAAGTGCTCTGATTATCACTATTTTGGTTTACAGGAACAGTGCTCAAACTACGCCTTATGAGAAGAAATTTAAAACTCCCTGAGTGGAATGCACACATCACCAAGCAGTTTCTCAGAAAGCTTATCTCCAGGTTTTATCTGACTATATTT
>NW_012115099.1:564562-565554 GCF_000951035.1 Colobus angolensis palliatus
TGAGAAGAAATTTAAAACTCCCTGAGTGGAATGCACACATCACCAAGCAGTTTCTCAGAAAGCTTATCTCCAGGTTTTATCTGACTATATTTCCTATTTCACAATAGCCCCAAAGGTGATTCCAAATATTTCTTCATGGATCCATCACGAGGCAGTTTCCAAGCTGCATAATATAAAGAAAGATTCCTCTATGTGAGATGAATAAACATAGCAAAAAGCAGATTCACTGAAAGCTTCTTTCTACTTTTTATCTGAAGATAGTTCCTTTTTCATCATATTTCAGAATGTGTTCTGGAAGGTCCATTCATGGATCTGTCCATGACAGTTTCCGTGCTGTGTAATGTGAAGAAATCTTTATGTATGTGAGATGATTACTGATATCACAGAGTAGTTTCCTAGAAATCCAATTTCCAGATTTTATAGGAGGCTATATCCCTTTTCACTATCAGCATCAACATGCTCTGGAATATCTCTTGGTACCTGTTTCTCCAAAAGGGTTTTCCCGACGCTGTATGAGAAGAGAGGTATAACACAGTGACTGGTATGCACATATCACAAAGCAGTTCCTCGGAAAGCTTCTCTCCAATTTCGATCTGAACATATTTTCTTTTTCACAGTTAGCCTCAAAGTGCTCCTGAATATCCCATCACACGCTTAACATACACAGGGCTTGAAAACTGCTCAATGAAAGTGAAGCTTATTTGAGAGAGAGGAATTAATACGACACAGAGCAGTTTCACGGAAAGCTTCCTTCTGGATTTTACCTGAGGATATTTCTTTCTCCATATTATAAGAATCATACCCAAATGTCTTCCACAAAAACAGTGATTTCAAGCTGCGAAATCCAAAGAATGGTTTAACTCTATGAGAGGAATACACACATCGAAAGCAGTTGCTCAGAACGTTTCTCTTCCGCTTTCATCGGAAGACGTTTCCTCGCTCACCACAAGCCTCCGAGCGTCACTAAATATCACTTCACAGATTCTTCAAAG
>NW_012115099.1:565604-567490 GCF_000951035.1 Colobus angolensis palliatus
CACCACAAGCCTCCGAGCGTCACTAAATATCACTTCACAGATTCTTCAAAGACAAGGTTTCAAAACTGGGCAACACAGAGTAAACATTAAACCTTTGAAGTGAATGCACGTATCAGAGAGTAGATACTTAGAACGCTTATTCCTTGATTTTATTTAAGTGTATTTCAGTATTCGCCATTATCCTCAATGCGTTCTGAAATGTCACTTCTTTGGTTTCTCAGGAACAGTGTTCAAACACTGACTTGTGAGAAATGAGGTATAACTCCTGAGTGGAATGCATACATCACAAAGTAGTTTCTCAGAAAGCTTATATCCAGTTTTTATCTGAAGATATCTCCTCTTTCACCTTAGGCCTGAATGTGCTCCCGAACGTCCCTTCGCAGTTCTGTGCTTGACGGAGTTTCCAAACAGCGTAATATAAGTAAAGACTTAAGTATGTGAGACGAATAAATATATGTAACAAAAGGCATTTTCCTAGACATATTATTTCCAGTTTTTCTCTGAAGATATTTCCTTTTTCACCATAGCTGTGTCTATATTATCGAATATCTCTTGGTAGCTTTTTCTCCAAAAGGGATTCCAGAATTCTCTAGGAGAAGAAAGGTGTATTTCTGTGAGTGGAATGCACACGTCACAAAGCAGCCCTTCAGAAAGCTTCTCTCCAGTTTCTATCTGAAGACGTTTCTTTTCTCACCATAATCCTCTAAGCCCTTCAGAATATCCCTTCGCAGACTAAACAAAAACAGTGTAATGATACAGCTCAATGAAAAGATAAGCTTAACTGTGTGAGTGGAATTCACGTGACACAGTGCCGTTTCACAGAAAGCTTCCTTCTGGTTTCCCTCTATGGTTATTTCTTTTTCAGGATATTCTAAAGAGCATTTCCAAATGTCCTTTTTCAAATTTTATAGAAACAGTTATTTCAAGCTGCTCATTCCAAAGAGTGATTTAATGCTATGAGATGAATACAAACATCAAAAAAGAGTTGCGCAAATAGCTTCTCTCGAATTTTCAATGGTAGACATTTCCTTGCTCGACACATGCCTCCAGTTACCACTTACTATCCTTTCACAGAACCCTCAAAGGACGATTTTCAAACTGGAAAATGTACAATAAGCTTTCACCCTGCGAAAAGAATGGATATGACACAGAGCAGTTTCTTCGAGTGTTTCTTTCTGTTTTCTATTAGACGACATTTCACTTTTCGCCATAGTCTTCAATGTGTTCTGAGTATCACTCTTTTGGTTTTACAGGAACAATGTTCAAAATGTGCCTTATGAGAAGAAAGTTAAAACTCCCTGATTAGAATGCTCACATCACCAAGCAGTTTTACAGAAAGCTCCTCTCCTCTTTTTATGTGACTATATTTCCTTTTTCACCATAGACCCGAATGTGATCCCAAATATCTTTTCTCTGAT
The DNA here is from genome assembly GCF_000951035.1 of Colobus angolensis palliatus. Classification (NCBI taxonomy): domain Eukaryota; kingdom Metazoa; phylum Chordata; class Mammalia; order Primates; family Cercopithecidae; genus Colobus; species Colobus angolensis. The sequence continues at coordinate 567,023 of NW_012115099.1, forward strand.
TCATCCACGAGACATAGATGGAAGCTTCATCTATGTGAGAAAAATAAACATGGAAAAAGGCAGATTCACAGAAAGCTTCTCTCCAGTTTTTATCTGGAGATATTTCCCTTTTCACAACTGCCATGAATGTGCTCCCGAAGGTCCCTTCCTGAATCTGTCCATGAGAGTTTCCAAGATGCGTAATGTAAAGAAAGCTTTATTTATGTGAGGTGATTACACATATCACAGAGCAGTTTTCTAGAAAGCATCCTTCCAGTTTTTGTGTGAGGCTATTTCCCTTTTCACCATCGGCATCAACATGCTCCCAATTATCACTTGGTACCTGTTTCTCCAAAAGGGTTTCCCCGACGCTGTATAAGAGGGGTATAGCACTGTGATTGGAATGCACAAGTCACAAAGCAGTTCCTCCGAAGGCTTCTCTCCAGTTTCGGTCTGAACATATTTCCTTTTTCACCATAAGCCTCAATG
>NW_012115099.1:567540-573635 GCF_000951035.1 Colobus angolensis palliatus
AACATATTTCCTTTTTCACCATAAGCCTCAATGTGCTCCTGAATATCCCATCACACGCTAAACATACACAGGGTTAGAAAACTGATCAATGATAAGAGAGGCTTAACTGAGCGATAGGAATTAGGATGACTCAGAGCAGTTTCAGAGAAAGATTCCTACTGGATTTTTTCTGAGAATATTTCTTTTTCCATTATCTAAGGATCGGTCCCAAATGTCCTTTTACAGATTCCACAAAAACAGTGACTTTAAGCTGCTCAAACAAAAGAATGTTTTAACTCTAGGAGATGAATACACACATCACAAAGCAGTTGCTCAGAAAGTTTCTCTGCAGGTTTCATTGGAAGTCGTTTCCTCGCACACCACAAGCCTCTGGGCATCACTAAATTTCCCTTCACAGATTCTTCAAAGACAGAGTTTAGAAACTGGGCAACATAGAGTAAGCATTAACTCTGTGAAGTGAATGCACATATCAGAGAGCAGATTCTTGGAACGCTTCCTCCTCGATTTTATTTCAGTATATTTCACTATTCTCCATAGTCCTCATTGCATTCAGAAATATGAGTTTTTTGTTTTCACAGAAACAGTGTTCAAACACTGCCTTGTGAGAAAAGAGGTACAACTCCCTGAGTGGAATGCACACATCACAAAGTGACTTCTCAGAAAGTTTTCTATCCAGTTTTTGTCTGAAGACATTTCCTCTTTCACCGTAGGCCTGAATGTGCTCCCGAATGTCCCTTCGCGGATCCATTCATGACGGAGTTTCTTAACTGCGTTATATAAGAAAAGTCTTAACTATGCGAGATGAATAAGTATATCTAAAACAAAGCAGTTTCACATAAATCTTCTTTCCAGTTTTTGTCTGAGAATATTTCCTTTTTCACCATATCCGTCCCTATACTCCCGAATGTCTCTTGGTAGCTTTTTTTTCAAAAGGAATTCCAAAATCTTCTATGATACCAAAGGCATATTTCTGTGAGTGATATGCACATGTCACAAGTCAGCTCCACAGAAATCTTCTCTCCAGTTTTTGTCTAAAGATGTTTCCTTTCTCACCATAACCCTCGAAGCACTCCAGAATATCCCTTCTCAGACTAAACAAAAACAGTGTTATGTTATTGATCAATGAAAAGAGAAGCATAACTGTGTGAGCGGAATTTACATGACACAGAGTAGTTTAACTGAAAGCTTCCTTCTTGATTCTCTCTGATATTATTTCTTTTTCAGGGTATTCTAAAGAGCGTTTCCAAATGTTCTTTCTCAGATTCCACAGAAGCAGTGATTTCAAACTACTCAATCCAAAGAATGATTTAACTCTCTGAGATGAATGCAAACATCCCAAAAGCGTTGCCCAGAAAGCTTTTCTCCAATTTTCGATGGAAGATATTTCCTTGCTTCACTCAGTACTCCGGTTACCACTTTGAATCTCTTTGCAGAGCCCTCAAAGACAGAATTCAAACTGGGAAATGTAGAGTAAGCTTTAACCCTGTGAAAATAATGGACATGTAAGTGAGCAGTTTCTTCGAGTGCTTCTTTTTGTTTTTTATTGGACGTCATTTCACTTTTTGTCATAGTCTTCAATGTGCTCGGAATATCACCCCTTTGGTTTTACAGGAACAGTGTTCAAACTGTGCCTTATGAGAAGAAAGTTATGAATCTCTGAGGGAAATGCACACATCACCAAGCAGTTTCTCAGAAAGCTTCTCTCCACATTTTATCTGACTATATTTCCTCTTTCATCATAGGCCCGAATGTGATCCCAAATATCCGTTTGCTGCTCCATCCACGAAAAATTTTCCAAGCTGCATAATGTAAAGAAAGCTTCATCTATGTGAGATGAATAAACATAGCAAAAAACAGATTCACAGAAAGCTTCTTTCCAGTTTTTATCTGAAGATATTTCCTTTTTCACCATAGTCCAGAATGTGCTCCGAACATCCCTTCGTGGATCCATCTATGACAGTTCCCAAGCCGCGTAATGTAAAAAAAGCTTTATCTATGTGAGATGATAACAAATATCATAGAATAATTTCCTAGATAGCTTCTTTCCAGTTTCCGTCTGAGGCTATTTCCCTTTTCAACCTCAGCATAAACATGCTTCTGAATATCACTTGGTACCTGTTTCTCCAAAAGGGTTTCCCCGATGCTGTATGAGAAGAGAGGTATAACAATGTGACTGTAATGCACACCTCACAAAGCAGTTCCTTGGAAAGCTTCTCTCCAGTTTCTGTCTCATCATATTTCCTTTATATCTGTAAGCCTCAAAGTGCTCCCGACTATCCCATCACACGCTAGACATACACATTGCTAGAAAACTGCTCAATGGAAAAGGAGGATTAACGGAGCGAGAGTAATTAAGACGACACAGAGCAGTTGCACAGGAACCTTCCTACTGGATTTTTCCAGAGGAAATTGCTTTCTCCATATTTTAAGGATCATTTCCGAATGTCATTTCTCAGATTCCACAAAAACAGTGGTTTCCAGCTGCAAAATCCAAAGAATGGTTTAACTTTATGAGTCTAATATAAACATCGCAAAGCGATTGATCAGAACATTTCTCCACAGGTTTCATCGGAATATGTTTCCTCACGCACCACAGGCCTACAGGCATCAATACATATTGCTACACCGATTCTTAAAAGACAGAGTTTCGAAACTGAGCAACATAGAGTAAGCATTAACTCTGTGAAGTGATTGCACATATCAGAGAGCAGATTCCTGGAACGCTTCTTCCTAGATGTTACTTCAGTATATTTCACTAATCGCCATAGTCCTCAATGCGTTCCGAAATATCACTTTTTCGGTTTCAGAAGAACAGTGTTCAAACACTGCCTTGTGAGAAAAGAGGTATAACTCCCTGAGTTGAATGCATACATCACAAAGTAGTTTCTCAGAAAGCTTTTATCCAGTTTTTATCTGAAGATATCTCCCCTTTCACCCTAGGCCTGAATGTGCTCCTGAATGTCCCTTCATGGATCTGTGCCTGACGGAGTTTCCAAACTGCATAATATAATTAAATTTTTAACTATACAAGATGAATAAATATATCTAAGTGAAGGCAGTTTGACAGAAATCTTCTTTCCAGTTTTTGTCTGAGGATATTTCCTTTTTCACCAGAGATTTCACGATATTCCCGAGTATCTCTTGGTAGCTTTTTCTCCAAAAGGGATTCCAGAATCCTCTAGGAGAATAAAGGTATATTTCTCTGAGTGGAATACACACGTCACAAAGCAGCTCCTCAGAAAGCTTCTCTCCAGTTTCTATCTGAAGATGTTTCTTTTCTCATGGTAAACCTCAAAGCCCTCCAGAATATCCCTTCACAGACTAAACATAAACAGTGTTATGATACAGCTCAATGAAAAGATAAGCTTAACTGTGTGAGCGGAATTCACGTGACAGAAAGCAGTTTCACAGAAAGCTTCCTTCTGGTTTCTCTCTGAGGATAATTCTTTATCAGGATATTCTAAAAAGCATTTCCAAATAACCTTTCTCAGATTCCACAGAAACAGTGATTTCAAGCTGCTCAATCCAAAGAATGATTTAACTCTATGAGATGAATACAAGCATCACAAAAGAGTTATGGAGAAAGCTTCTTTCCGATTTTCGATGGAAGACATTTCCTTGCCTCACACAGCTCTCTGGTTGCCACTTAAAATACCTTCGCAGAAACCTCAAAGACCGACTTTCAAACTGGAAAATGTAGAGTAAGCTTTAACCCTGTGAAAATAATGGACATGTTAGAGAGCAGTTTCTTCGAGTGCTTCTTTTTGTTTTTCATTGGACGTCATTTCATTTTTTGCCATAGTCTTCAATGTGCTCGGAATATCACCCCTTTGGTTTTACAGGAACAGTGTTCAAACTGTGCCTTATGAGAAGAAAGTTATGAATCTCTGAGGGAAATGCACACATCACCAAGCAGTTTCTCAGAAAGCTTCTCTCCACATTTTATCTGACTATATTTCCTCTTTCATCATAGGCCCGAATGTGATCCCAAATATCGCTTTGCTGATCCATCCATGAGAAAGTTTCCAAGCTGCGTAATGTAAAGAAAGCTTCGTCTATGTGAGATGAATAAACATAGCAAAAAGCAGATTCACAGAAAGCTTCTTTCCAGTTTTTACCTGAAGATATTTCCTTTTTCACCATAGTCCAGAATGTGCTCCTGAACGTCCCTTCGTGGATCCGTCCATGACATTTTCTAAGCTGCATAATACAGAGAAAGCTTTATCTATGTGAGATGATTACAAATATCACAGAGTAGTTTCCTAGAAACGTTCTTTCCAGTTTTTGTCTGAGTCCATTTTCCTTTTCACCATCAGCATCAACATGCTCCCAAATATCACTTGTTACCTCTTTCTTCAAAAGGGTTTCCCTGACGCTGTATGAGAAGAGTGGTAAAAATTGTGACTGGAATGCACACGTCACAAAGCAGTTTCTCTGAAAGCTTCTCTCCAGTTTCAGTCTGAACTTATTTCTTTTTCACAGTTAGCCACAAAGTGCCTCCGAATATCCCATCACATGCTCAACATACAGATTGCTAGAAAACTGCTCAATGAAAAGGGAGTCTTAATGGAGAGAGAGTATTTAAGACAAAACAGCGCAGTTTCACAGAAAATTTCCTACTGGATTATTCTTGAGGATATTTCTTTCTCCCTGTTCTAGGAATCATTCCCAAATATCCTTCCTCAGATTCCGCGAAAACAGTGATTGAAGTTGCGAAATCCAAAGAAAAGTTTTACTCTATGAGAAGAATATACACATTGCAAAGCAGTTGCTCAGAATGTTTCTCCACAGGTTTCATTGGAAGACATTTACTCGCTCACCACAGGCCTCCAGCATCACTAAATATCCCTTCACAGATTCTTCAAAGACAGAGATTTGAATCTGAGCAACATAGAGTAAGTATTAACTCTGTGAAGTGAATGCACATATCAGAGAGCAGATTCTTGGAACGTTCTTCCTCGATTTTATTTCAGTATATTTCACTACCCGTCACAGTCCTCAATGCGTTCCAAAATATAACTTTTTCTATTTCACAGGAACAGTGCTCAAACACAGCCTTGTGAGAAAAGATGTATAACTCTCTGATTGGAATGCATACATCACAAAGTAATTTCCCAGAAAGCTTCTATCCAGTTTTTATATGAAGATATCTCCTCTTTCACCATAGGCCAGAATGTGCTCCCGAACGTCCCTTCACGGATATGTAAATGACGGAATTTCCAAACTGCGTAATATAATTAAAGATTTAACTATCCGAGATGAATAAATATATGTAACAGAAGGCAGTTTCACAGAAATCTTCTTTCCAGTTTTTGTCTGAGGATATTTCATTCTTCACAAGAGTCATCACTATATTTCCGAATATTCTTGGTAGCTTTTTCTCCAAAAGGGATTCTGGAATCCTCTAGGAGAAGAAAAGTATATTTCTATGAGTGGAAATCACACGTCACAAAGTAGCTCCTCAGAAAGCTTCTCTCCAGTTTCTATCTGAAGACGTTTCCTTTCACAAAATAAGCCTCCAAGGAATCCAGAATATTCCTTCACAGACTAAACAAAAAGGGTGTTGTGATACAGCCTAATGAAAAGAGAAGCTTAACTGTGTGAGTGGAATTCACAGGACACAGAGCAGTTTCACAAAAGCTTCCATCTGGTTTCTTTCTGAGGTTATTTCTTTTTCAGGATATTCTAAAGAGTGTGTCCAAATGTCGTTTTCCCAGATTCCACGAAAAAAGTGATTTCAACTGCTCAATCCAAAGAATGTTTTAACTCTATGAGATCAATACAAACATCACAAAAGAGTTGCGCAGAAAGCTTCTCTCCGATTTTTGATGGAAGACATTTCCTTGCCTCAGAAAGGCTTCCAGTGGACACTTACTATCCCTTCATAGAAGCATCATAGACCAACTTTCACACTGGGAAATATAGAGTAAGCTTTAACCATGTGAAAATAATGGACATGTCAGAGAGCAGTTTCTTTGAGTGCTTCTTTCTGTTTTTTACTGGAAGACATTTCCTTGCCTCAGAAAGGCTTCCAGTGGACACTTACTATCCCTTCATAGAAGCATCATAGACCAACTTTCACACTGGGAAATATA
>NW_012115099.1:573685-579545 GCF_000951035.1 Colobus angolensis palliatus
TATAGAGTAAGCTTTAACCATGTGAAAATAATGGACATGTCAGAGAGCAGTTTCTTTGAGTGCTTCTTTCTGTTTTTTACTGGACATCATTTCACTTTTTGCCATTGTCTTCAATGTGCTCTGAATATCACCCTTTTTGTTTTACAGGAACAGTGTTCAAACTGTGCCTTATGAAGAGAAAGTTGTTACTCCATGAGTGGAATGCTCACATCACCAAGCAGTTTCTCAGAAAGCTTCTCTCCAGTCTTTATCTGACTATCTTTCCTATTTCACCATAGGCCCAAATGAGATCCCAAATATCCCTATGAGGATCCATTCTCAAGGGATTTTTCAAGCTGTGTAATGTATAGAAAGCTTCATCTATGTGAGATGAATAAACATAGCAAAAAGAAGATTCACAGAAAGCTTCTTTCCAGTTTTTATCTGAAGATATTTCCTTTTTCACCATAGTCCAGAATGTGCTCCTGAAAGTCTCTTCATGGATCCGTCCATGACAGCTTCCAAGCTGCATAATGTAAAGAAAGGTTTATCTGTGTGAGATGATTACACATACCACAGAGTAGTTTCCTGGAAAGCTTCTTTCCAGTTTTTGTCTGAGGCTATTTCCCTTTTCACCATCAGCATCAACATGCTTCTGAATATCACGTGTTATTTGTTTCTCCAAAAAGTTTTCCCTGATGCTCTATGAGAAGAGGGGTATAACACTGTGACTGGAATGCACACGTCACAAATCAGTTTATCAGAAAGCTTCGCTCCATTTTCGGTCTGATCATATTTCCTTTTTCACCGTAAGCCTCAAAGTGCTCCCGAATATCGGATCACATGCAAATCATACACAATGCTAGAAAACTACTCAATGAAAATGGAGGCTTAACAGAGTGAGAAGAATTAAGACGACACATTGAAGTTTCACAGAAAGGTTCCTTCTGGATTTTATCTGAGGATATTTCTTTCTACATATTCTAAGGATCGTTCCCAAATGTCCCTCCTCATATTCAAGTTTCACAGAAAGGTTCCTTCTGGATTTTATCTGAGGATATTTCTTTCTCCATATTCTAAGGATCGTTCCCAAATGTCCCTCCTCATATTCCACAACAGCAGTGATTTCAATCCAAAGAATGGTTAATTCTAGGAGACGAATACACACATCACAAAGCTTTTGCTCAGAACGTTTCTCTGCAGGTTTCATTGGAAGACGTTTCCTCGCTCACCACAGGCCTCTGGACGTCACTAAATATCCCTTCACAAATTCTTCAACGACTGAGTTTCGAAACTGGGCAACATAGAGTAAGCATTATCTCTATGAAGTGAATTCACATATCAGAGAGCAGATTCTTAGAACATTTCTTCCACGATTTCATTTCAGTATATTTCATTATTCGCCATAGTCCTCAATGTGTTCCAAAATATCACTTTTTCGGTTTCACAGAAACAGTGTTCAGACACTGCCTTGTGAGAAAAGTGGTATAACTCCCTGAGTGGAATGAATACATCAGAAAGTAGTTTCTCAGAAACTTCTATTCAGTTTTTATCTGAAGATATCTCCTCTTTCACAGTACGCCTGAATGTGCTCAAGAACATCATTTCGCGAATCTGTGCATGACGTTGTTTCCAAACTGCGTAATATGATTAAACTTTTAACTATGTGAGAAGAATAAATATATCTAACACAAAGCAGTTTCACAGAAATATTCTTTCCAGTTTTTGTCTGAGGATATTCTTTCTTCATCATATTTGTCTCTATACTCCCGAATATCTCTTGGTAGCTTTTTCTCCAAAAGGGATTCCAGAATCCTCTAAGAGAAAACGGTATATTTCTGTGAGTGGAATGCACACGTCACAAAGCAGCTCCTCAGAAATCTTCTCTCCAGTATCTGAAGACGTTTCCTTTCTCCCTGTAAGCCTCATTGCCCTCCAGAGTATCCCTTTGCAGACTAATAAAAAACAGTGTTATGATACAGCTCAATGAAAAGAGAAGCTTAACTGTGAGCGGAATTCACGTGACACAGAGCAGTTTCACAGAAAGCTTCCTTCCGATTTCTCTCTGAGGTTATTTCTTTTTCAAGATATTCTAAAGAGAGTTTCCAAATGTCCTTTCTCAGATTTTGCAGAAACAGGGATTTCAAACTGCTCATTCCAAAGAATCATTTAACGCAATGAGATGAATACAAACATCACAAAAAGGTTGCGGAGAAAGCTTCTCTCTGATTTTCGATGGAAGACATTTTCCTGCCTTACAAAGGCCTTCGGTTGCCACTTAGAATCCCTTCACAGAACTCTCAAAGATTGATGTTCAAACTGGGAAATGTAGAGTAAGATTTAACGCTGTGAAAAAATTGCACATGTCTTTCGAGTGCTTCTTTCTCTTTTTTATTGGACGTCATTTCACTTTTTGCCATAGTCTTCAATGGCTCTGAATGTCACTCTTTTGTTTTTCCAGGAACACTGTTCATACTGTGCCTTATGAGAAGAAAGTTATAACTCCCTGAGTGGAATGCTCACATCACAAAGCAGTTTCTCAAAAAGCTTCACTCCAGTTTTTATCTGACTATATTTCTTCTTTCACCATTGGCCCAAAAGTGATCCCAAATATCCCTGCTCAGATACGTCCACGAGGGTGTTTCCAAGGTGCGTAATGTAAAGAAAGCTTCATCTGTGTGAGATGAATAAACATAGCAAAAACAGTTTCAGAGAAAGCTTCTTTCCAGAGTTTCTCTGAAGATATTTCCTTTTTCCCCATAATCCAGAATGTTCTCCTGAAGGACCCTTTGTCGATTCGTCCATGACAATTTCCAAGCTGCGTAATGTAAAGACAGCTTTATCTATGTGAGATGATTACAGATATCACAGAGTAGTTTCCTAGAAAGCTTCTTTCCAGTTTTTGTCTGAGGCTATTTCCCCTTTCACCTTTGGCATCGACACGCTCCCGAATATCACTTGGTACCTGTTTCTCCTAAAAGGTTTCCCCAACGCTGTATGTGAGGAGAAGTGTAACACTCTGACTGAAATGCACACATCACAAAGCAGTTCCTCGGAAAGCTTCTCTCCAGTTTCGTTCTGAACATATTTCCTTTTTCCTCGTGAGCCTTAAAGTGCTCCCAAATATCCCATCACATGCTTAACATTCACAGGGCTAGAAAACAGCTCAATGAAAAGAGACGCTTATCTGAGTGAGATGTATTAAGATGACACAGAGCAGTTTCACAGAAAGCTTCCTCCGGGATTTTACCTGAGGATATTTCTTTCTTCATATTCTAAGGATCGTTCCCAAATGTACTTACTCAGATTCCACACAAACAGTGATTTCAGGCTGCTCAATCCAAAGAATGGTTTAATTCTATGTGATGAATAAACACATCGCAGAGCAGTTACTCAGAATGTTTCTCTGCAGGTTTCATCAGAAGACATTTCCTTGTTCACCACAGGCTTCAAGGCGTCATTAAATATCCCTTCACAGATTCTTCAAATACAGAGTTTCGAAATTGGGCAACGTATAGTAAGCATTAACTCTGTGAAGTGAATGCACATATAGAGAGCAGATTGCTAGAACGCTTCTTCCACGATATAATTTCAGTATATTTCATTATTCACCATAGTCCTCAATGCGTTCTAAATATCACTTTTTCAGTTTCACAGGAAGAGTGCTCAAACACAGCCTTGTGAGAAAAGAGGTATAACTCCCTGAGTGGAATGCATATATCACAAAGGAGTTTCTCTGAAAGCTTCTATCCCGTTTTTATCTGAAGATATCTCCTCTTTCACCGTAGGGCTGAATGAGCTCCCGAATGTCCCTTCATGGATCTGTGCCTGACGAAGTTTCTGAACTGCATAATATAATTAAAGTTTTAACTATATGGGATGAATAAATACATCTAACAGAAGGCAGTTTCACAGAAATATTCTCTTCAATTTTTGTCTGAGGATATTTCCTTTTTCACCATAGCCCTCCCTAAACTCCAGAATATCTCTTGGTAGCTTTTTCTCCAAAAGAGATTCCAGAATCCTCTAGGAGAAGAAAAGTATATTTCTATGAGTGGAATTCACACGTCACAAAGCAGCTCCTCACAAAGCTTCTCTCCAGTTTCTATCAGAAGACATTTCCTTTCACACCGTAAGCCTCCAAGCAATCCAGAATAACCCTTCACAAACTAAACAAAAACACTGTTATGATACAGCCCAATGAAAAGAGAAGCTTAACTGTGTGAGCAGAATTCACGTGGCACAGAGCAGTTTCACAGAAAGCTTCCATCTGATTTCTTTCTGAGGTTATTTCTTTTTCAGGATATTCTAAAGAGCGTTTCCAAATGTCCTTTCTCAAATTCCACGAAAACAGTGATTTCAAAATGCTCAATCCAAAGAATGATTTAACTCTATGAGATCAATACAAACATTACAAAAGAGTTGCACAGAAAGCTTCTATGCAATTTTCGATGGAAGACGTTTCCTTGCCTCAGAAAAGCCTCCATTGGCCACTTACTATCCCTTTGCAGAACACTCATAGACCGACTTTCACACTGGGAAATGTAGTGTAAGCTTTAACCCTGTGAAAAGAATGGACATGTCAGAGAGCAGTTTCTTCGAGTGCTTCTTTTTGTTTTTTTACTGGATGTCATTTCACTTTTCACCATAGTCTTCAATGTGCTCTGAATATCACCCTTTTGGATTACAGGAACAGTGCTCAAACTGTACCTTACAAGAAGAAAGTTGTTACTCCATGAGTGGAATGCTCACATTGCCAAGCAGTTTCTCAGAAAGATTCTCTCCAGTCTTTTTCTGACTATATTTCCTATTTCAACATAGGCCCAAATGAGATCCCAAATATCCCTATGAGGATCCATTCACGAGGGATTTTCCAAGCTGTGTAATGTAAAGAAAGCTTCATCTATGTGAGATGAATAAACAGAGCAAAAAGCAGATTCACAGAAAGCTTCTTTCCAGTTTTTACCTGAAGATATTTCCTTTTTCATCATAGTCCAGAATGTGCTCATGAAGGTCCCCTCGTGAATCCGTCCATGAGAGTTCCCAAGCTGCATAATATAAAGAAAGCTTTATCTATGTGAGATAATTACACATATCACAGAGTAGTTTCCTAGAAAGCTTCGTTCCAGTTTTTGTTTGAGGCTATTTCCCTTTTCAACATTGGCATCAGCATGCTTCCGAATATCGCTTGGTACCTGTTTCCCCAAATAGATTTCCCCGATATTGTATAACAAGAGAGGTATAACACTGTGACTGGAATGCACACGTCCCAAAGCAGTTCCTCGGAAAGCTTCTCTCCAGTTTTGGTCTGAACATATTTCCCTTTTCCCAGTGAGCCCTAAAGTGCTCCCAAATATCCCATCACATGCTTAATATACATAGGGGTAGAAAACAACTCAAAGAAAGAGAGGCTTATCAGAGTGAGAGGAATTATGATGACACACAGCAGTTTCCCAGAAGGCTACCTTCTGGATTTCACCTAAGGATATTTCTTTCTCCATATTCAAAGGATCGTTCCCAAATGTCCTTCCACAGATTCCACAAAAACAGTGCTTACAGGCTGCTCAATCCAAAGAATGGTTTAACTCTAAGAGACGAATACACACATTGCAAAGCAGTTGCTCAGATCGTTTCTCTTCAGACTTCATCAGAAGACGTTTCCTCGCTCACCACAAGCCTCCGGGCGTCACTAAATATCCCTACACAGATTCTTCAAAGACAGAGTGTCAAAACTGGACAACATAGTGTAAGCATTAACCCTGTGAAGTGAATGCATATATCAGAGTGCAGATTCTTGGAACGCTCTATCCTCGATTTTATTTCAGTATATTTCACTATTTGCCATAGTTCCCTATGCGTTCTGAATTATCACTTTTTCGGT
>NW_012115099.1:579595-580543 GCF_000951035.1 Colobus angolensis palliatus
TATTTGCCATAGTTCCCTATGCGTTCTGAATTATCACTTTTTCGGTTTCACAGGAACAGTGTTCAAACACTGCCTGTGAGACAAGAGCCATAACTCCCTGAGTGGAATGAATACATCACAAAGTAGTTTCTCAGAAAAATTCTGTCCAGTTTTTATCTGAAGATCATAGGCCTGAATGTGCTCCCGAACATCCCTTTGCGAATCTGTGCATGACGGAGTTTCCAAACTGCATAATATAATTGAAGTTTTATCTAAGCGAGATGAATAAATACATCTAACACAAAGCAGTTTCACAGAAATCTTCTTTCCAGTTTTTGTCTGGGGAGATTTCGTTTTTCACCATAGTCCTCCCAATACTCCCAAATATCTCTTGGTAGCTTTTTCTCCAAAAGGGATTCTGGAATCCTCTAGGAGAAGAAAGGTATATTTCTGTGATTGGAATGAACACGTCACAAAGCAGCTCCTGTGAAAGCTTCTCTCCAGTTTCTATCTGAAGACGTTTCCTTTCCCACCAGAAGCCTCAAAGCACTCCAGAATATCCCTTCGCAGACTAAACAAAAACAGTGTTATCATAAAGCTCAAAGAAAAGAGAAGCTTAACTGTGTGAGTGGATTTCAAGTGACACAGAGCAGTTTAACAGAAGGCGTCCTTCTGGTTTATCTCTGAGGTTATTTCTTTTTCAGGATACTCTAAAAAGCGTTTCCAAATGCCTTTTCTCACATTCCACAGAAACAGTGATTACAAACAGCTCAATCCAAACAATGATTTAACTCTATGAGATGAATACAAACATCAGAAAAGAGTTGTGCAGAAAGCTTCTCTCCGATTTTCGATGGAAAACATTTCTTTGCCTCACACAGGCCTCCGGTTGTGACTTACCATCCCTTCACAGAACACTGAAAGACCGACTTTCAAACTGGGAAATGTAGAGTAAGCTTTAACGCTTTG
>NW_012115099.1:580593-582688 GCF_000951035.1 Colobus angolensis palliatus
TTCACAGAACACTGAAAGACCGACTTTCAAACTGGGAAATGTAGAGTAAGCTTTAACGCTTTGAAAACAATGCACACGTCAGAGAGCAATTTCTTCGAGTGCTTCTTTCTGTTTTTTATTTGACGACATTTCACTTTATGCCATAGTCGTCAATGTGCTCCGAATATCACTCTTTTGGTTTTACAGGAACCGTGTTCAAACTGTGCCTTATGAGAAGAAAGTTACCACTCCCTGAGTGGAATGCACACATCACCAAGCAGTTTCTTAGAAATATTCTCCTTTTTCACCATAGGCCCGAATGTAATCCCAAATATCCCTTCACAGATCCATCCACGAGGGAGTTTCCAAGCTCCATAATGTAAAGAAATCTTTATCTATGTGAGATGAAGGATCATAGCGAAAAGCAAATTCAGAGAAATCTTCTTTCCGGTTTTTATCTGAAGATATTTTCTTTTTCACCATAGTCCAGAATGTGCTCCCGAAGGTCCCTTCGTGGATACATCCATGACAGTTTCCAAGCTGTGTAATGTAAAGAAAGCTTTATCTATGTGAAATGATTATACACATCACAGAGTAGTTTCCTAGAAAGCTTCTTTCAAGTTTTTGTCTGAGGCTATTTCCCTTTTCACCATCATCATCAACATGCTCCCCAACATCACTTGGTACCTGTTTCCTTAAAGGTGTTTCCCGGACACTGTATGAGAAGATAGTATAACACTGTGATTGGAATGCACACGTCACAAAGCATTTCCTCTGAAAGCTTCTCTCCAGTTTTGGTCTAAACATATTTCCTTTTTCACTGTTAGCCTCAAAGTGCTCCCGAATATCTCATCCATGGGAAACATGCACAGGGTGAGAAATCTGCTGAATTAAAAGAGAGGCTTATCTGAGTGAGAGGAATTAAGACAACACAGAGCAGTTTCACAGAAAGGTTCTTTCTGGATTTTACCTCCAGATATTTCATTCTCCATATTCTAAGGATTGTTCCCAAATGTCCTTCCTCAGATTCCACAAAAACAGTGATTTCATGCTGCTCAATTCAAAGAATGGCTTATCTCTAGGAGACGAATACACACATCGCAAAGCAGTTGCTCAGAACGTTTCTCTGCATGTTTCATCAGAAGACGTTTCCTCACTCACCAAAATCCTCCTGGCGTCACTAAATATCCCTTCACAGATTCTTCAAAGATAGAGTTTTCGAAACTGGGCAACATATAGTAAGCATTAACTCTGTGAAGTGAATGCACATATCAGAGAGCAGATTCTTGGAATCCTTCTTCTTGTATTTTATTTAAGTTTATTTCACTCTTTGCCATCGTCCTCCATGCATTCCGAAAAATCACTTTTTGGGTTTCATAGGAACAGTGTTTAAACACTGTCTTGTGAGAAAAGAGGTATATCTCCCTGAGTGGAATGCGTACATCACAATGTAGTTTCTCCGAAAACTTCTATCCAATTTTTATCTGAAGATATCTCCTCTTTGACCCTAGGCCTGAATGTGCTCCCGAATGTTCCTTCGCACATCTGTGCAGGACGAACTTTCCAAGCAGCGTAATATTAGAAAAGTTACAACTGTGCGAGATGAATAATATGTCTCACAGAAAGCAGTTCCACAGAAATCTTCTTTCCAGTTTTTATCGGAGGATACTTCCTTTCTCACCATACCCGTCCCTATTCTCCTGAATGTCTCTTGGTAGCTTTTTCTCCAAAAGGGATTCTGGAATCCTCTAGGAGAAAAAATTTATATTTCTGTGAGTGGAATGCACAACTCACAAAGCAGCCCCTCAGAAATTTTCTCTGCAGTTTCTATCTGAAGAAGATTTCTTTCTCACCGTCAGCCTCAAACCCCTCCAGAATATAACTTCGCATACTAAACAAAAACAGTGTTATGATACAGCTCGATGGAAGGAGAAGCTTAACTGTGTTTGCAGAATTCACATGAAACAGCATTTTCAGAAAGCTTCCTTTTGTTTTCTCTCTGAGGTTATTTCTTTTTCTGGATATTCTTTATTTTTTTATTATTATTATTGTACTTTAAGTTCTAGGGTACATGTGCATAACGTGCAGGTTTGTTACATATGTATACTTGTGCCAT
>NW_012115099.1:586914-588024 GCF_000951035.1 Colobus angolensis palliatus
CATTGTCCGGCACTCACTAGTGAGATGACCCCAGTACCTCAGTTCAAAATGCAGAAATCACTGGTCTTCTGTGTCCTTCGCGCTGGGAGTTGGAAACTGGAGCTGTTCCTATTCAGCCATCTTGCCTCGCCTCAACTTCTTTTCTTTTCTGGATATTCTAAAGCACGTTTCCAAAAGCTCTTTCTCATATTCCGCAGAAACAGTGATTTCAAACTGCTCAATCCAAAGAATTATTTAACTCTATGGGATGAATACAAACATCACAAAAGAGTTCCACAGAAAGCTTCTCTCCACTTTTCCGTGGAAGACATTTCCTTGTTCGAAACAGGCCTCCGGTTTCCACTTGCTATCCCTTCACAGAACCCTCAAAGACCGATTTTCAAACTGGGAAATGTAGAGTAAGATTTAACCCTGTGAAAAGAATGGACATGTCAGAGAGCAGTTTCTTCGGGTGCTTCTTTCTGTTTTTTATTGGACGACATTTCAGTTTTTGCCATAGTCTTCAATGTGCTCCGAATATCACTCTTTTAGTTTTAAAGGAACACTGTTCAATATGTGCCTTGTGAGAAGAAAGTTATAACTCCCTGTGTGGAATGCACATATCACCAAGTAGTTTCTCAAAAAGCTTCCCTACAGTTTTTTTCTGGCTATATGTCCTATTTCACCATGGACCCGAATGTGATCCCAAATATCCCTTTGCAGATCAATCCACGAGAAAGTTTCCAAGCTGCTTAATATACAGAAAGCTTCATCTATGTGAGATGAATAAACATAGCAAAAATCAGCTTCACAGAAAGCTTCTTTGCAGTTTTTATATGAAGATATTCCCATTTTCACCACAGTCCAGAATGTGCTCCCGAAGGTCCCTTCATGGATCCATCCATGACAGTTTCCAAGCTGCATAATGTAACGGAAGCTTTACCTATATGAGATAATTACACATATCACAGAGTAGTTTCCTAGAAAGCTTGTTTCCAGCTTTTGTATGAAGCTATTTCCCTTTTCACGATCGGCATCAACATGCTCCCGAATATCACTTGGTAGCTATTTCTCCAAAAGGGCTTTCCCAACGCTGTAAGAGAAGAGAGGTATAACACTGTGACTGGAATG
>NW_012115099.1:588074-593771 GCF_000951035.1 Colobus angolensis palliatus
TAGCTATTTCTCCAAAAGGGCTTTCCCAACGCTGTAAGAGAAGAGAGGTATAACACTGTGACTGGAATGCACACGTCACAAAGCAGTTCCTCAGAAAGCTTCTCTCCAGTTTCCGTCTGAACATATTTCCTTTTTCACCATAAGTCTCAAATTGCTCCCGAATATCCCATCAAACGGTAAACATACAGAGGGCTAGAAAACTGCTCAATGAATAGAAAGGTTTATCTGTGTGAGAGAAATTAAGACGACACACAGCAGTTTCACAGAAAGCTGCCTTCTGGATTTCACCTAAGGATATTTCTTTCCTCATATTCTAAAAATTCTTCCCAAATGTTCTTCCTCAGATTCCACAAAAACAGTGCTTTTAAGCTCCTCAATTCAAAGAATTGTTTAACTCTATGAGACAAATACGCACATCGTGAAGCAATTGCTCACAACGTTTCTCTTCAGGTTTCATCGGAAGACGTTTCTTCGCTCACCACAACCGTCCAGGCTTCACTAAATATCCCTTCACAGATTCTTCAAAGACAGAGTTTTGAAACTGGGAAACATAGAGTAAGCATTAACTCTGTGAACTAAATGCACCTATCAGAGAGCAGATTTTTGGAACGCTTCTTCCGCGATTTTATTTCAGTATATTTCACTAATTGATATAGTCGTCAATGTTTCTGACATATCACTTTTTTAGTTTCACAGGAACAGTGCTCAAACACTGCCTTGTGAGAAAAGAGGTATAACTCCCTGAATGGAAAGCATACATCACAAAGTAGCTTCTCATAAAGTTTTCTATCCAGTTTTCATCTGAAGATATCTTCTCTTTCACCAGAGGCCTGAATGTGCTCCCTAATCTCCCTTCGTGGATCTGTGCATGATGGAGTTTCCAAATTGCATAACATAATTAAAGTTTTAACTATGCGAGATGAATAAATATATCTAATGCAAAGAAGCTGCACAGAAATCTTCTTTCCAGTATTTGTCTGAGAATATTTCCTTTTTCACCATAGTCGTCACTGTACTCCAGAATATCTCTTGGTAGTTTTTTCTCCAAAAGGAATTCCAGAATCCTCTAGGAGAAGAAAGGTATATTTCTGTGAGTGGAATGCACACGTCGAAAAGCAGCTCCTCAGAAAGCTTCTCTCCAGTTTCTATCTGAAGGCGCTTCCTTTCTCACCATAAGCATCAAAGCCCTCTGGAATATCCCTTCGCAGGATAAACAAATACCGTGTTATTATACAGCTCAGTGAAAAGAGAATCTTAACTGTGTGACCGGAATTCACTTGACACAGAGGCATTTCACAGAAAGCTTCCTTCTGGTTTCTCTCTGAGGTTATTTCTTTTTCAGGATATTCTAAAGAGCGTTTCCAAATGTCCTTTCGTAGATTCCACAGAAACAGTGATTTCAAACTGCTCAATCCAAAGAATGATTTAACTCTATGAGATGAATGCAAACGTCACAAAAGATTTGTGCAGATAACTTCTCTCTCCAATTTTCCATGGAAGACATTTTCGTCCTCGACACATGCCTCAAGTTACCACTTACTATCTTTTCTGCAGAACCCTCAAAGGACGACTCTCAATCTTGGAAATGTACAGTAAGCTTTAACCCTGTGAAAAGAATCGACATGACAGAGTGCAGTTCCTTCGACTGTTTCTTTCTGTTTTCTATTAGACGACATTTCACTTTTTGTCATAGTCTTCAATGTGCTCTGAATATCACTCCTTTGGTTTTCCAGGAACAATATTCAAAATGTGCCTTATGAGAAGAAAGTTAATACTCCCTGATAGGATGCTCACATCACCAAGCAGTTTTACAGAAAGCTTCTCTCCTCTTTTGATGTGACTATATTTCCTTTTTCACCATAGACCAAATGTGATCCCAAATATCTTTTCGCTGATTCATCCACGAGGGAGTTTCCAAGCGGTGTAATGTAAAGAAAGCTTCATCTATCTGAGAAAAATAAACGTGGCAAAAAGCAGATTCACAGAAAGATTCTTTCCAGTTTTTATCTGAAGATATTTCCCTTTTCAACATTGTCATGAATGTGCTTCCGAAGGTCCCTTCGTGGATCCGTCCATCAGAGTTTCCAAGCTGCGTAATGTAAAGAAAGGTTTATCTATGTGAGATGATTACACATATCACAGAGCAGTTTCCTAGAAAGCATCCTACCAGTTTTTTTGTGAGGCCATTTCCCTTCTCACCATCAGCATCAACATGCTCCAGATTATCACTTGGTACCTGTTTCTCCGAAAGGGTTTCCCCGATGCTGTATAAGAGAGGTATAACACTGTGACTGGAATGCATACATCACAAAGCAGTTCCTCGAAATCTTCTCTCCAGTATCGGTCTGAACATATTTCCTTTTTCACCATAAACTTCAAACTGCTCCCGAATATCCCATCACACGCTAAACATACACAGGGTTAGAAAACTGCTCAATGAAAGGAGAGGCTTAACTGAGTGATAGGAATTGGGATGACGCAGAGCAATTTCACAGAAAGCTTCCTAGTGGATGTTTCCTGAGGATATTTCTTTCTCCATAATCTAAAGATCTTTCCCAAATGTCCTTCCTCAGATTCCACAAAAACAGTGATTTCAAGCTGCTCAATCCAAAGAATGGTTTGATTCTAGGAGACGAATACACACATCACAGAGCAGTTGCTCAGAACGTTTCTCTGCAGGTTTCATCGGAAGACGTTTCCTCGCACACCACAAGCCTCCGGGCGACACTAAATATCCCTTCAGAGATTCTTTAAAGACAGAGTTTCAAAACTCGTGAACAAAAAGTAAACATTAACTCTGTGAAGTGAATACACATTTTTGAGAGCAGATTCTTGGAACGCTTAATTCTCGTTTTTTTTTCCGTATATTTCACTATTCGCCGTAGTCCTCAATGCATTACGAAATATCACCTATTCGGTTTAACAGGAACAGTGTTCAAACGCTGCCTTGTGAGAAAAAACTTATAACTCCCTGAGTGGAATGCATACATCACAAAGTAGTTTCTCAGAAAGCTTCTATCAGGTTTTTATCTGAAGACATCTCGTCTTTCACCGTAGGCCTGAATGTGCCCCCGAATGTCTCTTCACCGTTCTGTGCATGATGGAGTTTCCAAACTGTGTAATATAATTACAGTTTTAAGTATGTGAGACGACTAAATATATGTAACACAAAGCAGTTTCACGGAAATCTTCTTTGCAGTATTTGTCTGAGGATATTTCCTTTTTCACCATTGTCGTCACTCTATTACCGAATATCTCCTGGTACCTTTTTCTCCAAAATGGATTCCGTAATCCTCCAGGAGATGAAAGGTATACTTCTGTGAGTGGAATGCACACGTCTCAAAGCAGCTCCTCAGAAAGCTTCTCTCCAGTTTCTATTTGAAGACGTTTCCTTTCTCACCGTAAGCCTCGAAGCCCTCCAGAATATACCTTCACAGATTCAACAAAATCAGTGTTATGATACAGCTGAATGAAAAGAGAATCTGAACTTTATGAGTGGAATTCACGTGCCACAGAGCAGTTTCACGAAAAGTTTCCTTCTGTTTTCTATCTGAGGTTATTTCTTTTACAGGATATTCTAAAGAGCATTTCCAAATGACCTTTCTCAGATTCAACAGAAACAGTGATTTCAAACTGCTCAATCCAAAGAATGATTTAAATGTATGAGATCAATACAAACATCAAAAAACTGTTGGGCAGAAAGCTTCTTTCCAATTCTCGATGGGAGACATTTCCTTGTCTCACACAGGCCTCCTGTCACCACTTCCTATCCCTTCGCAGAACCCTCAAAGACTGACTTTCAAACTGGGAAATGTAGAGTAAGCTTTAACCCTGTATAATGAATAGACACGTCAGGGAGCAGTTTCTTCGAGTGCTGCTCTCTCTTTTTCATTGGACGACATTTCACTTTCTGCCATAGTCTTCAATGTGCTCTGGATATCTCTCTTTTGGTTTTACAGAAACAGTGTTCAAACTGTTCCTTATGGGAAGAAAGTTATACCTCCCTGAGTGGAATGCACACATCACCAAGCAGTTTCTCAGAAAGCTTCTCTCCAGTTTTTATCTGACTATATTTCCTCTTTCACCATCGGCCTGAACGTGATTCCAAATATCCCTTCATGGATCCATCCACGAGGGAGCATCCAAGCTGCGTAATATAAAGAAAGCTTCATCTATGTAAGATGAATGAACATAGGAAAAAGCAGATTCACAGAAGGCTTCTTTCCAGTTCTTATCTGAAGATATTTCCTTTTTCACCATAGTCCAGAATGTGCTCTCGAAGGTCCATTCGTGTATCAGTCCATGACAGTTTCCAAGCTGCGTAATGGAAAGAATGCTTTATCTATGTGAGATGATTACAATTATCACAGAGCAATTTCCTAGAAAGCTTCTTTTCAGTTTTTGTCTGAGGCTATTTCCCTTTTCACCATTGGCATCAACATGCTCCCGAATATCACTTGGTACCTGTTTCTCCAAAAGGGTTTCCCCAACGCCGTATGAGTAGAAAGGTATAACACGGTGTCTGGAATGCACATGTCACAAAGCAGTTCCTCGGAAAGCTTCTCTCCAGTTTCTGTCTGAACATATTTACTGTTTTCCAGTTAGCCTCAAAGAGTTCACGGATATACCATCACATGCTCAACATACACAGGGCTAGAAAA
Organism: Colobus angolensis palliatus; assembly: GCF_000951035.1. Lineage (NCBI taxonomy): Eukaryota > Metazoa > Chordata > Mammalia > Primates > Cercopithecidae > Colobus > Colobus angolensis. The sequence goes on from NW_012115099.1 coordinate 592,736, forward strand.
CTGCTCAATGAAAAGAGAAGCTTATCTGAGAGAGGGAAATTAACACAACACATAGCAGTTTCACGGAAAGCTTCCTTCTGGATTTTACTTTAAGATATTTCTTTCTCCATATTCTAAGGATCTTTCCCAAATGTCCTTCCTCAGATTACACAAAAACCGTGATTTCAAGCTTCTCAATCCAAAGAATGGTTTAACTCTCTGAGAGGAATATACACATCACAAAGCAGTTGCTTAGAACGTTTCTCTGCTGGTTTCATCGAAAGACGTTTCCTCACTCACCACAAGCCTCTGGGGGCCACTAAATATCCTTTCACAGATACTTCAAAGACAGAGTTTCGAAACTGGGCAACACAGAGTAAGCATTAACCCTGTGTAATGAATGCACATATCAGAGAGCAGATTCTTGGAACGCTTTTTCTCGATTTTATTTCAGTTTATTTCAGTCTTTGCCATAGTCCTCAATGCTTTCCAAAATATCACTTTTTAGTTTTCACAGGAACAGTGTTCAAACACTGTCTTGTGAGAAAAGTGGCATATCTCCCTGAGTGGAATGCATACATCACAAAGTAGTTTCATAAAAATCTTCTATCCAGTTTTTATCTGAAGATATCTCCTCTCTCACTGTAGGCCTGCATGTGCTGCTGAATGTCCCTTCGCAGATCTGTGCATGACAGAGATTCCAAACTGCATAATAGAATTAAAATTTTAACTATGCAAGATGAATAAATATATATAACACAAAGAGGTTTCACAAAAATCTTCTTTCCAGTTTTTGTCTGAGGATCCATCCACGATGGATTTTCCATGCAGCGTAATGTGAAAAATCTTCATCTATATGAGATGAATAAACATAGCAAAAAGCAGATTCACAAAACGCTTCTTTCCAGTTTTTGTCTGAAGATATTTCCTTTTTCACCATAGTCCTGAATGTGCTCCCAAAGTTCCCTTCGTGGATCCGTCCATGACAGGTTGCAAGCTGCGTAATGTAAAGAAAGCTTTATCTATGTGAGATGATTACATATGTCACAGAGTAATT
>NW_012115099.1:593821-596703 GCF_000951035.1 Colobus angolensis palliatus
CGTGGATCCGTCCATGACAGGTTGCAAGCTGCGTAATGTAAAGAAAGCTTTATCTATGTGAGATGATTACATATGTCACAGAGTAATTTTCTAGAAAGCGTCTTTCCGATTTTTGTCTGAGGCTATTTTCCTTTTCACTGTCGGCATCAGCATGCTCCCAAATATCACTTGGTACCTGTTTCTCCAAAAGGGTTTCCCCGATGCTGTATGAGAAGAGAGGTATAACAGTGTGAGTGGAATGCACACATCACAAAGCCATTCCTCGGAAAGCTTTTCTCTGGTTTCCATCTGAACATATTTCCTTTTTCATCATAATGCTTCTTCCTCGATTTTATTTCCGCATATTTCACTATTCAACATAGTCCTCAATGCGCTTTGAAATATCACATTTTCGGTTTCACAAGAACAGTGTTCAAAAACTGCCTTGTGAGAAAAGAGGCATAGTTCTCTGAGTGGAATGCATGCATCACAAAACAGTCACTCAGAAAGCTTCTATCCAGTTTTTATCTGAAGATATCTGCTCTTTCACCGTAGGCCTGAATGTTCTCTCGAATGTCCCTTCACGGATCCGTGCATGATAGTGTTTTGAAACAGCACAATACAAGAAAATTTCTAACTCTGTGAAATTAATAAATATATCTACCACAAAGTAGTTTCACAGAAATCTTCTTTCCACTTTTTGTCTGAGGATAGTTCCTTCTTCATCAGAGCCATCCCTATATCCTCAAATGTCTCTTGGTAGCTTTTTCTCCAAAAGGGATTCCGGAATCCTCTAGGAGAAGAAAGGTATATTTCTGTGAGTGGAATGCACACGTCTCAAAGCAGCTCTTCAGAAAGCTTTTTTCCAGTTTCCATCTGAAGATGTTTCCTTTCATACCGTGTGTCTCAAAGAGCTCCAGAGTATCCCTTCTCACACTAAACAAAAACAGTGTTATGATACTGCTCAATGAAAGGAGAAGCTTAGCTATGAGGGCAGAATTCACGTCACACAGAGCAGTTTCACAGAAAGCTTCCTTCTGACACAAAGCAGTTTCACAGCAATCTTCTTTCCAGGTTTTTCTGAGGATATTTCCGTCATGGACGTGCTCCCGAATGTCCCTTCATGGCATATGCATGACGGAGTTTCCAAATTGCGTGATACAATTTGAGTTTCAACTATGCGAGACGAATGAATATATCTAGCACAAAGCAGTTTCACAGAAATCTTCTTTCCAGTTTTTGTCTGAGGCTATTTCCCTTTTCACCATCCACATCAACATGCTCCTGAATATCACTTGGTACCTGTTTCTCCAAAAGGGTTTCCCCGATGCTGTACGAGAAGAGAGGTATATCACTGTGACTGGAATGCACACGTCAAAAAGCAGTTTCTCAGAAAGCTCCTCGCCAGTTTCGGTCTGAACATATTTCCTTTCCACCATTAGCCTCAAAGTACTCCCAAATATCTCATCACACGCCAAACATACACAGGGCTACAAAACTGCTCAATGAAAAGACAGGCTTATGAGAGAGGAATTAAGAAAACACAGAGCAGTTTTACAGCAAGCTTCCTTCTGGATTTTACCTAGGATATTTCTTTCTCCATATTCTTAGGATCGTTCCCAGATGTCCTTCCTCAGATTCCACAAAAACATTGATTTCAAGCTGCTCAATCCAAAGAATGGTTTAACTCTGTGAGATGAATGCACACATCGCAAAACAGTTGCTCAGAACGTTTCTCGGCACGTTTCATCGGAAGACATTTTCTCACTCACCACAGCCTCTGGGCCTCACTAAATATCCCTTCACCGATTCTTCAAAGACAGAGTTTCGAATCTGGGAAACATAGAGTAAGCATTAACTCTGTGACGTGAATGTACATATCAGAGAACAGGTTCTTGAAATGCTTCTTCATCGATTTTAATTCATTATATTTCACTATTCATCATAGTCTTCAATGCGTTCGGAAATATCACTTTTTCAGTTTCACAGGAACAGTGTTCAAACACTGCCTTGTGAGAAAAGAGGTAGAATTCCCTGAGTGGAATGCATACATCACAAAGTAGTTTCTCAGAAAGCTTCTATCCAGTTTTTATCTGAAGATATCTCCTCTTTCACCATAGCCCTGAATGTGCTCCTGAATGTCCCTTCATGGGTCTGTGCATGGCGGAGTTTCCAAACTGCGTAATAATTAAAGTTTTGACTATGCAAAACGAATAAATATATCTAACACAAAGCTGTTTCACAGAAATCTTCTTTCCAGTTTTTGTCTGAGGATATTTCCTTTTTCACCATAGTCGTTGCTATACTCTCGAATATCTCTTGGTAGCTTTTTCTCCAAAAGGGATTCTGGAATCCTCTAGGAGAAGAAAGGTATATTTCTGTGAGTGGAAAGCACACGCCACAAAGCAGCTCCTCAGAAAGCTTCTCTCCAGTTTCAACATAAAGGTGTTTCCTTTCTCACAGTAAGCCTCAAAGCCCTCCAGAATATCCCTTCGCAGAATAAACAAAAACAGCGTTATGATACAGCTCAATGAAAATAGAAGCTTAACTGTATGAGTGGAATTCACTTGACACAGAGCAGTTTCACAGAAATCTTCCTTCTGGTTTCTCTCTGAGGTTATTTGACTTCAGGATATTCGAAAGTGCGTATCCAAATGTCCATTCTCAGATTCCACAGAAACAGTGATTTCAAACTGCTCAATCCAAAGAATGATTTAACTCTATAAGATGAATACAAACATCACAAAAGAGTTGCGCAGAAAGCTTCTCTCCGATTTTCGATTTAAGACATTTCCTTGCCTCACACTGGCCTCCGGTCAAAACGTACTAACACGTCACAGAAACCTCAAAGACTCACTTTCAAACGGGGAAATATAGAATAACCTTTAACCCTGTGAAAATAG
>NW_012115099.1:596753-597430 GCF_000951035.1 Colobus angolensis palliatus
CCTCCGGTCAAAACGTACTAACACGTCACAGAAACCTCAAAGACTCACTTTCAAACGGGGAAATATAGAATAACCTTTAACCCTGTGAAAATAGTGGACATGTCAGGGAGCAGTTTCTTGGAGTGCTTCTTTCTGCTTTTTATTGCACATTTCACTTTTTGCCATAGTCTTCAATATGCTCTGGATATCACTTTTTGGTTTTAGAGAAACAGTGTAAAAACTGTGGCTTATGACAAGAAAGTTATAACTTCATGAGTGGAATGCACACATCACCAAACAGTTTCTCAGAAAGCTTCCTTTCAGTTTTTATCTAACTGTATTTACTCTTTTACCATTGGGCCGAAGGTGATCCCAAATATCCCTTCGTGGATCCATCTACGAGGGAGTTTCCAAGCTGCATAATGTAAAGAAAGCTTCATCTATGTGAGATGAATAAACATAGCAAAAACAGATTCACAGAAAGCTTCTTTCGAGGTTTTATCTGAAGACATTTCCTTTTTCTCTTTTTTCTTTTTTTTATTATTATACTTTAAGTTCTAGGGTACAAGTGCATAGCGTGCAGGTTTGTTACATATGTATAATTGTGCCATGTTGGTGTGCTGCACCCATCAATGCATCATTTATATCAGGTATAACTCCCCAATGCAATCCCTACCCCCTCCCCCCTCCCCATGATA
>NW_012115099.1:600930-604155 GCF_000951035.1 Colobus angolensis palliatus
TCAGTTCAAAATGCAGAAATCACCGGTCTTCTGTGTCCTTCGCGCTGGGAGTTGGAGACTGGAGCTGTTCCTATTCGGCCATCTTGCTCCGCCCCCGACATTTCCCTTTTCACCATGGTCCAGAATGTGCTCCCTAAGGTCCCTTCATGTATCCATCCAAGACATTTTCCAAGTTGCGTAATGTAAGGAAAGCTTTATCTATGTGAGATGATTACACATATCACAGAGTAGTTGCCTAGAAAGCTTCTTTCCAATTTTTATCTTAGGCTATTTCCCTTTTCACCATTGGCATCAATGTGCACCCGAATATCTCTTGGTACCTCTTTCTCCAAAAGGGTTTCCCCGATGTTGTATAACAAGAGAGGTATAACACTGTGACTGGAATGCAAACGTCATGAAGCAGTTCCTCGTAAAGTTTCTCTAGAGTTTCAGTCTCAACATATTTACTTTTTCAATGTTAGCCACAAAGTGCTCCCGAATATCCCATTACACACCAAAGATACACAGGGCTAGAAAATTGCAGCATGAAAAGAGAGGCTTTTCTGAGTGAGAGGAATTAAGACGACACAAAGCAGGTCACAGAAAGCTTCCTTGTGGATTTTACCTGAGAATATTTCTTTCTCCATATTCTAAAGGTCGTTTCTCAATGTCCTTCCTCAGATTCCACAAAAACAGTGATATCAAGCTGCTCAATCCACTGAGTGGTTGATCTGTATAAGACGAAACACACATCACAAAGCAGTTGCTCAGAACGTTTCTCTGCAGGTTTCATCGGAAGACGTTTCCTCGCTCACCACAAACCTCTGAGCATCTCTAAATATCCCTTCACAGGTTCTTCAAAGACAGAATTTCGAAATTGGGCAACATTGAGTAAGCATTAACCTTATGAAGTGAATGCACATATCAGAGAGCTGATTCTTTTAATGCTTCATCCTCCATTTTACTTCAGTATATTTCACTATTTACCATAGTCCTCAATGCGTTCTGAAATATCACTTTTTTGGTTTCACAGTAACAGTGTTCAAACATTGCCTTGTGAGAAAACAGGTATAACTCCCTGAGTGGTACGCATACATCACAATGTAGTTTCTCAGAAAGCTTCTATCCAGTTTATATCTGAACATATCTCTTCTTACACCATTTGCCTGAATGAGCTCCTGAACATCCCTTCGTGTATCTGTGCCTGCTGGAGTGTCCAAATTGCATATTATAATTAAAGTTTTAAGTATGCGAGGTGAATAAATATATCTAACACAAAGCAGTTTCACAGAAATCTTATTTCCAGTTTTTGTCTGAGGACATTTCCTTTTTCACCATAGTCGTTGCTATACTCCAGAGAATCTCTTGGTAACTTCTTCTCCAAAATGGATTCCATAGTACTCTAGGAAAAGAAAGGTATATTTCCGTGAGTGGAATGCACAGGTCACAAAGCAGCTCTTCAGAAATATTCTCTCCATTTTCTGTCTGAAGACGTTTCCTTTCTCACCGTAATCCTCAAACCCTTCCACAATATCCCTTTGCACACTAAACAAAAACAGTGTTATGTTACAGCTCAATGAAGGAGAAGCTTAACTGTGTGAGTGGAATTCAGGTGACACAGAGCAATTTCACAGAAAGCTTCCTTCAAGTTTCTCACTGAAGTTATTTCTTTTTCTGGACATTCTAAAGAGCGTTTCCAAATGTCCTTTCTCAGTTTCCACAGACACAGTAATTTCAAACTGCGCAATCCAAAGAATTATTTAACTCTATGAGATGTATACAAACATCACAAAAGAATTGTGCAGAAAGCTTCTCTCCGCTTTTCGATGGAAGAGATTTCCTTGCCTCACACAGGCCTCCAGTCACCACTTAAAATCCCATTGCAGAACCCTCAAAGACCGACTTTCAACCTCGGAAATGTAGAATAAGCTTTAAACCTGTGAAAGCAATGCACACGTCAGATAACAGCTTCTTCGAGTGCTTCCTTCTGTTCTTTATTGGACGACATTTCGCTTTTTGCTATAGTTTTCAATGTGCTCTGAATATCGCTCTTTTGGTTTTACAGGAACAGTGTTCAAACTGTGTCTTATGAGAAGAAAGTTACAATTCCCTGAGTGGAATGCACACATCACCAAGCAGTTACTCAGAAAGCTTCTCTGCAGTTTTTATCTGACTATATTTCCTATTTCACCATAGGCCCGAATGTGATCCCAAATATCCCTTCGTGGATCCATACACGAGGGAGATTCCGAGCTGTGTAATGTAAAGAAACTTTCGTCTCTGTGAGATGAATAAGCATAGCAAAAAGCACATTCACAGAAAACTTCTTTCCAGGTTTTATTGGAAGATATTTCCTTTTTCAACATAGTCCAGAATGTGCTCCCGAAGGTCCCTTTGTGGATTCGTCGATGACAGTTTCCAAGCTGTGTAATGTAAAGAAAGCTTAATCGCTGTGAGATCATTTGAGATACCAGAGGGTATTTTCCTAGAAAGGTTCTTCCCAGTATTTGTCTGAGGCTATTTTCCTTTTCACCATTGGCATCAACATGCTCCCGACTGCCACTTGGTACCTGTCTCTCCAAAAGGATTTCCCTGACGCTGTATGACAAGAGAGGTATAACACGGTGACCGGAATGCACACACCACAAAGCAGTTCCTTGGAAAGCTTCTCTCCAGTTTCAGTCTGAACATATTTCCTTTTTCCCCATAAGCCTTAACGTGCTCCCGAATATCACATCACATGCTAAACATACAGAGGACTAGAAAACTGCTCAATGAAAAGAGAGATTTACCTGAGTGAGAGGAATTAAGACGACACAGAGCAGTTTCACAGAAAGCTTCCTTTTGGATTTTACGTGAGGATATTTCTTTCTCCATATTCTAAGGATCGTTCCCACATGTCCTTCCTTAGATTCCACAAAAACAGTGATTTCAAGCTGCTCAATCCAAAGAATGGTTTAATTCTAGGAGACGAATGCAGACATCATAAAGGAGTTGCTCAGAACGTTTCTCTACAGGTTTCCTCGGTTGACGTTTCCTCACTCACCACAAGCCTCCAGGCGTCACTAAATATCCCTTCACAGATTCTTCAAAGACAGACTTTCAAAACTTAGCAATATATAGTAAGCATTAACTCTGTGAAGTGAGTACACTCATAAAGAGCAGATTGCTGGAATCCTTCTTCCACGATTTTATTTCAGTATATTTCATTATTTGCCATAGTTTTCAATGCGTTCCAACATATCA
>NW_012115099.1:604205-605850 GCF_000951035.1 Colobus angolensis palliatus
GCCATAGTTTTCAATGCGTTCCAACATATCACTTTTTCGGTTTCACAGGAACAGTGTTCAAACACTGCCTTGAGAGAAAAGAGGTATAACTCCCTCAGTGGAATGCATACATCACAAAGGGGTTTCTCAGAAAGCTTCTATCATTTTTTTATCTGAAGATATCTCCTCTTTCACTAAAGGCCTGAATGTTCTCCCAAATGTCCCTTCACAGACCTCTGAATGACGTAGTTTCCAAACTGTGTAATATAATTAAAGTTTTAACTATGCAAGATGAAGAAATATATCTAACACAAAGCAGTTTCACAGAAATCTTCTTTCAGTTTCTGTCTGAGGATATTTCCTTTTTCATCATAGTCGTCGCTAAACTCCCGAATATCTCTTGGTTGCTTTTCCTCAAAAATGGATTCCAGAATGCTCTAGAAGAAGAAAGATATATTTCTGTGAGTGAAATGCACACATCACTAAGCAGGTCCTCAGAAAGCTTCTCTCCAGTTTCTATCTGAAGACGTTTCCCTTCTCATCGTAAGCCTCAAAGCCCTCCAGAGTATCCCTTTGCAGACTAAACAAAAACAGTGTTATGATACAGCTCAATGAAAAGAGAAGCTTAACTGTGTGTGCAGAATTCACGTGACACAGAGCAGTTTCACAGGAAGCTTCCTTCCGGTTTCTCTCTGAGGTTATTTCTTTTTCAGGATATTCTAAAGAGCATTTCCAAATGTCCTTCCTCAGATTCCACAGAAAGAGTGATTTCAAACTGCTCAATGCAGAGAATGATTTAACGCTATGATATGAATACGAACATCACAAAAGTGTTGTGCAGAAAGCTTCTGTCCGATTTTCGATGGAAGACATTTCCTTACTCACAATGGCCTCTGGTCGCAACTTACTCTCCCTTCGCAGAAACCTCAAAGACCGACTTTCAAACTGGGAAATGTAGAGTTAGCTTCAACCCTGTGAAAAGAATGGACATGTCACAGAGCCGTTTCCTCGATTGTTTCTTTCTGTTTTTTATTGGACGACATTTCACTTTTTGCCATAGTCTTCAATATCCTCCGAAAATCACTCTTTTGGTTTTACAGGAACAGTGTTCAAACTGTGCCTTATGAGAAGAAAGTTCCAACTCCGTGAGTGGAATGCACACATCACCAAGCAGTTTCTCAGAAAGCTTCTCTCCAGATTTTATCCGAGTATATCTCCTATTTCACCATAGACCTGAAAGTGAACCCATATATCCCTTTGCAGATCCATCCACGAGGGAGTATCCAAACTGTGTAATGTAAAGAAAGCTTCGTCTGTGTGAGATTAATAAACATAGCAAAAACAGTTTCACAGAAAGCTTATTTCCAGTTTTTATCTGAAGATATTCCCTTTTTCACCATATTCCCGAATGTGCTAGTGAAGGTCCCTTCGTGGATCCATCCATGATATTTTCCAAGCTGCGCAATGTAAAGAAAGCTTTATCTCTGTGAGATGAATGGAGATATCAGAGAGTATTTTCCTAGAAAGCTTCTTTCCAGTTTTTTTCTGAGGCTATTTTGCTTTTCAACATTGGCATCAGCTTGCTCCCGAATGTCACTTGGTACTTGTCTCTCCAAAAGTGTTTCCCTGACACTGTGTGAGAAGAGAGGTATAACATGGTGACTGG
>NW_012115099.1:607038-607425 GCF_000951035.1 Colobus angolensis palliatus
AGACTAAACAAAAACAGTGTTATGATACAGCTCAATGAAAAGAGAAGCTTAACTGTGTGTGCAGAATTCACGTGACACAGAGCAGTTTCACAGAAAGCTTCCTTCTGGTTTATCTCTGAGGTTATTTTTTTTCAGGATATTCTAAAGTGTGTTTCCAAATGTCCTTTCTCAGATTCCACAGAAACAGTGATTTCAAACTGCTCAATGCAGAGAATGATTGAATGCTATGATATGAATACAAACATCACAAAAGGGTTGCACAGAAAGCTTCTGTCCGATTTTTGATGGAAGACATTTCCTTGCCTCACACTGGCATCCGGTCGCCACTTACTATCCCTTCGCAGAAACCTCAAAGACTGACTTTCAAACTGGGAAATGTAGAGTTAG
>NW_012115099.1:608180-609991 GCF_000951035.1 Colobus angolensis palliatus
TACTATCCCTTCGCAGAAACCTCAAAGACTGACTTTCAAACTGGGAAATGTAGAGTTAGCTTCAACCCTGTGAAAAGAATGGACACGTCAGAGAGCGGTTTCCTCGAGAGCTTCTTTCTGTTTTTATTGGACGGCATTTCACTTTTTGCCATATTCTTCAATGTACTCTGAAAATCCCTCTCTTGGTTTTACAGGAACTGTGTTCAAACTGTGCCTTAGGAGAAAAAAGTTCTAACTCCGTGAGTGGAATTCACACATCACCAAGCAGTTTCTCAGAAAGCTTCTCTCCAGTTTTTATCCGAGTATATCTCCTATTTCACCATAGGCCCAAATGTGAACCAAAATATCCCTCTGCAGATCCATCCACCAGGGAGTTTCCAAGCTGTGTAATGTAAAGGAAGCTTCATCTGTGTGAGACGAATAAACATAGCAAAAGCAGTTTCTCAGAAAGCTTCTTTCCAGTTTTTTTCTGAAGATATTTCCTTTTTCACCATAGTCCAGAATGTGCTCCCAAAGGTCCCTTCGTGGATTTGTCCATGACATTTTCAAAGCTGCGTAATGTAAAGACAGCTTTATCTGTGTGAGATGATTGAAGATATCAGAGTGTATTTTCCTAGAAAGATTCTTTCCAGTTTTTGCATGAGGCTATTTTCCTTTTCACCATCGGCATCAACATACTCCCAAATGTAACTTGGTACCTGTCTCTCCAAAGGTGTTTCCCTGACGCTGTATGAGAAGAGAGGTATAACATGGTGACCGCAATGCACACGTCACAAAGCAGTTCCTTGGAAAGCTTCTCTCCAGTTTAGGTCTGATCATATTTCCTTTTTCCCCATAAGCCTTAACATGCTCCCAATATCCCATCGCACGCTTACACATACACAGGGCTAGAAAACTGCTCAATGAAAAGAGAGGCTTATCTGAGTGAGAGAAATTAAGACGACACATAGCAGTTTCACAGAAAGGTTCCTTCTGGATTTTGTCTGAGGATATTTCTTTCTCCATATTCTAAGGATCGTTCCCAAATGTCCTTCCTCAGATTCCACAAAAACAGTGATTTCAAGCTGTTCAATCCAAAGAACGGTTTAACTCTAGGAGGTGAATACACACATCACAAAGCAGTTGCTCAGAACGTTTCTCTGCAGGTTTCATCAGAAGACATTTTCTCGCTCACCACAAGCCACCAGGCGTCACTAAATATCCCTTCAAAGATACTTCAAAGACAGTGTTTCAAAACTGGGCAACATAGAGTAAGCATAAACCATATGAATTGAATGCACATGCCAGAGATCAGATTCTTGGAACACTTCTTCCACGATTTTATTTCAGTATATTTCACAATTCGCCACAGTCCTCGATATGTTCCGAAATATCACTTTTTCGGTTTCATAGGAACAGTATTCAAACACTGCCTTGTGAGAAAAGAGGTATAACATCCTGAGTGAATGCATACATCACAAATTAGTTTCTCAGAAAGCTTCTATCCAGTTTTTATCTGAAGATATCTCCCCTTTCACCATAGGGCTGAATGTGCTCCCGAATGTCCCTTCGCGGAACTGCGCATGACGGAATTTCCACACTGCGTAATATAATTAAAATTTTATCAATGCGAGATGAATAAATATATCTAAAACATAGCAGTTTCACAGAAATATGCTTTCCAGTTTTTGTCTGCGGATATTTCCTTCTTCATCATGGTCGTCGCTATACTCCAGAATATCTCTTGGTAGCTTTTTCTCCAAAAGGAATTCCGGAATTCTCTAGGAGAAGAAAGGTATAGTTCTTTGAGTGGAATGCAGACGTCACAAAGC
>NW_012115099.1:610041-611652 GCF_000951035.1 Colobus angolensis palliatus
CTTCTCTCCAGGTTCTATCTGAAGACATTTCCTTTCTCACTGTAATCCTCAAGCCCTCCAGAATAACCCTCTGCAGACTAAACAAAAGCAGTGTTATGATGCAGCTCATGTAACGAGAGGCTTAACTGTGTGGGAGGAATTCACATGTAACAGAGCAGTTTCACAGAAATCTTCCTTCTGGTGTCTCTCTGAGGTTATTTCTTTCTCAGGATATTTTAAAGAGCGTTTCCAAATGTCCTTTCTCAGATTCCACAGAAACAGTTATTTCAAGCTGCTCAATCCAAAAGAATGATTTAACTCTATGAGATCAATACAAACATCACAAAGTGTTTTGCAGAAAGCTTCTATCTGATTTTTGATAGAAGACATTTTATTGCCTCACACAGGCCTCCGGTTACCACTTGCTATCCCTTCATAGAACACTCAAAGATCGACTTTCAAACTGGGAAGTGTGGAGCAAGGTTTAACGCTGTGAAAAGAATGGACATGTCAGAAAACAGTTTCTTCGAGTGTTTCTTTCTGTTTTTTATTGGACGGCATTTCACTTTTACCATATTCTTCAATGTGCTCCGAATATCAGTCTTTTGGTTTTACAGGAACAGTGTTCAGACTGTGCCTTATGAGAAGAAAGTTATAACTCCCTGGGTGGAATGCACACATCACCAAGCAGTTGGTCAGAAAGATTCTCTCCAGTTTTTCTCTGATTATATTTTCTATTTCACCATAGGCCTGAATGTGATTCCAATCATCCCTAGGCAGATTCATCAATGATGGAATTTCCAAGCTGCATAATGTAAAAAGATTCATCTATATAAGATGAATAAACATAGCAAAAAGCAGATTCACGGAAAGCTTCTTTCCACTTTTTAACTGAAGATATTTCCTTTTTCACCATAGTCCTGAATGTGCTGCCAAAGGTCCCTTCGTGGATCCGTCCATGAGAGGTTCCAAGCTGCATAATGTAAAGAACGATCTATCTATGTGAGATGATTACACATATCACAGAGTAATTTTGTAGAAAGCATCTTTCCGGTTTTTGTCTGAGGCTATTTCCCTTTTGACCATCGGCATCAACATGCTCCCGAATGTCACATGGTACCTGTTTCTCCAAAAGGGTTTCCCCGACGCTGTATGAGAAAAGAGGTATAACACTATGAGTGGATTGCACATGTCACAAAGCTGTTCCTCAGAAAGCTTCTCTCCAGTTTCCATCTGAACACATTTCCTTTTTCAACGTAAGCCTCAAAGTCCTCCGAAATACCCCATCACACGCTGAGCATACACAGGGTTAGAAAACTGCTCAATGAAAAGAGAGGCTTAACTGAGTGAGAGGATTTAAAATGATGCAGTGTACTTTCACAGAAATCTTCCTTCTGGTTTTTACCTGATGATATTTCTTTCTCCATATTCTAATGGTCATTCCCAAATATCCTTCCTCAGATGCCACGAAAACAGTGATTTCAACCTGCTGAATCGAAAGAATGGTCTAACGCTATGAGATGAATACACACATCGCAAAGCAGTTGCTCAGAACGTTTCTCTGCAGGTTTCATTGGAAGATATTTCCTCGCTCACCACAAGCCTCTGGGCATCACTAAATATCCCTTCACA
>NW_012115099.1:611702-621412 GCF_000951035.1 Colobus angolensis palliatus
GAAGATATTTCCTCGCTCACCACAAGCCTCTGGGCATCACTAAATATCCCTTCACAGATTCTTCAAAGACAGAGTTTCAAAACTGACCAACATAGAATAAACATTACGTCTGTGAAGTGAATGCACGTTTCAGAGAGCAGACTCTTGGAATGCTTCTTCCTCGATTTTATTTCAGCATATTTCACTATTCAACATGGTCCTCAATGTGCTCCAAAATATCACATTTTCGGTTTCACAAGAACAGTGTTCAAAAACTGCCTTTTGAGAAAAGAGGTATCACTCCCTGAGTGGAATACATGTAACACAAAGTAGTTTCTCAGAAAGCTTCTATCCAATTTTTATCTGAAGGTATCTGCTCTTTCACCATAGGCCTGAATGTGCTCTCGAATGTCACTTCACCGATCCGTGCATGAAGGTGTTTAGAAACAGCACAATATAAGAAACTTTCCAACTCTGTGAGATTAATAAATATATCTAACACAAAGCAGTTTCACAGATATCTTCTATGTACTTTTTGTCTGAGGATATTTCCTTCTTCACCTGAGTGGTCCCTATATTCTAGAATTTCTCTTGGTATCTTTTTCTTCGAAAGGTATTCCAGAATCCTCTAGGAGAAGAAAGGTATATTTCTGTGAATGGAATGCCCACGTCACAAAGCAGCTCCTCAGAAAGCTTTTTTCCAGTTTCTCTCTGAAGACGTTTCCTTTCACACTGTGTGTCTCAAAGCACTCCTGAATATCCCTTATCAGACTAAACAAAAACAGTGTTATGATACTGCTCAATGAAAAGAGAATCCTAACTGTGTGAGCAGAATTCCGTGATACGGAGCAGTTTCACAGAAATCTTCCTTCTGACACAAAGCTGTTTCACCGAAATCTTCTTTCCAGTTTTGTCTGAGGATGTTTCTGTCATGGACATGCTTCCGAATGTCCCTTCACGGATATGTGCATGACGGAGTTTACAAGGTGCATAATATTATTTGAGTTTTAACTATGTGAGACAAATGAATATATCTAACACAGAGCAGTTTCACAGAAATCTTCTTTCCAGTTTTTGTCTGAGGCTATTTCCCTTTTCACAATCAGCATCAACATGCTCCCTAATATCACTTGGTACCTGTTTCTCCAAAAGGGTTTCCCCAACGCTGTATGAGAAGAGAGGCATAACACTGTGACTGGAATGCACACGTCACAAAGCAGCTCTTCAGAAAGCTTCTCTCCATTTCTATTTGAAGACGTTTCTTTTCTCACCATAAGCCTGAAAGCCCTCCAGAATATCCCCTCGCAGACTAAACAAAACCAGTGTTATGATACAGCTCAATGACAAGAGAAGCTTAACTGTGTGAGTGGAATTCACGTGACACTGTGCAGTTTCACAGAAAGCTTCCTTCTAGTTTCTTTCTGTAGTTATTTCTTTTTCAGGATATTCTAAAGAGCGTTTCCAAATGTCCTTTTTCAAATTATACAGAAACAGTGATTTCACACTGCTCATTCCAAAGAGCCATTTAACGCTATGAGATGAATACAAACATCACAAAAGAATTGTGCAGAATTGTTCTCTCCAATTTTCGATGGAAGACATTTCCTTGCTTGACACATACCTCCAGTTACCACTTATTATCCTTTCGCAGAACCCTCAAAGGACGACTTTCAAACTGGAAAATGTACAATAAGCTTTAACCCTGCGAAAAGAATGGGCATGACAGAGAGCAGTTACTTCGAGTGTTTCTCTCTGTTTTCTATTAGACGACATTTCACTTTTGGCCATAGTCTTCAATGTGCTCTGAATATCACTCTTTTGGTTTTACAGAAACAATGTTTGAAATGTGCCTTATGAGAAGAAAGTTAAAACGCCCTGATTGGAATGCTCACATCACCAAGAAGTTTTACAGAAAGCTTCTCTCCTGTTTTTATGTGACTATATTTTCTTTTTCACTGTAGACCTGAAGGTGATCCCAAATATCTTTTTTCTGATTCATCCACGAGGGAGTTTCCAAGATGTGTAATGTAAAGAAAGCAACATCTATGTGAGAAAAATAAACATGGCAAAAAGCAGATTCACAGAAAGCTTCTTTCCAGTTTTTATCTGAAGATATTTCCCTTTTCACCATTGTTGTGAAGGTGCTCGCGAAGGTCCCTTCATGGATCTGTCCATGAGAGTTTCCTAGCTGTGTAATGAAAAGATAGCTTTATCTATGTGAGATCATTACACATATCACAGAGCAGTTTCCTAGAAAGCATCCTTCCAGTTTTTGTGTGAGGCTATTTCCCTTTTCACCAGCGGCATCAACATGCTCCCGATTATCACTTGGTACCTGTTTCTCCAAAAGGGTTTCCCCGATGCTGTATAAGAGAGGTATGACACTGTGACTGGAATGCACACGTCACAGAGCAGTTCCTCTGAAACGTTCTCTCCAGTTTCAATCTGAACATATTTCCTTTCTCACTATAAGCCTCAAAGTGCTCCCGAATATGCCATCACACGCTAAACATACACAACATTAGAAAACTGCTCAATGAAAAGAGAGGCTTAACGGAGCGATAGGAATTAGGAAGATGCAGAGCAGGTTCACAGAAAGTTTCCTACTGGATGTTTCCTGAGGATATTTCTTTCTCCATAATCTGAAAATCGTTGCCAAATGTCCTTCCTCAGATTCCACAAAAATAGTGATTTCAAGCTACTCAATCCAAAGAATGGTTTAACTCTAGGAGACAAATGCACACATTGCAAAGCAGTTGCTCAGAACGTTTTCCTGCAGGTTTCATTGGAACACGTTTCCTTGTGTACCACAAGCCTCCAGGCATCACTAAATATCCTTTCACAGATTCTTCAAAGACAGAGTTTCGAAACTGGGCAACATAGAGTAAGCATTAACTCTGTGAAGTGAATGCACATATTAGAGAGCAGATTCTTGGAACGCTTCTTCCTCGATTTTATTTCAGTATATTTCACTACTCGCCATAGTCCTCAATGTGTTCTGAAATATCACTTTTTTGGTTTCATAGAAACAGTGTTCAAAAACTGTCTTGTGAGAAGAGAGGTACAACTCCCAGAGTGGAATGCATACATCACATAGTAACTTCTCAGAAAGTTTTCTATCCAGTTTTTATCTGAAGATATTTCCTCTTTCACCATAGGCCTGAATGTGCTCCCAAATGTACCTCGTGGATCCGTTCATGATGGAGTTTTTAAACTGCATTATCTAAGAAAAGTTTTAACTATGTGAGGTGAATAAGTATATCTAACACAAAGCAGTTTCACGGAAAACTTCTTTCCAGTTTTTGTCTGAGAATATTTCCTTTTTCACCATATTTGTCCCTATACTCCCGAATGTCTCTTGGTAGCTTTTTTTCCAAAAGGAATTCCGAAATCGTCTATGATACCAAAGGTATATTTATGTGAGTGAAATGTACATGTCACATGGCAGCTCTACAGAAAGCTTCTCTCCAGTTTCTGTCTAAAGATGTTTCCTTTCTCACTGTAACCCTTGCAGCGCTCCAGAATATCCCTTTGCAGACTAAACAAAAACAGTGTTACGCTACATATCAATGAAAAGAGAAGCTTAACTGTGTGAGCGGAATTCACGTGACACAGAGTAGTTTAACAGAAAGGTTCCTTCTGGATTCTCTGTGACCTTATTTCTTTTTCAGGGTATTCTAAAAGCATTTCCAAATGTTCTTTCTCAGATTCCACAGAAGCAGTGATTTCAAACTACTCAATAGAAAGAATGATTTAACTCTCTCAGATGAATGCAAACATCCCAAAAGCGTAGCCCAGAAAGCTTCTCTCCAATTTTCGATGGAAGATAATTCCTTGCCTCACTCAGTAGTCTGGTTACCACTTACAATCCCTTCACAGAACCCTCAAAGACAGAATTTCAAACTGGGAAATGTAGAGTAAATTTTAACCCAGTGAAAAGAATGGACATGCCAGAGAGCAGATTCTTCAACTGCGTCTTTCTGTTTTTTATTGGATGACATTTCACTTTTTGCCATAGTCTTCAAAGAGCTCCGAATTTCACTCCTTTGGTTTTACAGGAACTGTGTTCAAACTGTGCCTTATGAGAAGAAAGTTATAACTCCCTGAGGAGATTGCACACGACACCAAGCAGTTTCTCAGAAAGCTTCTCTCTAGTTTCTATCTGAAGACGTTAACTTTCTCACCATATGTCTCAAAGCCCTCCAGAATATCCCTTCGCAGACTAAACAAAAACAGTGTTATGTTACAGCTCAATGAAAAGAGAAGCTTAATTCTCTGAGCAGAATTCACGTGACACAGAGCAGTTTCACAGAAAGCTTCCTTCTGGTATCTATCTGAAGTTATTTCTTTTTCAGAATATTCTGAAGGGCGTTTCAAATGTCCTTTCTCAGATTCCACAGAAGCAGTGATTTCAAACTACTCAATCCACAGAATGAGTTAACTCCATGAGATGAATAGAAATATCACAAGAGTTGCGCAGAAATCTTCTCTCCGATTTTCGATGGAAGACAATTCCTTGCCTCACACAGGCCTCCAATTGCCACTTACTATCCCTTCGCAGAACCCTCAAAGACCGATTTGGAAATTAGGAAATGTAGAGTAAGCTTTAACCCTGTGAAAAGAGTGGACAATTTAGAGCAGTTTCTTCGAGTGCTTATTTCTGTTTTTTATTGGACGCCATTTCCCTTTTTGCCATAATCTTCAAAGTGCTCCGAATATCACGCTTTTGGTATCACAGAAACAGTGTTCAAACTGTGCCTTATGAGAAGAAGTTTACAACTCCCTGAGTGGAATGCACACAACACCAAGCAGTTTCTCAGAAAGTTTCTCTCCAGCTTTTATCTGACTATATTTCCTCTTTCACCATAGGCCTGAATGTGATCCCAAATATCCCTTCACAGATCCATCCACGAGGGAGTTTCCAAGCTGCGTAATGTAAAGAAAGCTTCATCCACGTGAAATGAATAAACATAGCAAAAAGCAGATTCACAGAAAGCTTCTTTCCAGTTTTTATCTGAAGATATTTCCCATTTCACCATAGTCCTGAATGGGCTCCAGAAGGTCCCTTCGTGGATCCGTCCATGACAGTTTCTGACCTGTGTAATGTAAAGAAAGCTTTATCTATGTGAGATGATTATAAATATCACAGAGTAGTTTCCCAGAAAGCTTCTTCCCAGTTTTTGTCTGAGGCTATTTCCCTTTTCACCATCGGCATCAACATGCTCCCCAATATCACTTGGTAGCTGTTTCTCCAAAAGGGTTTCCCCTACGCTGCATGAGAAGAGAGGTATAACACTGTGACTGGAATGCACACGTCACAAAGCACTTCCTCGGAAAGCTTCTGTCCAGTTTCAGTCTGAACATATTTCCTTTTTCACTGTTAGCCTCAAAGTGCTACTGAATATCCCATCACACACTCAACATACACAGAACTAGAAAACTGCTCAATGAAAAGAGAGGCTAATCTGAGAGGGAGGAATTAAGAATACACAGACCAGTTTCACAGAATGCTTTTCTGGATTTTACCCGAGGATATTTCTTTCTCCATATTCTAAGGATCGTTCCCAAATATCCCTCCTCAGATTCCACAAAAACAGTGATTTCTAGCTACTAAATCCAAAGAATGGTTTAACTCTATGGAATGAATACACTCATCGCAAAGCCGTTACTCAGAACGTTTCTCTGCATGTTTCATCAGAAGATGTTTCCTCGCTCACCACAAGCCTCCGGGCATCACTAAATATCCCTTCACAGATTCTTCAAAGACAGAATTTCGAAACTGCGCAACATAGAGTAAGCATTAACTCTGTGAAGTGAATGCACATATCAGAGGGCAGATTCTTGGAATGCGTCTTCCTCAATTTTATTTCAGTATGTTTCACTATTCGCCATAGTCCTCAATGCGTTCCGAAATATCACCTATTCGGTTTCACAGGAACAGTGCTCAAACACTGCCTTGTGAGAAAGAGGTATAACTCCCTGAGTGGAATGCATACATCACAAAGTAGTTTCTCAAAAAGTTTCTGTCCAGTTTTCATCTGAAGATATCTCCTCTTTCACTGTAGGCCTGAATGTGCTCCCGAATGTCCCTTCGCGGAATTGTGCATGATGGAGTTTCCAAACTGCATAATATACTTAATGTTTTAACTATGCGAGACCAATAAATATGACTAACACAAAGGAGATTCACAGAAATGTTCTTTCCAGTTTCTGTCGGAGGATATTTCCTTCATCACCATAGCCCTTGCTATACTCCCGAATATCTCTTTGTAGATTTTTCTCCAAAAGGGATTCCGGAATCCTCCAAGAAAAGAAAGGTATTATTCTGTGAGTGGAATGCACACGTCACAAAGCAGCTCCTCAGAAAGCTTCTCTCCAGTTTTTATCTGAAGTCGTTTCCTTTTGCAATGTAAGCATCCAAGCCCTCCAGAATATCCCTTCGCAGACTAAACAAAAACTGTGTTATGATAGAGCTCAATGAAAAAAGAAGGTTAACTGTGTGAGCGGAATTCACGTGACTCAGAGCAGTTCCACAGAAAGCTTCCTTCTGGTTTATCTCTGAGGTTATTTCTATTTCAGGATATTCTAAAGAGCGTTTACAATGTCCTTTCTCAGATTCCACAGAAACAGTGATGTCCAACTGCACCATTGAAAGAATGATTTAACTCTATATGTTGAATACAAACATCAGAAAAGGGTAGCGCAGAAAGCTTCTCTCCGATTTTCAATGGAAGACATTTCCTTGCCTCACACAGGCGTTTGGTTGCCACTTACTATCCCTTCACAAAACCCTCAAAAACTGAGTTTCAAACTGAGAAATGTAGAGAAAGGTATAACCCTGTGCAAAGAATGGACATGTGAGAGAGCAGTTTCTTCAAGTGTTTCTGTTTTTTATTGTACGACATTTCACTTTTTGCCATAGTCGTCAATATGCTCTGAATATTACTCTTTTGTTTTCACAGGAACAGTGTTCAAACTGTGCCTTATGAGAAGAAAGTTACAACTCCCTGAGTGGAATGCACACATCACCAAGCAGTTTCTCAAAAAGCTTCTCTCCAGCTTTTATCTGACTATATTTCCTCTTTCACCTTAGGCTCAAATGTGATCCAAAATGTCCCTTCACAGATCCTTCCACTATGGAGTTTCCAAGGTGTGTAATGTAAAGAAAGCTTCATCTATGTGAGATGAACAAACATAGTAAAAAGCAGATTCACAGAAAGCTTCTTTCCAGTTATTATCTGAAGATATTTCCTTTTTCACCATAGTCCAGAAAGTGCTCCTGAAGGTCCCTTTGTGGATCTGTCCATGACAGTTTCCAAGCTGCATATGGTAAAGAAAGCTTTATATATGTGAAATGGTTACACACATCAGTGAGTATTTTCCTAGAAAGCTTCTTTCCACTTTTTGTCTGAGACTATTTCTCTTTTCACCATCAGGATCAACAGGCTCCCGAATATCATATCGTAATTGTTTCTCCAAAAGGGTTTCCCCCACGCTATGTGAGAAGAGAGGTCTAACACTGTGACTGGAATGCACACGTCACAAAGCATTTCCCTGGAAGGCTTCTCTCCAGTTTTGATCTGAACATATTTTCTTTTTCACAGTTAGCCTCAAAGTGCTCCCGAATATCCCATCATACCCTAAACATACACAGGACTAGAAAACTGCTCAATGAAAAGGGAGGCTTAAGGGAGTGAGAGAAATAAAGACGACACAGAGCAGTTTCACAGAAAACTTCCTACTGGATTTTTCCTGAGGATATTTCTTTCTCCATATTCTAAGGATCGTTCCCAAATGTCCTTCCTCAGATTCCACAAAAACAATGATTTCAAGCTGTTCAATCCAAAGAATGGTTTAACTCTATGAGACGAATATGCACATTGCAAAGCAGTTGCTCACAGTGTTTCTCTGCAGGTTTCATCGTAAGACGTTTCCTTGCTCACCACAGGCCTCCGGACGTCAGCAAATATCCCTTCACATATTCTTCTAAGATAGCATTTCGAAACTGGGCAACATAGAGTAAGCATTAACTCTGTGACGTGAATGCACACATCAGAGAGCAGATTCTTGGAACACTTCTTCCTCGATTTCATTTCAGTATATTTCACTATTCGCCATAGTCCTCAATGCTTTCCGAAATATCACTTTTTTGGTTTCACAGGAACAGTGTTCAAACAGTGCCTTGGGAGAAAAGAGGTATAACTCCCTGAGTGGAATGCATGCAACACAATGTAGTTTCTCAGAAAGCTTCTATCTAGTTTTTATCTGAAGATATCTCCTCTTTCATTGTAAGCCTGAATGTGCTCCTGATTGCTTCTTCATGGATCTGTGCATGACGGAGTTTACAAAGTGCATAATATAATTAAAGTTTTAACTATGCGAGATGAATAAATATATGTAACACAAAGCAGTTTCACAGAAATATTCTTCCCAATTTTTGTCTGAGAATATTTCCTTTTTAACCATAGTCGTGTTTATACTCCCGAAAATTTCTTAGTAGCTTTTTCTCCAAAAGGGATTCTGGAATCCTCTAGGAGAAAAAAGGTATATTTCTGGGATTGGAATGTAGACGTCACAAAGCAGCTCCTCAGAAAGCTTCTCTCCAGTTTCTATCTGAAGACGCTTCCTTTCTCACCGTGAGCCTCAAAGTCCTCCGGAATATCCCTTCGCAGGGTATACGAAAACAGTGTTATCATAGAGCTCAATGAAAAAAGAATCTTAACTGTGTGAGTGGAATTCACGTGACACAGAGCAGTTTCACAGAAAGCTTCCTTCTGTTTTCCTGTGTGGTTATTTCTTTTTCAGGATATTCTAAAGAGCGTTTCCAAATGTCCTTTTTCAAATTGTACAGAAACAGTGATTTCAAACTGCTCATTCCAAAGAATCATTTAATGCTATGAGATGAATACAGTCATCACAAAAGAGTTGCCCAGAAAGCTTCTCTCCAATTTTCGATGGAGGAAATTTTCTTGCTAGACAGAGGCCTCTGGTCACCACTTACTATCCCGTCGCAGAAACTTCAAAGACCAACTTTCATACAGGGAAATGTAGGGTAAGATTTAACCCTGTGAAAAAAGTGGACATATCAGAGAGCACTTTCTTCGAAGGCTTATTTCTGTTTCTTATTGGACGATACTTCACTTTTTGCCATAGTCTTCAATGTGCTCAGACTACCACTCGTTTAGTTTAAAGGAACAGTGTTGAAACTGTGCCTTATGAGAAGAAAGTTATAACTCCCTGAGTAGAATGCACGCATCATGAAGCAGTGTCTGAGAAAGTTTCCTTCCAGTTTCTATCTCACTGCATTTCCTCTTTCACCATACGCCTGAAGGTGATCCCAAACATCCCTTCGTGGATGCATCCACAATTGAGTTTCCAAGCTGTGTAATATAAAGAAAGCTTCATCTATGTGAAATGAGTAAACATAGCAAAAAACAGATTCACAGAAAGCTTCTTTCCAGTTTTTATCTGAAGATATTTCCTTTTTCACCATAGTCCAGAGTGTGCTCCCGAAGGTCCCTTCGTGGAACCGTGCATGACATTTTCCGAAGTGTGTAATGTAAAGAAAGCTTTATCTATGTGAGATGATTATAGATTGCACAGAGTAGTTTCGTAGAAAGCTTCTTTCCAGTTTTTATCTGAGGCTATTTACCTTTTCACCATCGGCATCAACATGTTCCCGAATATCACTTGGTACCTGTTTCTCCAAAAGGGTTTCCCCGACGCTGTAT
>NW_012115099.1:621462-623302 GCF_000951035.1 Colobus angolensis palliatus
GAATATCACTTGGTACCTGTTTCTCCAAAAGGGTTTCCCCGACGCTGTATGAGAAGAGATGTATAACACTGTGACTGGAATGGACACATCACAATGCAGTTCCTCTGAAAGCTTCTCTCCAATTTCGGTCTGAACATATTACCTTTGTCACCATTAACCTCAAAGTGCTCTCAAATATCCCATCACAAGCTAAACATACACAGGGCTAGAAAACTGCTCAATGAAAAGAGAGGCTAATCTGAGAGAGAACACTTAAGATGACACAGAGCAGTTTCACAGAAAGCTTTTCTGGATTTAACCTGAGAATATTTCTTCCTCCATATTCTAAGGATCATTCCTGAATGTCCTTCCTCACATTCCACAAAAACAGTGATTTCAAGCTACTCAATCCAAAGAATGGTTTATGTCTATGAGATGAAAAAAGACATCAAAGCAGTCACTCAGAACGTTTCACTTCAGGTTTCATCGGAAGACGTATCCTCGCTCACCACAAGCCTCCGGGGGTCACCAAATATCCCCTCACATATTCTTCAAAGACAGAGTTTCAAAACTGGGCAACATAGAGTAAGCATTAGCTCTGTGAAGTGAATGCACATATCAGAGAGCAGATTCTTGGAACGCTTTTTCCTCGATTTTATTTCAGTATATTTCACTATTCGCCATAGTCCTCAATGCATTCCAAAATATCACTTTTTCGGTTTCACAGAAACAGTGCTCAAACGCTGCCTTGTGAGCAAAGAGGTATAATTCCCTGAGTGGAATGCATACATCACAAAGTAGTTTCTCAGAAAGCTTCTATCCAGTTTTTATCTGAAGATATCTCTGCCTTCACCATAGGGCTGAATGTGCTCCTGAATGTCCCTTCACGGAACTGTGCCTGAAGAAATTTCCAAAATGCATAGTATAATTAAAGTTTTAAATATGCGAGACGAATAAGCATATCTAACACAAAGGATTTTCACAGATATATTCTTTCCAGTTTTAGTCAGAAGATATTTAGTTTTTCACCACAGTCTTATCTATACTCCCGAATATCTCTTGGTAGTTTTTTCTCCAGAAGGTATTACGGAATCCTCTAGGAGAAGAATGGTATATTTCTGTGAGTGGAATGCACATGTCATAAAGCAGCTCCTCAGAACGCTTCTCTCCAGTTCCTATCTGAAGACATTTCTTTTCTCACTGTAAGCCTTAGAGCCCTGCAGAACATCCCTTCACAGTCTAAACAAAAACAGTGTTATGATACAGCTCAATGAAACGAGGAGCTTAACTGTGTGAGCGGAATTCACGTGACACAGAGAAGTTTCACAGAAAGCTTCCTTCTGGTTTCTCTCTGAGGTTATTTCTTTTTCAGAATACTCTAAAGAGCATTTCCAAATATCCTTTCTGAGATTCCACAGAAATAGTGATTTCAAACTGCTCAATCAAAAGAATGATTTAACTCCATGAGATGAATACCAACATCACAAAAGAGTTGTGCAGAAAGCTTCTCTCTGCTTTTCGATGGAAGACATTTCCTTCCCTCACACAGGCCTCCGGTCGCCACTTACTATCCCTTCACAGAACTCTCAAGGACTGACTTTCAACCTGGGAAATGTAGAGTAAGCTTTAACCCTGCGAAAAGAATGGACGTCTGAGAGCAGTTTCTTCGAGTGCTTCTTTCTGTATTTTATTGGACGCCATGTCACCTTTTGCTATCATCTTCAAAGTGCTCCGAATATCACTCTTTAGGTTTCACATGAACAGTGTTCAAATTGTGCCTTAGGAGAAGAAAGTTACAACTCCCTGAGTGGAATGCACACATCACCAAGCAGTTTCTCAGAAAGCTTCTCTCCAGTTTTTA
>NW_012115099.1:624146-626176 GCF_000951035.1 Colobus angolensis palliatus
CAATGGGCTCCCAAATATCACTTTGCAGATTCCACAAAAAGAGTGTTAGCAAACTGCTTCCTGAGGACTAAGTTGTAACTCTGTGAGATGAATTCACAGACCACAAGGAAGTTTCTCAGAAAGTTCTTTCCCGCTTTGAACTGATGATATTTCCTTTATCAGCGTAGGCCTCAATGCGATCCAAAGTAGCCTTTCTCGGGATTCTCCAAGACAGTGATAATGGACTCCTCTAAGAAACATAAGTGTAACTCTGTGAGATGAATTCACACATCACGAAGAAGTGTCTATGAAGGCTTCTTTCTAGTTTTCATCTGAGAATATTTCCTTTGTCACCATAAGCCTCCTTGCACTAAGAAGTATCCCAAAGCAGATTTCAAGAAAACTGTGTTAGAAAAGTGTTCACTGAAGAGAAAAGTGTAACTCTGTGAGTTGTATTCACGCATTACAATGCAGTTTATCAGAAGGCTTCTTTCCACTTACGATCTGAGGATATTTCCTTTTTCATAATAGCCCCCAATGAGCTCCCAAATATCACTTTGCAGTATCCACGATGACAGTGTTAGCAAAATGTTCCAACAAGGAAAGGGTGGAACTCTGTGTGACGAAGTCACACATCAGAAAGAAATCTCTAAGAAACCTTCTCTCCAGTTATTATCTGAGCATATTTCCTTTTTCACCATGAGCTTCAATGGGATCCCAAATATCAGTTTGCAGATTCCATGAAAAGAGTGTTAGCAAATTGCTTCCTGAGGAGTAAGTTGTAGCTATGTGAGATGAATTCACAGATCACAAAGAAGTTTCTCAGAAAGCTTCTTTCCTGTTTTGAACTGATGATATTTCCTTTATCAGCATAGGCCTGAATGCGATCCAAAGTAGCCCCTCTCAGGTTCCTCCAATACAGTGTTATCGGAGTGCCCCAGGAAACTTAAGTGTAACTCTGAGATGAATTCACACATCACCAAGAAGTTTCTAAGAAAGCTCCTTTCTAGTTTTCGTCTGAGGATATTTCCTTTGTCGCGGTAAGCTTCCCTGCACTAAGAACTATCCTATTGCAGATTTCAAGAAAACTGTTAGCAAACTTACCACTGAAGAGAAGCGTGTAATTGTGTGAGTTGCATTCACACATTGCAATGCAGTTTCTCAGAAGGCTTCTTTCCAGTTTTGGTCTGAGGATATTTCCTTTTTCAACATAGCCCTCAATGAGCTCCCAAATATCACTTTGCAGAATCCACACAACAGTGTTAGCAAACTGTTCCAAGAAGGGAAGTGTTGAACTCTGTGTGATGAATTCACACATCAGAGAGCAATCTCTCAGAGAGTTTCTCTCTAGTTATTATGTGAGCATACTTCCTTTTTCACCATGGGCCACAATGGGCTGCGAAATATCACTGTGCAGATGCCACGAAAACTTCTTTCAAATTTTGATCTGAGGATATTTCCTTTTTCACCATAGCCCTCAATGAGCTCTCAAATATCACTTTGCAGAAACCACGTAGCAGTGTTAGCAAACTGTTCCAATAAGTGAAGGGTGGAACTCTGTGTGATGATGTCACACATCAGAAAGCAATCTCTCAGAAAGCTTCTCTTGTTATTATCTGAGCATATTTCCTTTTTAACCATGGGCCCCAAAGCAATCCCAAATATCACTCTGCAGATTCCACCCAAAGAGTGTTAGCAAACTGCTTCTTGAGGACTGAGTTGTAACATTGTGAGATGAATTCACAGATCACAATGAAGATTCTCAGAAAGCTTCATTCCCGTTTTGAACTGATGATATTTCCTTTATCAGTGTCGGCCTGAATGCGATCCAAAGTAGCCCTTCTGAGGTTCCTCCAAGACAGTGTGAAAGGACTGTTCCACTGTAACTTAAGTGTAAGTCTGTGAGATGAATTCACACATCATCAAGAAGTTTCTAAGAAAGCTTCTTTCTAGTTTTCATCTGAGGATATTTCCTTTGTTACTGTAAACTTCCTTGCACTCAGAAGTATCCCATTGCAGATTTCAAGAAAACTGTTTTAGCAAACTGATCA
>NW_012115099.1:626407-628569 GCF_000951035.1 Colobus angolensis palliatus
AGTTTCTCCGAAAGCTTCTTTCCCGTTTTGAACTGATGATATTTCCTTAATTATCGTAGGCCTCAATGTGATCCAAAGTAGCCCTTCTCAGGTTCCTCCAACACAGTGTCAATGGACTGTTCCACGAAACATAAGTGTAACTCCTTTAGATGAATTCACACATCACCAAGAATTTTCAAAGAAAGTTTCTTTCTAGTTTACATCTGAGCATATTTCCTTTGTCACCTTAAGCTTCCTTTCATTAAGAAGTATCCCATTTCAGATTTTAAGAAACCTGTGTAACCAAACTGATCAATGAAGAGAAAGGTGTAACTCTGTGAGTTGCATTTACACATCGCAATGCAGTTTCTCAGAAGGCTTCTTTTCAGTTTCAATCTGAGGATATTTCCTTTTCCAACATAGCCCTCAATGAGCTCCCAAATATCACCTTGCAGAATCCACGAAAACAGTGTTAGCAAACCGTTCCAAGAAGGGAAGCATGGAACTCTGTGAGATGAAGTCACACATCAGAAAGCAATCTCTCAGAAAACTTCTCTCTAGTTATTATCTGGGGATATTTCCTGTTTCACCAAGGGCCCCAATGGGCTCCCAAATATCACTTTGCAGTTTCCACAAAAACAGTTTTAGCAAACTGCTTCCTGAAGACTGAATTGTAACTCTGTGAGATGAATTCACAGATCAGACAGAAGTTTCTCAGAAAGCTTCTCTCCCGTTTTGAACTCATATTTCCTTAATCATCACAGCCTTCAATGCAATCCAAAATAGCCCTTCTCAGGTTCCTCTACAACAGTGATAATGGACTGCTAAATGAAACATAAGTGTAATGCTGTGAGATGAATTCACACATCACAATGAAGTTTCTAAGAGAGCTTCTTTCTAGTTTTCATCTGAGTACATATCCTTTGTCACCGTAAGCTTCCTTGCGCTAAGAAGTATCCCATTGCAGATTTCAAGAAAACTGTGTTCCCAAACTGATCACTGAAGAGAAACGTTTATCTCTGTGAGTTACATTCACACATTACAATGCAAGTTCTCAGAAGACTTTTTTCCACTTTTGATATGAGGATATTTCCTCTTTCACCATAGCCCTCAATGAGCTCTCAAATATCACTTTGCAATATCAACATCAACAGTGTTAGCAAACTGTTCCAAGAGGAAAAGTTGGAAATCTGTGTGATGAAGTTACACATCAGAAAGCAATCTCGCAGAAAGCTTCTCTCTAGTTATTATCTGAGCATACTTCCATTTTCACCGTGGGCCCCAATGGGTTCCCAAATATCACTTTGCAGATTCCACGAAAAGAGTATTAGCAAACTGCTTCTTGAGGACTAAGTTGTAACTCTGTGAGATGAATTCACAGATCACAAAGCAGGTTCTCAGAAAGCTTCTTTCTCGTTTTGAACTGAAGATATTTCCTCTATCAAGGTAGGCCTCAATGTGATCCAAACTAGCCCTTCACAGGTTCTTCTAAGACAGTGTTAATAGACTGCTCCATGAAAAATAAGTGTAAGTCTATGAGATGAATTCACACATCACCAAGAAGTTTCTATGAAAGCTTCTTTCTAGTTTCCATCTGAGGATATTTCCTTTTGTCACTGTAAGCTTCCTTGAGCTAAGAAGTATCCCATTGCAGATTTCAAGAAAACTGTGTTAGCAAACTGATCACTGAGAAGAAACATGTAATTCTGTGAGTTGCATTCACACATCTCAATGCAGTTTCTCAGAAGGCTTCTTTCCGGTTTTGATCTGAGGATACTTCTTTTTTCACCATGGTCCACAATGGGCTCCCAAATATCACTTTGCAGATTCTGCGAAAAGAGTGTTAGCAAACTACTTCCTGAGGACTAAGTTGTTACTCTGTGAGTTGAATTCACAAACCACAAAGAATTTTCTCAGAAAGCTTCTGTCCCGTTTTGAACGGATGATATTTCCTTTATCAGCATAGGCCTCAATGCGATGCAAAGTAGCCCTTCTCAGGTTCCTCCAAGAGAGTGTTAATGGACTGTTCCATGAAACATAAGTGTAACTCTGTGAGGTGAAATCACACATCACCAAGAAGTTTCTAAGAAATCTTCTTTCTAGTTTTCATCTCAGGATATTTCCTTTGTCACGGTAAGCTTCCTTGCACTAAGAAGTATCCCATTGCAGATTTCAAGAAAACT
>NW_012115099.1:628619-630146 GCF_000951035.1 Colobus angolensis palliatus
AAACTGTGTTAGCTAACTGATCACTGAAGAGAAACGTGTAACTCTGTGAGTTGCATTCACACATCACAATGCAGTTTCTCAGAACGCTTCTTTCCAGTTTGGATCTGAGGATATTTCCTTTTTCACCATAGCGTTCAATGAGCTCTCAAATATCACTTTGCAGAAACCATGCATCAGTGTTAGCAAACTGTTCCAGGAAGGGAAGGGTGGAACTCAGTGTGATGAAGTCACACATCGGAAAGCAATCTCTCAGAAAGTTTCTCTCTAGTTATTATCCGAGGATATTTCCTTTTTCACCATAGGACCCAATGGGCTCCCAAATATCACTTTCCAGAATCCACGAAAAGAGTGTTAGCAAACTGTACCAAGAAGGGAAGGGTGGAACTCTCTGTGATGAATCACACATCAGAAAACAATATCTCAGAAAGCTTCTTTCTAGTTATTATCTGAGCATATTTTCTTTTTCACCATGGGCCCCAAAGGGCTCCCAAATATCACTTTGCAGATTCCATGACAAGAATGTTAGCAAACTGCTTCTTGAGGACTAAGTTATTACTCTCTGAGAAGAATTCACAGATCACAAATATGTTTCCCAGAAAGCTTCTTTCCCGTTTTGAACTGTTGATATTTCCTTTATCAGCATAGGCCTTAATGCGATCTAAAGTAGCCCTTTTCAGGACCCTCCAAGACAGTGTTAATGGATTGCTCCATGAAACATAAGTGCAACACTGTGAGATATATTCACATGTCACAAAGAAGTTTCTCACAAAGCTCGCTTGTAGTTTTTATTTGAGGATATTTCCTTTGTCACCGTAAGCTACATTGCGCTAAGAAATATCACAATGCAGATTTCATGAAAACACTGTTAGCAAACGTATCCATGGAAAGGAGAGTGTAACACTGTGAGTTGCATTCTCATGTCACTTTGCAGTTTCTCAGAACGCTTCTTTCCAGTTTTTATCTGAGGATATTTCCTTTTTCACCATAGCCCTCCATGGGCTCCCAAATACCACTTTGCCAATTTCACGAGAACAATCTTAGTGAATTACTTCATGAGGAGAAAGATGTAACTCTGTGAGATGAATTCACAGATCACAAAGAAATTTCTCAGAAAGCTTCTTTCTCACTTTTATTGGAGGAAATTTCCTTTGGCCCTATAGTCTTCAATGGGATCCGAAATATCAGTTCTCAGATTCCACAAAAGCAGGGGTAACCAACGTCTCCATGAACTACCAGTGTATCTCAGTGAGTTGAATTCACACAGCACAAAGCCAATTCTCAGAAAGTGACTTTCTTTATTGAGCTGAGGTTATTTGTGGTCGCGGAGTGCCACCATGTGTCTTATTGCAGATTCTGAGAAGACACTGTTAGCAAGCTTCTCAATGAAAACAGTGAAGTAAGTCTGTGAGGTGAACTCACCCACAACCAAGAAGTTTCTGAGAAGGCTTCTCTGCAGATTTGTCTGTGGATATTGCATTACTCACCATGGGATTCAATGATATCCAAGATATCACTTCTGAGATTCCA
>NW_012115099.1:630196-630610 GCF_000951035.1 Colobus angolensis palliatus
ATTACTCACCATGGGATTCAATGATATCCAAGATATCACTTCTGAGATTCCACAAAATCACTGCTAGCAGACTCCTCCATGAAAGAGTGGTGAAACACTGTGAAATGAATTCACACATCACAAAGCAGTTTCTCAGAAAAGTTCATTCCGGTTTTTCTCGGAGGATATTTCCTTTGTCCGTCTCCTCTTCAAACCCATCCGAAATATCAGTTCTCAGAATCCACAAAAATCTGCTAGCAAACAGCTGCACGAAATAGTGGTGTAACTATGTGAGAGGAAGTCACATATCAGGAAATAATTTCTCTGAAAATTTCTTTCACGTTTTCATCTGAGGCTATTTCCTTTCTCACTGTAAGCTGCATAGCACTAAGAAGTATCCCATTGCAGATTTCAAGAAAACTGTGTTAGCAAACT
>NW_012115099.1:630660-634159 GCF_000951035.1 Colobus angolensis palliatus
TCACTGTAAGCTGCATAGCACTAAGAAGTATCCCATTGCAGATTTCAAGAAAACTGTGTTAGCAAACTTCTCCCTGAAGATAAAAGGGTAACTGTGTGAGTTGCATTCACTCATTGAAATGCAGTTTCTCTGAACGCTTCTTTCCAGTTTTTATCTGAGGATCTTTCCTTTTTCACCATAGCCCTCAATGAGATCCCAAATATCATTCTGCAGAATCCAAGAATACAGTGTTAGTCAACTACTACTAGAAGGGAAAGGTGAAACTCTGCATGATAAATTCACACATTAGAAAGCAATTTCTCAGAAAGCTTATTTCTAGTTATTATCTGATATTTCCTTTTTCACCGTAGGCCTCAATGCGCTCCCAAATGTCACTTTGCAGATTCCACGAAAACAGTATTAGCAAACAGCCTCATGAAGACTAGGTTGTAACTCTGTGGGATGAATTCACATATCACAAAGAAGTTTCTTACAAAGCTCCTTCCTAGTTTTTATTTGAGGATATTTCTTTTGTCATCGTAAGCTTCCTTCCGCTAAGAAATATCCCAATGTTGATTTCAAGAAAACACT
Organism: Colobus angolensis palliatus; assembly: GCF_000951035.1. Taxonomy (NCBI): domain Eukaryota; kingdom Metazoa; phylum Chordata; class Mammalia; order Primates; family Cercopithecidae; genus Colobus; species Colobus angolensis. The sequence goes on from NW_012115099.1 coordinate 631,231, forward strand.
GTTAGCAAACGGATCCATGGAAAGCAGAGTGTAACTCTGTGAGTTGCATTCACATGTCACATTGCAGTTTCTCAGAACGCTTCCTTCCAGTTTTTATTTGAGGATATTTCCTTTTTCACCATAGCCCTCCAGTGGCTCCCAAATATCACTTTGCCAATTCCACGAGAACAATGTTAGTGAATGGCTTCATGAAGAGAAAGGTGTAACTCTGTGAGGTGAATTCACAGATCACAAGGAAGATTCTCAGAAAGCTTCTTTCTCACTTTTATCGGAGGAAATTCCTTTTGGCCCTATAGTCTTCTATGGGATCCGAAATATCAGTTCTCAGATTCCACAAAAGCAGGGCTAGCCAATGTCTCCATGAACTACCAGTGTATCTCAGTGAGTTGAATTCACACAGCACAAAGCAGATTCTCAGAAAGCTATTTTCTTTTTTGAGCTGAGGTTATTTGTGGTCTCAGAGAGCCACCGTGTGTCTTATTGCACACTCTGCAAAGACACTGTTAGCAAGCTTCTCACTGAAAACTGTAAAGTAACTGTGTGAGCTGAACTCACCCACAACCAAGAAGTTTCTGAGAGGGCTTCTCTGCAGATTTGTCTGAGGATATTTCATTACTCACCATGGGATTCAACGATATCCAAATATCACTTCTGAGATTCCACAAAATCACTGCTAGCAAACTCATCCATGAAAGTGTGGTGTAACACTGTGAAATGAATTCACACATCACAAAGCAGTTTCTCAGTAAGGTTCATTCCGGTTTTTCTCAGAAGGTATTTCCTTTGTCCATCTACTCTTCAAACCCATCCAAAATATCAGATCTCACAATCCACAAAAAAGCTGCTAGCAAACGGCTGCACTACATAGTGGTGTAACTCAGTGAGATGAAGTCACATATCAGAAAGCAATTTCTCAGAAAGCTTCTTTCACGGTTTTATCTGAGGCTATTTCCTTTCTCACTGTAAGCTGCATAGTGCTAAGAAGTATCCCATTGCAGATTTCAAGAAATGTGTGTTATCAAACTGCTCCCTGAAGAGAAAAGGGTAACTGTGTGAGTTGCATTCACACATCACAAAGCAGTTTCTCTGAAAGCTTCTTTCCAGTTTTTGTCTGAGGCTATTTCCCTTTTCACAACAGACAGCACATGCTCCCGAATATCACTTGGTACTTGCTTCTCCAAAAGGTTTCCCCGACGCTGTATGAGAAGAGAGGTATAACATTGTCAGTGGAATGCACACGTCACAAAGCAGTTCCTCGGAAAGCTTCTCTCCAGTTTCGGTCTGAACATATTCTTTTTTCAGCGTCAGCATCAAAGTGCTCCTGAATATCCCATCAGACGCTAAACATACACAGGGTTAAAACACTTCTCAATGAAAAGAGAGGCTTAACTGAACCAGAGGAATTAAGTCAAAACAGAGCAGGTTCACAGAAAGCTTCCATCTGGATGTTACCTGACGGTATTTCTTTCTCTATACTCTATGGATCATTTCCAAATGTCCTTTCACAGATTCTACAAACACAGTGACCTCAAGCTGCTCAATCCAAAGAATGGTTTAACACTTTGAGACAAATACACACATCACAAATCAGTTGCTCAGAAAGTTTCTCTACAGGTTTCATCGGAAGACGTTTCCTTGCTCACCACAACACTCTGGGTGTCACTAAATATCTCTTCACAGATTCTTCAAAGACTGAGTTTCAAAACTGGGCAACATACAGTAAGCATTAACTCTTTGAAATGAGTGCACATATCAGAGATCAGATTCTTGGAACGCTTCTTCCTTGATTTTATTTCAGTATATTTCCTCTTAGTTGTAGTCCTCAATGTGCTCCGAAATATGACTTTTTTGTTTCACAGGAACTCGGTTCAAACACTGATTCGTGAGAAAAGAGGTGTAACTCATTGAGTGGAATGCATACACAACAAAGTAGTTTCTCAGAAAGCTTCTATCCAGTTTTTATCTGAAAATATCTCCTCTTTCACCATAGGGCTGAATGTGCTCTTGAATATCCCTTTGTGGATCCGTGCATGACGCAGTTTCCAAACTGCGTGATATAAGAAAAGTTTTAACTATGTGAGAAGAATAAATATATCTAACACAAAGCGGTTTCACAGAAATCTTCTTTCCATTTTTTGTGTGAAGATATTTCCTTTTTCACCATAGCCGTCCCTATACTCCCGAATGTCTCTTGGTAGCTTTTCCTCCAAAAGGGATTCAGAATCCTCTATGAGAAGAAAGGTATATTTCTGTGAGTGGAATGCACACATCACAAAGCAGCTCCTCAGAAAGCTTCTATCCAGTTTCTAGCTGAAGATGTTTCCTTTCTCACCGTAAGACTCAAAATGGTCCTGAATATCCCTTTGCAAACTAAATAAAAACAGCTTTATGATACTACTCAATGGAAAGAGAATCTTAGCGGTGTTAGCGGAATTCACGTGACACAGAGCAGTTTCACAGAAAGCTTCCTTCTGGTTTCTCTGAGGTTATTTCTTTTACAGGATTATCTAAAGAGTGTTTCCAAAAGTCCTGTCTCAGGTTCCACAGAAACAGTGATTTCAAACTGCTCAATCCAAGGAATGATTTAACTCTATGTGGTGAATACAAACATCACAAAAGAGTTGCGTAGAAAGCTTCTCTCTGATTTTCGATAGAAGATGTTACGCATCTGGTTGCCACTTACGATCCCTTCACAGAAGCCTCAGATACCGACTTTCAAACTGGGAAATATAGAGTAAGATTTAACACTGTGAAAAGAATGGACATGTCAGAGAACAGTTTCTTCGAGTGCTTCTTTCTGTTTTTTATTGGACGGCATTTCACTTTTTTTCATAGTCTTCAATGTGCTCCGAATATCACTCTTTTGGTTTTACAGGAAGAGTGTTCAAACTGTGCGTAATGAGAAGAAAGTTATAACTCCCTGAGTGGA
>NW_012115099.1:638674-639019 GCF_000951035.1 Colobus angolensis palliatus
ATAGTCGTCAATGCCTTCTGAAATATCACTTTTTCGGTTTCACAGGAAAAGTGTTCTAACACTGCCTTCTGAGAAAAGAGTTAGAACTCCCTGAATGGAATGCATACATCATGAAGTAGATTCTCAGAAATCTTCTATCCAGTTTTTATCTGAATTTATCTCCTCTTTCCCCGTAGGCCTGAATGGGCCCCCGAACGTCCCTTCACGGATCTGTGCATGACGGAGTTCCTAAACAACGCAATATATTTAAAGTTTTAACTATGCAAGATGAATAAATATATCTAACAGAAGGCAGGTTCACAAAAATATTATTTACAGTTTTTTTTTCTGAGGATATTTCCTTTT
>NW_012115099.1:639814-641977 GCF_000951035.1 Colobus angolensis palliatus
GTCCCTTTGTGGATCTGTGCATGACGGAGTTCCTAAACTATGCAATATATTTAAAGTTTTAACTATGCAAGATGAATAAATATATCTAACAGAAGGCAGTATCACAAAAATCTTCTTTCCAGTATTTGACTGAGAATATTTCCTTTTTCATCAGAGTTATCGCTATACTACCTAATATCTCTGGTTTCTCTGAGATTATTTCTTTTACAGGATTATCTAAAGAGCATTTCCAAAAGTCCTTTCTCAGATTCCACAGAAACAGTGATTTCAAGCTGCTCAATCCAAGGAATGATTTAAATCTATGTGATGAATACAAACATCACAAAAGAGTTGCGCAGAAAGCTTCTCTCCATTTTTCAATAGAAGATGTTACCTTCCCTCACAAAGGCATCCGGTTGCCACTTACGATCCCTTCGAAGAACCCTCAGATACCGACTTTCAAACTGGGAAATATAGAGTAAGGTTTAACACTGTGAAAAGAATGGACATGTCAGAGAGCAGTGTCTTCGAATGCTTATTTCTGTTTTTATTGGACGTCATTTCACTTTTTGCCATAGTGTTCAATGTACTGTGATTATCACCCTTTTGAATTACAGGAACCATGTTCAAACTGTGCCTTATGAGAAGAAAGTTGTTACTCTGTGAGTGGAATGCTCACATCACCAAGCAATTTCTCAGAAATCTTCTCTCCAGTTTTTATCTGACTATAATTCCTCTTTCATCATAGGCTCAAATGTGATTCCAAATATCCCTTTGTGGATCCATCCATGAGGGAGTTTCCAAGCTGCGTAATGTAAAGAAAGCTTCATCTATGTGAGATGAATAAACATAGCAAAAAGCAGATTTACAGAAAGCTTTCTTCCAGCTTTTATCTGCAAATATTTCTTTTTTCATCCTAGTCCAGATTGAGCTCCCGAAGGTCCCCTCGTGGATCTGTCCATGACAGTTTCCAAGCTGCGTAATGTAAAGAAAGCTTTATCTATGTGAGATGACTACATATAACACAGTGTAGTTTCCTAGAAAACTTCTTTCCAGTTTTTGTCTGAGGCTATTTCCCTTTTCACCATCGGAATAAACATACTCCTGAATATCACTTGGTACTGGTTTCTCCAAAATGGTTTCCCCGATGCTGTAGGAGAAGAGAGATATAACACTGTCAGTGGAATGAACACGTTACAAAGCAGTTCCTAGCAAAGCTTCTCTCCAGTTTCGGTCTCAACATATTTCATTTTTCCCCATAAGCCTCAAAGTGCTCCCGACTATCTCATCACACGCTAAACATACACAGGGCTAAAAAACTGCTCAGTGAAGGAGAGGCTACTCTGAGTGAGAGAAACTAAGATGACACTGAGCAATTTCACAGAAAGCTTTCTTCTGCATTTTATCTGAGGATATTTCTTTCTCCATATTCTAAGGATCGTTCCCAAATGTCCTTCGTCAGATTCCACAAATACAGTGATTTCAAGCTGCTCACTCCAAAGAATGGTTTAACTCTAGGAAACAAATACATCGGAGGTTTCATCGGAAGACATTTCCTTGCTCACGACAAATCTCCAGGCGTCACTAAATATTCCTTCACAGTTTGTTAAAAGACAGAGTTTCGAAACTGGGCAACATAGAGTAAGCATTAACTGTGTGAAGTGAATGCACATATCACAGTTTTAACTGTGTGAGATGAATAATTATATCTAGCACAAAGCAGTTTCACAGAAATCTTTTTTCCAGTTTTTGTCTGAGGATATTTCCTTTTTCACCATATTCGTCACTATACTCCTAAATATCTCTTGATAGCTTTTTCTCCAAAAGGGATTCCGGAATCCTCTAGAAGAAAGGTATGTTTCTGTGAGTGTAATGCACACGTCACACAGCAGCTCCTCAGAAAGCTTCTCTAAAGTTTCTATCTGAAGACGTTTCCTTTTGCACCATAAGCCTCAAAGCCCTACAGAATATCCCTTTGCAGACTAAGCAAAAACAGTGTTATGATACAGCTCAGTGAAAAGAGAAGCTTAACTGTGTGAGCGGAATTCACGTGACACAGAGCAGTTTTACAGAAAGCTTTCTTCCATTTTCTCGCTGAGGTTATTTCTTTTTCAGGATATTCTAAATAACGTATCCAAATGTCCTTTCTCAGATCCCACAGAAACAGTGATTTCAAAATGCTCA
>NW_012115099.1:642815-643867 GCF_000951035.1 Colobus angolensis palliatus
TCCAAATGTCCTTTCTCAGATCCCACAGAAACAGTGATTTCAAAATGCTCAGTCCAAAGAATGATTTAACTCTATGAGATGAATACAAACATAACAAAAGCGTTGTGCAGAAAGCTTCTCTCCAATTTTCGATGGAAGACATTTCCTTGCCTCACATTGGCCACCAGTTGCCACTTACTATCCCTTTACAGAACCTTCAAATAGCGACTTTCTAACTCGGAAATATAGAGTAAGCTTTAACCCTGTGAAAAGAATGGACATGTCAGAGAGCAGTTTCTTCGAGTGCTTCTTTCTGGTTTTTATTGGATGACATTTCACTTTTTGCCATAGTCTTCAAGGTGCTCCAAATATCACTCTTTTGCTATCACAGTAACAGTGTTCAAACCATGCCTTATGAGAAGAAAGTTCCAACTCCCTGAGTGGAGTGCACTCATCACCAAGTAGTTTCTCAGAAAGTTACTCTCCAGTTTGTATCAGACTATATTTCCTCTTTCACCATAGGCCCGATGAAATCTGCAGAGAAAAGTTCTGAGCAACTGCTTTGTGATGTGTGTATTCGTTTCCTAGAGTTAAACCATTCTTTGGATTGAGCAATGTGAAATCACTGTTTTTGTGGAATCTGAGGGAGGACATTTGGGATCAACACTTATAATATGGGGAAAGGAATATCTTCAGGTAAAATCCAGAAGGAAGCTTTCTGTAAACCTGATCTGTGTTGTCTTAATTCCTCTCACTCAGATAAGCCTCTCTTTTCATGCAGCAGTTTTCTAGCCCTGTGTATCTTTAGCATGTGATGGGATATTCGGGAGCACTTTGAGGCTAACAGTGAAAAAGGAAATAAATTTAGACCGAAACTGAAGAGAAGCTTTCCAAGGAACCGCTTTGTGATGTGTACATTGCAGTCACAGTGTTATACCTCTCTTCTCATACAGCATTGGGGAAACCCTTTTGGAGAAACAGCTACCAAGTGATATTCGGGAGCATGTTGAATCCAATGGTGAAAAGGAAAATATCCTCAGACAAAAACTGGAAAGAAGCTTTCTGGGAAAGTG
>NW_012115099.1:644602-645272 GCF_000951035.1 Colobus angolensis palliatus
GCATGTTGAATCCAATGGTGAAAAGGAAAATATCCTCAGACAAAAACTGGAAAGAAGCTTTCTGGGAAAGTGCTCTGTGTTATGTGTAATCATCACACATAGATTAAGCTTTCTTTGCATTACACAGCTTGGAAACTGTCATGGACAGATCCAGGAAGGGACCTTTGGGAGCACATTCTGGACTATAGTTAAAAATGGAAATATCTTCAGATAAAAACTGGAAAGAAGCTTTCTGTGAATTTTCTTTTTGCTATGTTTCTTCATCTCACATAGATGAAGCTTTCTTTACATTACACGGCTTGGAAACTCCCTCATGGATGGATCCGTGAAAGGATATTTCGGATCACATTCGTGCCTATAGTGAAATACGACATACAGTCAGATAAAAATTAGAGAAAAGCTTTCTGAGAAACTGCTTGGAGATGTGAACATTCCACTAAGGGAGTTATAACTCTCTTCTCATAAGACACAGTTTGAACACTGCTCCTGTAAAACCAAAAGAGTGATATTGGGAGCACATTGAAAACAATGCAAAACATGAAATGGCGTCCAATAAAAGACAGAAAGAAGCACTCGAAGAATGTGGTCTCTGACATGTCCATTCTTTTCACAGGGTTAAAGCTTACTCTACATTTCCCAGTTTGAAAGTCAGTCTTTGAGGTTTCTGCGA
>NW_012115099.1:645322-646292 GCF_000951035.1 Colobus angolensis palliatus
GAAGAATGTGGTCTCTGACATGTCCATTCTTTTCACAGGGTTAAAGCTTACTCTACATTTCCCAGTTTGAACGTCGGTCTTTGAGGTTTCTGCGACGGGATAGTAAGTGGCGACTGGAGGCCTGTGTGAGGCAAGAAAATGTTTTAAATCGAAAATAGGAGAGAAGCTTTCTGCGCAATTCTTTTATGATGTTTGTATTCATCTCATAGCGTTCAATCATTTTTTGAATGGAGCAGTTTGATATCACTGTTTCTGTGGAATCTGAGAGAGGACATTTGGAAATGCCCTTTAGAACATCTTGGAAATAGCCTCACAGAGAACCAGAAGAAAGCCTTCTGTGAAACTGTGAATATGCTGAAAAAGAAATAACCTCCGAGAGAAAGTGGAAGGAACCTTTTTGTGAAACTACTCTGTGTCACGTGAATTCCGTTCACACAGTTAAGCTTCTCTTTTCATTGAGCTGTATCATAACACTGTTTTTGTTAAGTCTGCAAAGGGATACTCTGGACAACTTTGAGTCTTATGGTGAGAAAGGAAACATCTTCAGATAGAGACTGCAGAGAAGCTTTCTGAGGAGCTGCTCTGTGACGTGTGCATCCCACTCACAGAAATATACGTTTCTTCTCCCAGAGGATTCTTGAATCCCTTTTGGAGAAAAAGCAACCAAGAGATTTTTGGAAGTATAGTGATGACTCTGGTGAAAAGGGAAATATCTTCAGACAAAAACTGGAAAGAAGATTTCTGTGAAACTGCCTTGTGTTAGATATATTTATTCATCTCGCATAGTTAAAACTTTAGTTATATAACCCAATTGAAAACTCCATCATGCACATATCCATGAAGGGACTTTCGTGAGCACATTCTGTCCTACGGTGAAGGAGGAGATATATTCCGATAAAAACTGGATAGAAGCTTTCTGAGAAACTAGTTTGTGATGTATGCATTCCACTCAGAGTGTTATACCTCTTTT
>NW_012115099.1:646342-647452 GCF_000951035.1 Colobus angolensis palliatus
ATGTATGCATTCCACTCAGAGTGTTATACCTCTTTTCTCACAAGGCTGTGTTTGAACACTGTTCCTGCGAAAGAGAAGAAGTGATATTTTGGAACGCATTTAGGACTATGGCGGGTAGTGAAATATACTGAAATAAAATCTAGGAAGAACATTCCAAGAATCTGCTCTCTGATATGTGCATTCTCTTCAGAGAGTTAATGTGTAATCTATGTTGCTCAGTTTCGAAACTCACTCTTTGAAGAATCTGGGAAGGGATATTTAGTGACGCCGGAGGCCTGTGGTGACCTAGGAAACGTCTTCTGATGAAACCTGTAGAGAAAGTTCTGAGCAACTGCTTTGCGATGTGTATATTCGTCTCATAGAGTAAAAGCATTCTTTGGATTTCACAGCTTGAAATCACTGGTTTTGTGGAATCTGAGGAAGGACATTTGGGAACGATTTTTGGAATATGGAGATATAAATATCCTCAGGAAAAATCCAGTAGGAAAGTTTCTGTGAAACTGCACTGTGTCGTCTTAAATACTCTCCCTCCATTAAGCCTCCCTCTTCATTGAGCAGTTTTCTCGCAATGTGCATGTGTACCATGTGATGAGATACTCGGAGGCACTTTGAGGCTAATGGTAAAAAAGGAAATATGTTCAGATCGAAACTGGAGAGAAGCTTTCTGAGGAACTACTTTGTGACGTGTGCATTCCAGTGACAATGTTATACCTCTCTTCTCATATAGCGTCGGAAAAACCCTTTTGAAGAAAAAGGTAACAGGTGATATTGTGGAGCATGTTGATGCTGAAGGTGAAAAAGGAAATAGCCTCATACAAAAACTGGAAAGAAGCTTTCTAGAAAATTACTCTGTGATATTTGTAATCATCTCATGTAGATAAAACTTTCTTTATATTACACAGCTTGGAAACTGTCATGGTCGGATCCATGAAGGGACATTTGGGAGCACATTTTGGACTATGATGAAAAAGGAAATGTCTTCAGATAAAAACTGGAAAGAAGCTTTCTGTGAATCTGATATTTGTAATCATCTCACTTAGATAAAACTTTCTTTATATTACGCAGCTTGAAACTGTCATGGACGGATCCATGAGGGGACATTTGGGAGCA
>NW_012115099.1:648047-648463 GCF_000951035.1 Colobus angolensis palliatus
TATATTACGCAGCTTGAAACTGTCATGGACGGATCCATGAGGGGACATTTGGGAGCACATTTTGGACTATGATGAAAAAGGAAATGTCTTCAGATGAAAACTGGAAAGAAGCTTTCTGTGAATCTGCTTCTTGTTATGTTTATTCATCTCACATAGATGAAGCTTTCTTTACATTACGCAGCTTGGAAAATCTCTCGTGAATGTATCCTCATAGGGTTAAATCTTACTCTACATTTCCCAGTGTGAAAGTCGGTCTATGAGGGTTCTGCAAAAAGATAGCAAGTGGCCACCAGAAGCCTTTGTGAGGCAAGGAAATGTCTTCCATCGAAAATTGGAGAGAAGCTTTCTGCTCAACTCTTTTGTGATGTTTATATTCATCTCATAGCATTAAATGGTTCTTTGGAATGAGCAGTTTG
>NW_012115099.1:648513-651900 GCF_000951035.1 Colobus angolensis palliatus
GAGAAGCTTTCTGCTCAACTCTTTTGTGATGTTTATATTCATCTCATAGCATTAAATGGTTCTTTGGAATGAGCAGTTTGAAATCACTGTTTCTGCACAATCTGAAATGCAGAACACTGAGTAGCCTCAGAGAAAAACTGGAAAGAAGTTCTAGGAAACTTCTCCGTGATATGTGTAATCATCTCACAGAGATAAAAACTTTCTTTACATTACGCAGCTAGGAAACTGCTCATGGACGGATCCACGAAGGGACATTCGGGAGCACATTCTGGACTATGGTGAAAAAGGATATATCTTCAGATAAAAACTGGAAAGAAGCTTTCTGTGAATCTGCTGTGTGCCATGTTTACTCATCTCACGTAGATAAAACTTTCTTTACATCATGCAGCCTGGAAACCGCCTCGTGGATGGATCCACGAAGGGATATTTGGAATCACATTCGGGCCTATGGTGAAATAGGAAATACAGTCAGATAAAAACTGGAGAGAAGCTTTCTGAGAAACTGCTTGGCGATGTGAGCATTACACACACGGAGTAACAACTTTCTTCTCATAAGGCACTGTTTGAACACTGTTCCTATAATCCAGAAGGGTGATATTCAGAGCACATTGTAGACTATGGCAAAAAGTGAAATGACGTCCAATAAAAAACAGAAAAAAGCACTCGAAGACAAAGCTCTCTGACATGTCCATTCTTTTCACACCATTAAATGTTACTCTACATTTCCCAGTGTGAAAGTCGGTCTTTGAGGGTTCTGTGAAGGGAGAGTATGCGGTGACCGGAGGCCTGTGTGAGGTAAGGAAATGTCTTCCATCGAAAATCGGCAAGAAGGTTTCTGCACAACTCTTTCGTGATGTTTGTATTCATCACATAGACTTAAATCATTCTTTGGATTGAGCAGTTTAAAATCACTGTTTCTGTGGAATCTTAGAAAGGACATTTGGAAACGCTCTTTAGAATATCCTGAAAAAGAAATAACCTCAGAGAGAAACCAGAAGGAATCTTTCTGTGAAACTGCTCTGTGTCACGTGAATTCCGCTCAAAAAGTTAGGCTTCTCTTTTCATTGAGCTGTATCATAACTCTGTTTTTGTTTAGTGTGCGAAGGGATATTCTGGAGGCCTTTGAGTCTTACGGCATGAAAGGAAATATCTTCAGATAGAAACTGGAGAGAATCTTTCGGAGGAGCTGCTTTGTGAATTGTGCATGCCACTCACAGAAATATACCTTTCATCCCCTAGAGGATACCGGAATCCCTTTTGGAGGAAAAGCTACCAAGAGATATTCGGGAATATAGCGACGACTATGGTAAAAAAGGAACTATCCTCAGATAAACCTGGAAATAAGATTTCTGTGCAATTGCCTTGTGTTACACACATTTATGCATCTCGCATAGTTAAAACTTTAATTATGATACGCAATTTGGAAGCTCCATCAGGCACAGATCCGTGGGGGGACGTTCGTGAGCACATTCAGGCCTATGGTGAAAGAGGAGATATCTTCAGATAAAAATTGGATAGAAGCTTTCTGAGAAACTACGTTGTGATGTATGCATTCCACTCAGGGAGTTATGCGTCCTTTCTCTCAAGGCTGTGTTTGAACACTGTTCCTGTGAAACTGAAAATGTGATATTTCAGAATGCATTTAGGCCTATGGCGAGTACTGAAATACACTGAAATAAAATCGTGGAAAAAGCATTCCAGCAATCTGCTCTTTATATGTGCATTCACTTCACAGAGTTAATGCTTACTCTATGTTGCCCAGTTTCGAAACTCTGTCTTTGAAGTATCTCTGAAGGGATATTTAGTGACGCCCGGAGGCTTGTGGTGAGCAAGGAAACGTCTACTGAAAAAACCTGCAGAGAAATGTTCTGAGCAACCGCTTTGCTATGTGTGTTTTCGTCTCCTAGACTTAAACCATTCTTTGGTTTGAGCAGCTTGAAGTCACTGTTCTTGTGGAATCTGAGGAATGATATTGGGGAACGATCCTTAGAATATGGAGAAAGAAATATCCGGAGGTACAATCCAGAAGGAAGCTTTGTGTGAAACTGCTCTCCGTCATCTTAATTCCTCTCACTCTGATAAGTGTGTCTTTTCATTGTGCAGTTTTCTAACCCTGTGTATGATTAGGGTGTGATGGGTATTCTGGAACACTTTTAGGCTATTGATGAATAAAGAAATATGTTCAGACCAAAACTGGAGAGAAATTTTCTGAGGAAATGTTTCTGACGTGTGCATTCCAGTCACAGTGTTATACCTCTCTTCTCATACAGCGTCGGGGAAACCCTTTTGGAGAAACAGGTACCAAGTGATATTTGGGAGCATGCTGATGCTGATGGTGAAAAGGTAAATAGCATCAGAAAAAAACTGGAAAGAAGCTTTCTAGGAAACTACTCTGTGATATGTGTAATCATCTCACATAGATATAGCTTTCTTTACATCAGGCAGCTGCGAAACTGTCATGGACCGATCCATGAAGGGACCTTCGGGAGCACATTCTGGACTATGGTAGAAAACGAAATATCTTCCAATAAAAACTGGAAAGAAGCTTTCTGTGAATTTGCTTTTTTCCATGTTTATTCATCTCACATAGATGAAGCTTTCTTTACATTATGCAGCTTGGAAGCTCCTTCGTGGATGGATCCACAAAGGGATAGTTAGCATCACATTTGAGCCAATGGGAAAGACGAATTATAGTTAGATAAAAACTGGAGAGAAGCTGTCTGAGAAACTGTTTGGAGATGTGAGCATTCCACTCATGGAGTAAAACCTTCTCATAAGGACTGTGTGAACACTGTTCCTTTAATCCCAAAGGGTGATAATCAGAACACATTGACTACTATGGCAAAAAGTGAAATGTCGTCCAATAAAAAACAGAAAGAAGCACTCGAAGAAACTGCTCTCTGGCATGTCCGTTGTTTTCACAGGGTTAAATGTTACTCTACATTTCCCAGTGTGAAAGTCGGCCTTCGAGAGTTCTGTGAAGGGATAGTAAGTGGCGACCGGAGGATTGTGTGAGGCAAGGAAATGTCTTCCATTGAAAATCGGAGACAAGCTTTCTGTGCATCCCTTCTGTGATGTTGGTATTCATCTCATTGCGTTAAATCTTTCTCTGGAATGAGCAGTTTGAAATCACTATTTCTGTGGAATCTGAGAAAGGACATTTGGAAACGCTCTTTAGAATATCCTGAAAATAAAAAAACATCAGAGAGCAACCAGTAGGAAGCGTTCTCTGAAACTGATCTGTGTCATGTAAATTCCGCCCACACAGTTAAGTGTCTCTTTTCATTGAGCTGTATCATAACACTGTTTTCGTTTAGTCCCTGAACTTATATTCTGGAGGGCTTTGAGACTTATGGAGAGAAAGGATACGTCTTCACAAAGAAATTG
>NW_012115099.1:651950-653547 GCF_000951035.1 Colobus angolensis palliatus
GTTTAGTCCCTGAACTTATATTCTGGAGGGCTTTGAGACTTATGGAGAGAAAGGATACGTCTTCACAAAGAAATTGGAGAGAAACTTTCTGAGGATCTGCTTTTTGACGTGTGCTTTCCACTCACAGAAATATACCTTTCTTCTTCTAGAGGATTCTGGAATCCGTTTTGGAGAAAAAATCTGCTAAGGGATATTCGGGAGTATAGTGACGACTATGGAGAAAAAGAAAATATCCTCAGACAAACACTGGAAGGAAGTTTTCTGTGCAACTGCTTTGTGATAGATGTATTTATTCACCTCACATAGTTAAAACATTAATTACATTACGCAGTTTGGAAACTCCGTCATGCACATATCCGCGAAGGGACATTAGGGAGCACATTCAGGTCTATGGTGAAAGAGGAGATAGCTTCAGATAAAAGCTAGATAGAAGCTTTCTGAGAAACTAGTATGTGATGTAAGCATTCCACTCAGGGAGTTATACCTCTTTTCTCACAAGGCAGTCTTTGAACACTGTTCCTGTGAAACCGAAAAAGTGATATTTCAGAACTCATTGACGACTATGTCGAATAGTGAAATATAATGAAATAAAATCGAGGAAGAAGGAATCTGCTCTCTGATATGCGCATTCACTACACAGAGTTAGTGCTTACTCTACCTTGCCCAGTTTCAAAATTCTGTCTTTGAAGAATCTAGGAAGATACAGTTAGTGATGCCCAGAGGCTTGTGGTGAGTGAGGAAATGTCTTCCGTTGAAACCTGCAGAGAAACGTTCTGAGCAACTGCTTTGTGATGTGTGCATTGGTATCCTAGTGTTAAACCCTTCTTTGGATTGAGCAGCTTGAAAACACTGTATTTCTGGAATCTGAGGAGAACATTTGGGAAGGATCCTTAGAATATGGAGAAAGAAATATCCTCAGATTAAATCCAGAAGGAACCTTTCTGTGAAACTGTTATGTGTCAACTTAATTCCTCTCACTCAGTTAAGCCTCCCTTTTCATTGAGCAGTTTTCTAGCAATGTATATGTTTAGCGTTTGAAAGGATATTCGGGAGCACTTTTTTTGTGGAAGACGTTTCTCCAAAAGGGATTGCGGATTCCTCTAGGAGAAGAAACGTGTATTTCTGTGAGTGGAATGCTCACGTCACAAAGCAGCTCCTCAGAAAGCTTCTCTCAATTTAAGTCTGAAGACGTTTCTTTTCTCACTGTAAGCCTCACAGCCATCCAGAATATCCCTTCCCAGACTAAGCAAAAACAGTGTTATGATACAGCTCAATGTAAAGGGAAGATTAACTGTGTGAGTGGAATTCACCTGAGACAGAGCAGTTTCACAGAAAGTTTCCTTCTGGCTTCTCTCTGAGGTTATTTCTTTTTCAGGATATTCTAAAGAGTGTCTTCCAATGAAACTTGCAGAGAAACGTTCTGAGCAACTGCTTTGCAATGTCTGTATTCGAGTCCTAGAGATAAACCATTTTTTTGGATTGAGCACCTTGAAATCACTGCTTTTGTGAAATCTGAGGAAGGAAATTTGGGAACAATCCTTAGAATATGGAGAAAGAAATATCCTCAGGTAAAATCCAGAAGGAAGCTTTCTGTAGA
>NW_012115099.1:657774-658729 GCF_000951035.1 Colobus angolensis palliatus
TTCCCAGTTTGAAAGTCGGTCTTTGAGGGTTCTGCAAAGGGATAGTAAGTGGCAATCGGAGGCCTGTATGAGGGAAGGAAATGTCTTCCATCAAAAATCGGAGAGAAGCTTTCTGCACAACCCTTTTTGATATTTGTATTCATCTCATCAAGTTAACACATTCTTTGGATTGAGTAGTTTGAAATCACTGCTTCTGGGGAATCTGACAAAGGACATTTGGAAACGCCCTTTAGAATATCCTGAAAAAGAAATAACCTCAGTGAGAAACCAGAAGGAAGCTTTCTGTGAAACTGCTCTGTGTCACCTGAATTCTGCTCACAGAATTAATCTTCTCTTTTCATTGAGCTGTATCATGACACTGTTTTTGTTTAGTCTGTGAAGGGATATTCTGGAGGGCTTTGAGGCTTATGGTGAGAAAGGAAACGTCTTCAGATAGAAAATGGAGAGAAGCTTTCTGAGGTGCTGCTTTGTGGCGTGCGCATTCCACTGACAGAAATATACCTTTCCTCTCCTAGAGGATTCCGGAATCCCTTTTGGAGAAAAAGCTACCAAGAAGTATTCAGGAGTATAATGATGGCTATAGTGAAAAAGGAAATATCCTCAGGCAAAAACTGGAAATAAGATTGCTGTGAAACTGCTTTGTGTTAGATATATTTATTCACCTCGCATAGTTAAAACTTTAATTAGATTAGGCAGTTTGCAAACTCCATCATGCACAGAACCGTGATGGGACATTCGGGAGCACATTCAGGCCTACAGTGAAAGAGGAGATCTCTTCTGATAAAAACTGAATAGAAGCTTTCTGAGAAACTACTTTGTGATCTATGCATTTCACTCAGGGAGTTATACCTCTTTTGTCACAAGGCAGCGTTTGAACACTGTTTCTGTTAAACCAAAAAGGTGTTATTTTGGAACGCATTGATGACCATGGGGAATAGTGAAACATACTGAAATA
>NW_012115099.1:658779-661798 GCF_000951035.1 Colobus angolensis palliatus
AAGGCAGCGTTTGAACACTGTTTCTGTTAAACCAAAAAGGTGTTATTTTGGAACGCATTGATGACCATGGGGAATAGTGAAACATACTGAAATAAAATCGAGGAAGAAGCGTTCCAAGAATCTGCTCTCTGATATGTGCATTCATTTCACAGAGTTAATGCCTATGGTATGTTGGCCAGTTTCGAAACTCTGTCTTTAAATAATCTGTAAAGGGATATTTAGTGTCACCCAGAGGCCTGTGGTGAGTGAGGAAACGTCTTCTGATGAAATCTCCAGAGAAACGTTCTGAGCAACTGCTTTGCGATGTGTGTATTCGTCTCATAGAGTGAAACCATTCTTTAGATTGAGCAGCTTGAAATCACTGTTTTTGTGTAATGTGAGGAAGGACATTTGGGAACGATCCTTAGAATATGGAGAAAGAAATATCCTCAGATAAAATCCAGAAGGAACCTTTCATTGAAACTGCTGTATGTCCTCTTAATTCCTCTTGATCAGTTAAGCCTCCCCTTTCATTGAGCAGTTTTCTGCCAATGTGTATGTTTAGTGTGTGATGGGATATTCGGGAGCACTTTGAGGCTAACTGTGGAAAAAGAAATATGATGAGAACGAAACTGGAGAGAAGCCTTCCGAGGAACTGCTTTGTGACGTGTGCAATCCAGTCACAGTGTTATACCTCTCTTCTCATACAGCGTCCGGGAAACCCTATTGGAGAAACAGGTACCAAGTGATATTCGGAAGCATGTTTATGCCAATGGTGAAAAGGGAAACAGCCTCAGACAGAAACTAGAAAGAAGCTATCTAGGAAACTGCTCTGTGATATTTGTAATCGTCTCACATAGATAAAGCTTTCATTACATTACGCTGCTTGGAAACTGTTATGGACGGATCCATGAAGGGACCTTCGGGAGCACATTCTGGACTGTGCTGAAAAAGGAAATATCTTCACATAAAAAGTGGAAAGAACCCTTCTGTGAATCTGATTTTGGCTATTTTTATTCATCTCACATAGATGAAGATTTCCTTACATTACACAGATTGGAAACTCCCTCGTGGATGGATCCACGAAGGGATATTGGAGATCAACTTTGGGCCTATGGTGAAAGAGGAAATACAGTCAGATAAAAAATGGAAGGAAGATTTCTAAGAAACTGCTTGGTGATGTGTGCATTTCACTCAGGGAGTTATAACTTTCTTCTCATAAGGCACAGTTTGACCACTGTTCATTTAAAACCAAAAGAGTGATATTCGGAGCACATTGAGGACTATGGCAAAACGTGAAATGTCATTAAATAAAAAAACAGAAAGAAGCACTTGAAGAAACTGCTCTCTGACATGTCCATTCTTTACACAGGGTTAAAGCTTACTCTACAGTTCCATGTTTGAAAGTCAGTCTTTGAGTGTTCTGCGATGGGATAGTAAGTGGTGACCAGAGGCCTGTGTCTAGCAAGAGAATGTCCTCCACCGAAAATTGGAGAGAACCTTTCTTGGCAACTCTTTTGTGAGTATTGTTTTCATGTCATAGCGTTCAGTGATTCTTTGGAATGAGCAGTTTGAAATCACTGTTTCTGTATAATCTGAAAAAGGACATTTGGAAACGCTCTTTAGAATATCCTGAAAAAGAAATAACCACAGAGAGACACCAGAAGGAAGCTCTCTGTGAAACTGCTCTGTGTCATGTGAATTACACTCACAGAGTTAAGGTTCTCTTTTCATTGAGCTGTATCATAACACTGTTTTTGTTTCGTCTGTGAAGGAATATTCTCGAGGGAGTTGAGGCTTACGGTGATAAAGAAAACGTTTACAGATAGAGACTGGAGAGTAGCGTTCTGAGGAGCTGCTTTGCTTGGTGTGCATTCCACTCACAGAAATATACCTTTCTTCTCCTAGAGGATTCCGGAATCCCTTTTGGAGAAAAAGCATCCAAGAGATATTCGCTAGTATAGTGATGACTATGGTGAAAAAGGAAATATCCTCAGACAAAAACTGGAAAGAAGATTTCTGTGAACATGCTTTGTGTTAGACATATTCATTCGGCTCTCATAGTTAAAATTCTAATTGTATTACCACTTTGGAAGCTGTGTCGTGCACAGATCTGTGAAGGGACATTCGAGAGCACATTCAGGCATATGGTGAAAGAGGAGATATCTTCAGGTCAAAACTGGATAGAAACTTTCTGAGAAACCACTTTGTGATGTATGCATTCCATTCAGGGAGTTATACCTCTTTTCTCACAAGGCAGTGCTTGAACACTGTTCCTGTGAAACCGAAAAAGTGATATTTCAGAACGCATTGAGGACTATGGCGAATAGTGAAATATACTGAAATAAAATCGAGGAATAAGCATTTCAAGAATCTGCTCTCTGATATGTGCATTCAATTCACAGAGTTAATGCTTACTCTATGTTGCCCATGTTCAAAACACTGTCATTGAAGAATCTGTGAAGGGATATTTAGTGATGCCTGGAGGCTTGTTGTGAGCGAGGAAATGTCTTCCGATGAAACATGCAGAGAAACATTCTGAGCAACTGCTTTGTGAGGTGGGTATTCGTCTCCTAGAATTAAACCATTCCTTGGATTGAGGAGCTTGAAATCACTGTTTTTGTGGAATCTGAGGAAGGACATTTGGGAACGATCCTTAGAATATGGAGAAAGAAATATCCGCAGGTAAAATCCAGAAAGAAGTTTTCTGTGAAACTGCTCTTTGTCATCTTAATGCCTCTCACTCAGTGAAGCCTCTCTTTTCATTGAGCAGTTTTCTAACCCTGTGTATGTTTAGCATGTGATGGGATACTCAGGAGCACTTTGAGGCATACGGTGAAAAAGGAAATATGATCAGACCTAACCTGGAGAGAAACTTTTTGAGGAAATGTTTGTGATGTGTGCATTCCAGTCACAGTGTTATACCTCTCTTCTCATACAGCGTCGGGAAACACTTTTGGAGAAAGAAGTACCAAGTAATATTCGGAAGCATGTTGATGCTGATGGTGAAAAGGTAAATAGCCTCAGACAAAAACTGGAA
>NW_012115099.1:661848-663369 GCF_000951035.1 Colobus angolensis palliatus
TCTGTGATATGTGTAATCGTCTCACATAGATAAAGCTTTCTTTACATTATGCAGCTGGGAAACTGTCATGGACAGATCCATGAAGGGACCTTCGGGAGCACATTCTGGACTATGGTGAAAAAGGAAATATCTTCAGATAAAAACTGGAAAGAAGCTTTCTGTGAATCTGCTTTTTTCCATGTTTATTCATCTCACTTCGATGAAGCTTTCTTTACATTATGCAGCTTGGAAGCTGCCTCATAGATGGATCCATGAAGGGATATTTGGCATCACTTTTGAGCCTATGGTTAAAGAGGAAATATAGTAAGATAAAAACTGGAGAAAAGGTTTCTGAAAAACTGCTAGGCCATGTGAGCATTCCACTCACGGAGTAAAAACCTTCTCATAAGGCACAGTGTGAACACTGTGCCTGTAATCCAAAAGGGTGATATTCAGAGCACATTGAAGACTATGGCAAATAGTGAAATGACATCCAATAAAAAACAGAAAGAAGCACTCGAAGAAACTGCTCTCTGACATGTCTGTTCTTTTCACAGGGTTAAATGTTACTCTACATTTCCCAATGTGAAAGTCGGTCTTTGAGGGTTCTTCGAAGGGATAGTAAGTGGCGACCAGAGGCCTGTATGAGGCAAAGAAGTGTCTTCCATCGAAAATCGGAGACAACCTATCTGTGCAACCCTTTTGTGATGTTGGTATTCATCTCATACTATTAAATCTTTCTCCGAATTGAGCAGTTGGAAATCACAGTTTCTGTGAAAGCTGAGAAAGGACATTTGGAAATGCTCTTTAGAATATCCTGAAAATAAAATAACCTAAGAGAGAAACTAGAAGGAAGCATTCTGTGAAACTGATCTGTGTCACGTAAATTCCGCTCACACAGTTAAGCGTCTCTTTTCATTGAGGTGTATCATAACACTGCTTTTGTTTAGTCTCTAAAAGTATATTCTGGAGGGCTTTGAGACTTACAGAGAGAAAGAAAACGCCTTCAGATAGAAATTGGAGAGAAGCTTTCTGAGAATCTGCTTTGTGACGTGTGCTTTCCACTCAGAGAAATATACCTTTCTTCTCCTAGAGGATTCCGGAATCCATTTTTGACAAAAAATCTGCCAAAAGGTATTCAGGAGTATAGAGACGAGTATGGAAAAAAAGAAAATATCCTCAGGCAAACACTGGAAAGAAGATTTCTGTGAAACTGCTTTGTGTTAGATATATTTATTCATTTTGCCTAGTTAAAACATTAATCATATTACACAGTTTGGAAACTCCGTCAAGCACAGATCCGTGAAGGGACGTTCGAGAGCACATTAAGTCCTACAGTGAATCAGGACATATCTTCAGATAAAAACTGGAGACAAGCTTTCTGAGAAACCACTTTGTGATGTATGCATTCCACTCAGAGAGTTATATCTCTTTTCTCACAAGGTAGTGTTTAAACACTGCTCCTGTGAACCCGAAAAAGTGATATTTCAGAACGCATTGAGGACTATGGCGAATAGTGAAATATACTGAAATAAAATCGAG
>NW_012115099.1:663419-663753 GCF_000951035.1 Colobus angolensis palliatus
AACACTGCTCCTGTGAACCCGAAAAAGTGATATTTCAGAACGCATTGAGGACTATGGCGAATAGTGAAATATACTGAAATAAAATCGAGGAAGAACGAATCTACTCTCTCATATGTGCATTCACTACACAGAGTTAATGCTTACTCTATGTTGCCCAGTTTCAAAACTCTGTCTTTGAAGAGTCTGTGAAGAAATATTTAGTGACGCACAGAGGCTTGTGGTGGGCGAGGAAACGTCTTCCTATGAAAACTGTAGAGAGAGGGCGGAGCAAGATGGCCGAATAGGAACAGCTGCAGTCTCCAACTCCCAGCGCGAAGGACACAGAAGACGGGTG
>NW_012115099.1:666706-667409 GCF_000951035.1 Colobus angolensis palliatus
GCCAATGGTGAGAAGGAAAATAGCCTCAGACAAAAACTGGACAGAAGCTTTCTACGAAAATACTCTCTGATATCTCTAATCATCTCACAGAGATAAAGCTTTCTTTACATTACACAGCTTGGAAACTCTCATGGACGAATCCACAAAGGAACCTTCGTGAGCACATTCCGGACTATAGTGAAAAAGGAAATATCTTCAGATAAAAACTGGAATGAAGCTTTCTGTGAAACTGATTTGCTATGTTTATTCATCTCACACAGATGAAGCTTCCTTCATATTACGCAGCTTGGAAACTCACTCGTGGATGGATCTGCGAATGTGTATTTGGGGTCACAGTTGGGCCTATGGTGAAATAAGAGATATAGTCAGATAAAAACTGGAGAGAAGCTTTCTGAGAAACTGCTTGGTGATGTGTGAATTCCACTCATGGAGTTAGAACTTTCTTCTCATAAGGCACAGTTTGAACACTGTTCCTGTAAAACCAAAAGAGTGATTTTCAGAGTACATTGAAGACTATGGCAAAAAGTGAAATGTCATCCAATAAAAAACAGAAAGAAGCACTCGAAGAAACTGCTCTCTGACGTGTCCATTCTTTTCACAGGGTTAAAGCTAACTCTACATTTCCCAGTTGGAAAGTCGGTCTTTGAGGGTTCTGCGAAGGGATAGTAAGTGGCGACCGGAGGCCAGTGTGAGGCAAGGAAAT
>NW_012115099.1:668219-669983 GCF_000951035.1 Colobus angolensis palliatus
TAACTCTACATTTCCCAGTTGGAAAGTCGGTCTTTGAGGGTTCTGCGAAGGGATAGTAAGTGGCGACCGGAGGCCAGTGTGAGGCAAGGAAATGACTTCCATCAAAAATCGGACAGAAGCTTTCTGCACAACTCTTTTGCGATGTTTGTATTCATGTCATAACGTTAAATAATTCTCTACATTGAGCAGTTTGAAATCACTGTTTCTGTGGAATCTGAGAAAGGACATTTGGAAAAGCTCTTCAGAACATTCTGAAAAAGAAATAACCTCAGAGAGAAACCGGAAGGAAGCTTTCTGTGAAACTTCTCTGTGTCACGTGAATTCCAGACACACACTTAAGCTTCTCTTTTCATTGAGCTGTATCATAACACTGTTTTTGTTTAGTTTTTGAAGGGATACTCTGGAGGGCTTTGAGGCTTACGTTGAGAAAGGAAACGTCTTCAGATAGAAACTGGAGAGAAGCCTTCTGAGGACCTGCTTAGTGACGTGTGCATTTCACTCACAGAAATATACCTTTCTTCTCTAGAGTATTCTGGAATCCCTTTTCGAGGAATAGCTTCCAAGAGATATTCGGGAGTATAACGACGACTATGATGGAAAAGGAAACATCCTCCGACAGAAACTGAAAAGAAGATTTCTGTGAAACTGCTTTGTGTTATATATATTTATTAATCTCGCACAGTTAAAAAGTTTCTTTTATTGTGCTGTTTGGAAACAACTTTATGCACAGATCCGTGAATGGACATTGGAGAGCACATTCCGGCCTAGGTGAAACACCAGATATCTTCATATAAAAACTGGATAGAAGCTTTCTGAGAAACTACTTTGTGATGTATGCATTCCACTCAGGGAGTTATGCCTCTTTCCTCACAAGGTAGTGTTTGAACACTGTTCCTGTGAAACCGAAAAAGTGATGTTCAGAGCACATTGACCACTATGGAAAAAAGTGAAATGTT
The DNA here is from genome assembly GCF_000951035.1 of Colobus angolensis palliatus. Lineage (NCBI taxonomy): Eukaryota > Metazoa > Chordata > Mammalia > Primates > Cercopithecidae > Colobus > Colobus angolensis. The sequence goes on from NW_012115099.1 coordinate 669,176, forward strand.
GTCCAATAAAAACAGAAAGAAGCACTCGAAGAAACTGCTCTCTGACATGTGCATTGCTTTCACAGGGTTAAACTTACTCTATATTTTCCAGTTTGAAAGTCGAGCTTTGAGGTTTCTGTGAAGGGATAGTAAGTGGAAACCAGAGGCCTGTGTGAGGCAAAGAAATGTTTTCCATCGAAAATCAGAGAGAACCTTTCTGCGCAACTCTTTTGTGATGTTTGTATTCATCTCATAGAGTTAAATCATTGTTTCGATTGGGCAGTTTGTAATCACTGTTTCTGTGGAAACTGAGAAAAGACATTTGGAAACGCTTTTTAGAATATCCTGAAAAAGAAATAACCTCAGAGATAAACCAGAAGGAATCTTTCTGTGAAACTGCTCTGTGTCACGTGAATTCCGCTGACAGTGTTAGGCTTCTCTTTTCATTGAGCTCTAACATAACAGTGTTTTTGTTTAGTCTGTGAAGGGATATTCTGGAGGGCTTTGAGGCTTATAGTGACAAAGGAAACGTCTTCAGATAGAAACTAGAGAGAAGCTTTCTGAGGAGCTACTTTGTGACATGTGCATTCCACTCACAGAAATATACCTTTATTCTCCCAGAGGATTCTGGAATCCCTTTTGGAGAAAAAGCTACAAAACAGACATTTGGGAGTATAGGGAAGACTATGGTGAAAAGGGAAATATCCTCAGATAGAAATGGGAAAGAAGATTTCTGTGAAACTGCTTTGTGTTAGATATATTTATTAGTCTCACATACTTAAAACTTTAATTATCTTAAGCAATTTGGAAACCCCATCATGCACAGATC